>NC_087478.1:50617541-50930041 GCF_036417665.1 Passer domesticus
TGTTGAGTTAGTCATTCAGCACACTGCGAAAGTTGTGAGCTGCAATGAGGTTTGTAGCCTTTCGTGTTTATTCTCTGTGATTTGCTCCCAGATTTCATCTTAATTACTTCCTTCAGCTCTCTGAAACATCAACTAATATCTTTGCTTCATTATTTTCATTTATTTTTGCATAGGTCTCTGGGTCCATTGTTCACCTCCACCTTTTCTTTTACCACACTGTAATTTCTTCTTCCTGACCTATTCCTCTCTCCACCCTCTCCTTTTTTTTTTTTTTTTTTTTCCCCTTCATGTCTTCTTAATACTTATTTTCATTCAGTTTTGGAGATCTGCATTCAAGGACCATCTTCTCACTCAGACATTCTCAACCTCTTCCAGAGTCCAAGTATCTGTCACTGCTCCTTAATCCTCCACCAACCTGTTCCTGCTTATGGCTGGAGCATTGGCTTCTTGTCTTAGCTGAAGAAGAAAGAGCACCAGTGACTTTTAGTGCTGGCAGCCATCCTTTTCCTCTCATGTGTTTCTTCTCATCTAGCAATTGCCATCAGTTCTGGGCAAACCATGAAAAAGTCACCAGACTGGCAGTTTTCCATTTTCTAACATGCTGTTATCACCAGCACCCTAGGGTATGAGTTCTGCGTTAAATACCAAAGATACCAAAGATATATTAAGATTATGTAATGTTCTAATCAGGTTGTGTCTTTTTGCTAAAGGAAAAGATCCTCTTATGGGCATTCCCTATCCTTTTTATAGAATAGCACTGTTAAAAAAAGGCTTGCTGAATTTCAGTGCCTACAACAGTATGAGCATTTAAATGTGTCTATTCCCAGATGAGAACCAGCATTAACAATGAGTTAGCTCTTAGACTGTAAATCCCACCAACGCAAGCCATAAAAGGAAAAAAAAAAAAAAAAAGAAGAAATCAAGAAATAAGCAGCAAAGTTCTTCAGTGATTTGTCTGTGCTCCAGACAACTGTTCTTTATTCTGACTACCTTTTACTCCCTCCCACTGACCAGATGTTTGCACTTGCAGCCACGAATAACTGCTTTTAAAAAATCAAGGGAATCTAGAAATATATGAATAGATGAGAAATTTGGGAAAGTGATTCCTATAACTACAGAAGTACAGAAGCAGGCTGATTTTCTCCCCCTCCAAAAAAACACACATCAACTGGAAAATTACCTTTGTATCATATAGAGATTACTACCTCAGAACTTTATTTCCCAAATCAATATTTTCATAACAGCAGTAGTAGATTCCATCCAACTAGTTCTTTTTTACTACTGCACCTTTTGATTACCTCTGGAACAATTTCTTATGCAATAATTGTTTCAGACTGTTTAATTCTCTTCATACTAGGTGTTTTCTCAGTGGTGATAGATGCAATCACAGCTGGTTTTCCATGGCCCTGGTATAGAGAAAGCAGCCTGCTGGGCCACGGCTCACCTGGTCCACACATGGTGCTGCTCTGTTGCAAAGGTTTACCATGATCCAATAAAAGCTTTCTTGATTTCCCTGTGAAAACTGACAATATGCAGTGTTCAGCATATCTGTATATGTTTTCCACAGCTGTGGTCTCAGTACCCATAGCCTTTGGTGACTCACTGAGGCTAGAGATGGGATCTTCAGTCTTGTCCCAAAGAGTCTCAGACCTCCACTGAGTCATAGCATTTGTAACAAGCCCTGGAAAATTTCTGAGCTCTTACAGCTTGACATCACAAAAATATTAAAGTATAAAGGATATGTTTGAGATTATTTGCAGTGACTGGTAAAATTAACTTGTTTTACCAGCAAGTTCCTCTCCTCTGAGTTCTGCTTATTGGGACTTATTTTACACAGCCTGTTCAGAATCCTATCTGATTTCTATTTGTTTGGGGCACAGCTGTTAACATGCATACCAATAAGAAGCAATGTAATTTTTCTCATTAACAGCCTTAACCAGTCAAAAAGACCTTTGTGCCCACATTTCCGGCAACTACATTCCAGCCTGGTGTAGTGTTGTGTTCATTTCACCTAAACTTTGCGTGATGCAGCTCTTTGATTCCATCCTCTTTGCTCACTGTCCAGTCCAAGTCCACACTACAGTGTTATTTCTGGTATCTGCTTTGAGATAGTCATCCCCAGTTTTAAACAGCAAATGTACTGCTGATGTGCTTCATTAGGAGCTAGTGTCTAGGTCTCAGGAAAGCAATAAGCTTGAGCAGCAGTACTAGAGGCAGAGCTGGGAACAGTCAGAGTAGCTACAGGAAGAGGCTAAGGAATTAATTGCACATTATACCCAACTGTAAAATGCTCTATTCTACTACCCAGCTTAGCCTAGTCAGGCTGGCAATATCATGTGAGATCCCCAGGCAATTGTTGGCCCTCAAGTACTGCTGGGGGTCATATGGAATTTTGACACTCAAGTTGGCAGTCTGGTGTTGAAGAATGGCTCTGCCAGAAACATGGTAAGGTTTCAGCACTACCAGCTGAAGATCTGGTGCTTGGTGCTCAGGAGACAAATGAAGCTTCAAAAGCTGCAGATGGAAATTTTCTTTTTTCTCTTACCTACTCAGAGGAGTAGGTGTGAATTTAAACTGGTGGGGACAGGATATTTTTAGTATTGGAGTTTAGTGATTTCTACTTGTCCTCCCGCATTTGCTCTTCCTACTTCATCCATAGCTTTCTGTCCCTGGTGAAATGACACACACAAAATGGAAAGAGTATTGTTGCTATCAGACTCCTGAAAGGAACATCCCTACTAACAAACTGACATAACACTTCCAGACAAGTTTTTTCAGTCTCCATAGAAAGGCTGGTGACCCAGGGTTTACTAATGCAAAGGAGAAAGAAGATACAAAAAAAACCCAAAAAACCAACCCAAAAAAAAAAAACCTAGAAAAAAACCACAACACCCCTCAAAAAAAAAAAAAACAAAAAAAAACAAAACCAAAAACCCCAAACAACAACAACAACAGAAGAACAACAAATAAAAAGTATCTACATGTTTCTACCAAAATTAACAGCAAGTCAGTTGTGGGGCTACTGACTTTGTTAGGCAATCCTGTCATTCAAAGAATGTTGATCAGTCCAATATATGTTAAGGTTCTAACATACAAAGTGTCTTTTTCTCGCTAAACTTGGTGTGGATCTGCAAAACTACCCTGTGGACAGGCTGGAGACTGGGTCTACTGAAATTTTCTTGAAAGGATGCTTTTGAAACAGCATGTTAAGCATCAGTTATGTCAGGGATGTGCACTATGCTGAAACTCCACTGCACTGCATATTTGAGGCATATTTGTGAAGTCTCAAGCTCTCTGGCCAACCTAAACATTTTGTGACAAATAGCTTCAAGCATGTCCTTATTCTGAGGCTATTCTTTGCAGCAGAGGAAACTAAAAATTAATATTATCTGAAAGGCTGCCTCCTTTCCTAGCAGAAGGAATAGGTCTAGAAAATCAGCTGGAAAATATTAATTCAGCTGGTATAATTCCTCTTTAAAATCAGACTTCTAATGTCATAAGACAGTATTCTCTGCTTGCACCTCTGCTGGATTCCACATTTTCTGACCTGAAGTTAGTTATTTAGAGGTTTTCCCAGCCTAAATGGTTCTGTGATTGTATGTTATGGACATTCTGCTATTAGTTACAGGATAGGTAGGCTACAACTTTCTTCATTCTGAGCCTAAATCTGCTCAACAGTAGAAAAAGAGATTATCAAATTAATCATTGTGTGCACCTGATTACTAGCACATATAACAACTGATATGCTGAGGTAATGGGGCAGATGGATGGAAGTTAAGCAGTAACAGCTGTATCTTCCAGCATCCAATTTGTCATGCAGGTGTCACTTGCATGTAAACCCTTACCATGTGAATACCGGTTGCTAGGATTGTCTTTCTGCTCATGCCCTGTTACACCAATCCTGTCAAAATATTCTCCAAAAATGTCATTTATTAATGACCTGGTTTCTTAAAAATGCTTAGAAGGGAAAATATGTGTTGTATTATTTCAGGGATCAAATCCCAAATCTGATGGCAGAATTCTATTCTAACTGTAGCCAACAGCAAATACAAACAGCTTGGACTATCATAATATTTTGAGAACTTCAATGATATCTTGGCATCTGACCTTTACTTGTGCCTATTAGTAGGTTTTGGAGATTTTTTTTTTTACCATAGATGTCATCATTAGAAAGAAACTATGAAAAAAAAACTTCCTGTTCATATAGGCACTTGTGAGCAATGCAGGTAGTACAAGCTTGAAGCAACAAAATCTTTATTAAGACTCCATCTTCTCCATTCCTATAATATCCAGCCTTACACACCAAAGCTACCTTAACAGAACATTGCTGCGGTTGCAAACTCAAGTATACAAAATGAAGAAATGACAAGTTCTCACATGTAAACAGATTTTGATACCCCTTTTTTCAGATTATAACATGATTATTAATTACATGATGACAGAGGAATTTCCACCAGACCCTTACTTTATTTGATGTGCAAAAAGATCAGGTGCCAACTTCACAGAACTCTAAGGTATCCTTTTCTATCTTAGCAACATGTGATTTCTTCACCCAGATAATCCTCTTTTTCATCTTGTATCCCAACACCCCATCAAATCTCCTTTGTTCTCTCCCTCTCTCCTACTGAAGAAATAAACTCACCATTGTTAATTCCAGTATCTATCCCTACCTGGGCTTGATTAGAGAGGGATATCCAGTTTAGAAAGAACTCAGTTTTTCTCTTGCAGTGGTGAAGAGAAGATTTTTTTAAAAAAATCATTTGCTGTCAGGGATCAACAGATGTAAAGCCTGGTAATGTTTCTAAGGAGAGTGACCTTTCTTAGCTGCTGTGTTAGTCAAGAAAGAAGCAGAGGTCTGAGCTTACTTTATGGGTATAGATTCTTTAGGGATGCAGCTGTTCCCTTTTATCAAATTCCTACTAAGCACATACAGATTTTTAAAGGCTCAGTTAAGTAATTTTTTTTTTCTTTTAATGCTCCCAGATTGGTATCATTGTTCCCTAGCAGAATTTGGAAAGGATTTATAAACCATCAGTAGTTCTGAGGCTTCAGCTGCCAATCACTCAGTAGTAAATATTCCAACACTTCTCAAACTTATCACAGATTATAGTGCAGAAAGAGGACTTGTACTAATTCTTCCTTTCAATCAGCTAATTGATAAAAATGAGGTAATAATGAAGCTGAGTGAATGCCCTAACAAAACTACCACTGTACTTGGCATAAAGCCCACTCCCAAGGAGTGGCTGCTTTTTTACCTAGATCTGGGAGAAGGCAAGGAAATACAGTTCCTCAGGCTGATGATCACTTGTCTCGGCTGCATCTATTTAGCACCTGGTTATGCTGAGTGGAAGAAGGTGGGCAAAAGTTTCAAAAGGCCATTGGCATCAAGACTGGTACTGAAGAAATCTCTCAAGTTATAACCTCTCACTGGAACTGTTGTAATGCCAAGCTGACATATGAACAATAAAGCAGCAACTTGGAAATATTTTCAAAAAGGGCAAAGAGCACAGTGACAGGATAGTTTTTTGATTCCAGCACTGAGCTCTTGTATGTTGGTTGGAAAAGTGTTGTTCAAAATTATTTTCTCTGTAGATGAAATTCTTCCCTTAATGGACTTAAGCATCTGCTGATTTCACTGGAAAATTTGCTTGGTCTGGTCATTTCTTTTAGGTGATGCCAGAACTGTGAATTCTGACACCATCCATGGTGTAAGTATAAGCTTACTCCTTTCCTCAATACACAATCTGATAGAAATGCAATTCAGAGGAAGTAGCAATGCTAGCACCCGTGTGGCTGCCAAGCTCAGAAAGACAAGTACATGCACAGAGTGTAAAATATCTTAAATTTCTTGGGCAATTTTGTGTCTGATGCTGGATTCCTTCAATGTCACCTTCAGACTCTAAAGATCTGTCCTGATTCTGGCCTTGTCTGCTTGGCCTCTAGTAGGTCTGACAGCTTTAGCTTCATCCAAATGAAAGGAAAACCCCCTACCATGTCAAGACTCAGTCTGAAGAACAGACTATTGAAGTGTTGAAGTACCACTCTGAAAAAGAGGTGGTTAATGTTGACAGGTTCATTGGCACTAGTATTGGTCTTGCCTTGTTGCTTGACCTTAGCATCAACTTCCCTGTAACTGCTGCTGCGACTGAGGATTATCCTTGTTACTGACAGTTTCACTGCTGACATAGGGTGACCTGTCCTATTCTTTTGCCAATGTAGCAAGTCCAGATCATAGCTCACAACTTCGGAAATATCAGCAAGAACACAGAAACTTTCTTCAGCACTGACAGTCCTGCGCAGAGAGCAGGATGAAGCTCTCACAATCACACCCCATCGCCAGAAAAAGAACATTTTAGTTTATTCACAGTACATTCCTAAGATACACAACCACTTGTGGCCACTTAAATAAGTCCACATTAGTTCAGACTATGTTCCCTGTTTATATTCAGAAGCATGTACATATATTTTCATTGTGCTTTCATCTGACAAGGACATAAAAGTGGACTTTCTTCTACCAATTTTGTTATACTGCCAGAAAACTTTCGTACTGGGCATTCCTATTGTTGCAATGGCCAAAAAGCAAATAAGCCTGAGTCATTAGTAAGGATTTGGGGTTTATTTTACTCTCTCTTCACTGGAAAGTAGCAGCTATAATGCACTTCTGCTTTCTAGAGAAATCCTCCTAGAAAATATTTAAAACACAATCTTTATGGGAAAAAATATGAAACTTCTAGGGTTTGACTGATAATTACCGTCTTTTTTCCTGGCCAGAAACTTTCCTATTTGATACATTAGGTAGTGATCCTTATAAAAAGGTTGAGGGTAATTTCTTTTCCCTTAGAACCTATTTTCAATCCAGGTACTTTTTTCATACAGATTCTAAAGGCCTGACCATCAATACAAAACTTCAAATTATTTTAACAAGTCTTGATAGCATGCTTTAACTTGTAATAGGATCTGTGTTTTTATTATTCATCCATTTATTTCAATTTTCTTTACATTTTGTATTTACACTTACTCTTTAGTCCTGTATAGATTTTTTTTTGTTGGTCAGACTTAAAACACTTTTAATATAAAATCAGAGTAAATGTGACAAGGGCCAGATATATTACTGGGTACCTGAGGAAGCAATCCAAGCACTCATAAAGCAACCTCCAAACATGCCCAACCCACTGAGGCAGGGACCTTGGAGCTGACACACAGTGTTGGCCATAAAGGACATTGTTTGAACTGCACGGACCTTGAATGCACATCTTAACATTATTTACATGATCATTATTAGGCTCACTATTGTTGGTTGTGTGAAGAGGTTGTTTTATTGTGGGAATAATTCATTTCTCACAGGTATTCTCTGAGTTCATACAACAGGCAGTTATTCCTACCTTCTGGAAGAAACACTCTGTCAATGATGGAATGAGCCTTCCTGCTCTCTTTAAAAAAAAAGACACCACTCTTCAAACTAATGTAAGGCTAGTTTTCTTTCTAATTAGAATCCTGGCTCTGGGGAGGCCTGTATTGGTAACACTTTCAGAAGTTAATGAAGCTGTTCTGGAAACAATTAAACCTTCCATGTATAAAACAGGTATTGCTAATGGAAAAAAAGGTCTTGTTGTGATCAGGTAGAATATCCTCTTTTTCACCAGATAGTGAAAGGTGTCCTTAGATGAATTAAAATCTAAAGGTATAAGGCTAAGACTGGGGGAATAATACATACTGTGCTTTAATATTTCTAGAAAGGCTGGTAGATATTAATTATACATGTCTACAATTCAGTTAAGGCTTTTCTTAGTCTCAGCATTCACAGTGCAGGTAATAAATGGCCAAGTGTAACAAAGGAAACACAGTAACAAGAAAGAGACACTAGATCCACTGTGGGCTTGGCAGTCAGGTGAAGCAGTCAAATAGAAACAATTATTTAGAAAAACCTCATAAAAGAGTGTGTGTTTATATGTTTTCCCAGAACACACACTAGAACATCAAGGATCGTTCAGCTCGAATAGCAGTGAAATCAATGCAGCTGCTCCACTGACTGTGACAATCCTTGATTTAGGATTAAGAGTGCCTGGGTCACTGTCCCCTTCCTAGCCAGTGAAATTTAAAATTATTTTAAAGTTTGTCCCGTGCTACTTTTCTGTCCCAGAGGACTCTGTAAAAGCAATGGTGTGTGTCAACACAGAGCAATTAGGTACTGTAAATTATCTAGAGTTTTGCTGCAAATAGCATAGGGGTTAAGATTCCTTAGAGGGGAAAAAAAAAGTGAAAAAGTAAATAATATATGAAATTAAGTATTTTCTAAGTTATGCACATCATATTATCAAAATAGTAATCAATTATTTCTGTAAGTAAAACCACAAGATTGTCTTGACCATGGTAGATCAAAATTTAAAGAAGTACTATCAATCTGAAATCAGATTATCATCATAAAATTAAAGTTGCATCACATTTGTTCTGCATATCTTCATTAGTTTTTATTGGTTTAAAATCACTAATCCTTAAAAAAGACCAACCAAAAGAACGAAACCCCCCAACTCTTCTCCAAATGACTGAATCACAACAAATGGAAAGTAGTAAGTGGCAACATTGAAAGAAAAGTACACAGAAAGTTCTGTCAGAAATATAAAGCAATATATTTCCTTCACAGTATTTTTCTTATAAGGCATAATGCTATGTAAACCTCTAGTTATGGGTGTTTACCTTTTTACAACTAGAAGTGCAACTAAATCTGGGAGAAACCGACATGAAAATGAAATTAACACAGAACAACGTGTTAACTATTTCTAATCTAAACTATTGTCTAAATGCTATTTTGGTGCAAGAGAAGTAATTTCTGAATTAATAACTAAATTTCCTTTGCATTCTTAAACTTTTAGGTTTTCACAGTATTTTCTGGTTTTTTGAAGGCATTCAGTCTGTATTTTTTTCCAGTTCCTATAATCCCAGGCAATCTGAATCTTGCTCTTTCTTGGGTTTTGTTGGTTTTATTTTTTTTGTCTGTAACATGCACAGGAAAATCTCCATTAAATTTTAATTTACTGCCCATTGCGGACAGCATATGTAATGGATCTTCTACTTCATGCTCAAGAACTGGGAATTTATTTTTCCGGAGAAGATTAAATTTCACTTATTTTCTCATCTAAATGCCTTTTCCTACTACAAGGCATGCCAGGCAGCCTGTTCTGCAGTAGTGCTCTACTCATTGCAGCAGCAGATGGTAACAAGCATCTCAAGGGTTAGGACTTGCTCAAACTTTTGGTCTTGCTCTCCATGCTTTGATACTATCAACAAGTTGTGCAATTTAGCATTTAGAAGAAAAGCAATTCACAAACAAAGAGTCACAACCTTCTGTGGATCAGTTAGCACAATCCAGCTAGCCTGCTAAATCAGATTTGACTTTTTGTTCACTGTGACAACACCCTGAATGGTTGATTTTATGAAAAGTAGCTATTTCGTCAACATAAAAAGAGGCAATGGAGAACTTGGCTTTGTGCATATCCCTTCTGTTGAGTGTGACACAGCAGCATCCACCTCACTAGGTATTTAAAATGCTGATCAGCCACAAGAGTGTGTGTATAGGAATGAGGACAAAATAACCTCTTGGTTTTCAGGAATATTTTAGCTTCTATTTCAACTGGCACAAATTGCACTATTTAAAGTAGTAATACACTTTTCAGTCACTTTCTGAACAAAGCACTGTCTTTTTTTCTCAAAAGACCTCACAGTGGTAGAATTCAGCTAGAACAATGAAGCAAATGTAAGAATGCAAAAAAGGACTTCATTGGTGTTAAAAGGGAGATGAACATCATGCACTTTCATAAGTTTGAATACTTATGGGCCTTACACCTCTCTTTCACAAGAAATGGTAACATGGAAAGTAATTTTATTCTTTTAATCAAAAACCAGATATTCTGTAAATATGCAGGGTCTTATGAACAGATTTATTATAATTTTATTTACTGATGTTCTGGTGTAGTAACATCATAATCTGTTTGAAGTTCTGAACTGTTTTGCCTTATCTCTTGTTCCAGTAAGGAAAAAATGAGATCAAATACTCATGTTATAATTTTACATCACTATAAATCAATCCTTTAACACCATCACAAAATTGACATGTTTCTATTAAAAAATAAACATGTGGCTTACAAAAATTTTAAATAATAGGACTATTAAAGCTTTGATGTTTTTGATCTAATGAAATGATCATTTAAAAAAAAGAATCTATATGCTTGACATTACTATAGGTTTTGCTTTTTTTGTTTGTTTTCTTTACCATGCAAATAGACATCTCACTCCAGAACCTGTGTAGTTTCTAGAGAAACCTTCATCCTGGCTGAATGAAATCTGAAGTGCAAATATTTGCATCTAATTTCTTCTACCTGTCCTTGGCATAAGTATTCTTCTGCACTGCTTGTTTACTCATGTCCAAAGCAATTGCCACTTCAGGATTTTCAAGGACAAAGACTGATAGAGCAATTTTATTGTGACTATGAAAAAGATTACTTGCTTATCAACACAATTTCTGAAAAACTCTATCTTCCTAGGCAGTCATTCCTCCTGTTAGGTTTTGTAACCTCATGGTAAGCATTCTCAGCTGGAGCCTCTGACAAACATTGCTCTGGGTTTGGACAACTGTTGTCCTTTTGTGAGTAGGTGACCAACCTGACAGATACAGAGCAATTTTGTCATTTTGTCCCAGTATGAAGTTCTATCATTTGTCATGTATGGTGCCATATTAAATAATCCTAATAATCCATGCTGCTCTTAAACCCTAAGAATTCTTGTGGGCACTGAGAGTTCCCTGCTCTAAACAGAAGATGAGAGCATTAAGAACCTCCAGAAACTGTTCAATGTTATGCAGGATGAGACTCTGGCAAGTTAGTAGTTTTGAAAACATAGCATGAGGCTGGAAACTATGGAACTGCTGAAAATTATAGCAACAGAGAGTGCACAACCCCGTTTTCTTAATAATGAAGCTGTACACCCAGCCCTGCTTTGTCCTTCCTATATCCCCAGAAATACATTCATTGTGACTGTCACCAAACCAGTTGCAATCCTTCCACAGTGCAAGACAACATTATTAATTGAAGGCAGATCCTTTAGCTTCACATAGGAGAAAGGAGAAAATTAGTCAGTTCAGTACAGCTCATTTCTGGCTTTGATTTGCTCACAAAAATAAGCACATAGACATCAATCTGTATGTAACTGCAGCTATTCTAGAAAATCCTTCCTAAGAGAACTAAATTATTTTTACAGATAAGCAGAGTTGTTGGGTTTTTCCTTCTCCAAAATGCTCTCCTAGTTATCACAGTATATCAAAATTTTCAGTTAGTAACATTTATGTGATATCAGTGGCATGTCCAACATCATGACTTACTTCAGTTCATCTGATACCACTCTTGACTAAAGCATCAGGAAAAGGACGCTGCTGGTGGTAGAATAATAAGCTTGATGAACCAATACCTTAATCAAATCTGCCAAATACTATCTTGCTATGAATAACCTGTTCCAGAGTTCACAATACTTTGGTACAGTATACTGCAAAACATAATTTCTGCCCAATAAAGAAACTTCTGCATGAATTACAGCATTCAAGCACCTGATGTAATGAGAGAAATTAGCATTCATGATATCTTTTAGAGAACGACACTTTTCTCTTAAACTATTCCCTTATCCTTCTAGAAGAAAGCAGTTCAGTCCTGACTACTAACCCAATTACTCATACTTTTGATTATTTACATTGTTACTCAAAGCACATGTATACTTTGCTTCATTTTCCATTCTAAGAATGGATCAATGCCTTTCTAACATGGGACTGTACGCACATTTGTTCATTTCTGTTCTCCTTGCATATTCCTACTGGAATTTCAGGCACACTACAGCCATACACACAGGTTATCATACAGTCCTCTCAGAATGCTGATGTATTGCAACAATCCATTTTACACCGCTAATGAAGTAAAATTATGAATTTAAAATCGATGGTTGCTCTATGCGCACGGGAAAAAATAAAGAAATAACAAAAGGTGCGCTTATCACTCGGCTCTCAGCAGCTGCCAGCACGAAAGGACACATCGCAGGGACACGCTCCACCACACGTAAGCCAGAAGCCGTCATATTTATTCATTCCTGACGCGGTACCGGCGTTCGGAGTTGGGTCTTCCACCGCCGCCGGCGCCCAAGGCGGGGGCCGGGCCGGGCCGGGCCGCTCCGCGCCCTCCCCGCACTTCCCCGCGCCGGGGGCCGCGGGCCGGGCGCTGGGCGCGGGGCCGGCCCTGCACCCGCGGACTGCGCTCGCGGCCGGGGCGGCGGGGCCCGCTCCGCGCGGCCCAGGTGTAGCGGCGCGGGGCGCCCCACCGCGCGGGCGGGCGCTGCGCGGCCGCGGCCGCCGCTGGTTGGGCGCTCGGCGCCTGTCGCTGGGCGGCGTGAGAGCGGGCTGGCCCCGCCTCGGCCCGCGCCTCCGCCCGCCCCGGCACAGACATGACACAGACACACAGGCGCTGCAGCTGCCGCTGAGCCAGCCCGGGGCAGCGCGGCGGCGGGCGTGCGGCTCCCGGCACCCGCCGAGCGGCAGCGGCGGCCGCTCCCGGCTCCGCCTCGGCCCGCCGGGCGGGCAGCCGCGGCCCCGACACCCGCAGGGGGCAGCCTGGCACTGGGCGCCGGAGGGAGCCGGCGGGGGAAGGCTGACAGCGGGGAAGGGGCGGGAGGCGAGGAAGGAAGGAAGGAAGGGGAAGGGGGCAGCCTGGCACTCAGACTCGGGGGCGGTCTCCAGGCACGGGCACGGAGCGAACCCGGTCAGAGCGCGGCACCCAGCGGTCGCTGTCTCCGGGCCGGCAGCAATAGCAGCGACCGCGGCGGTGCCTGAGGGAGCCTCTCCGTGCTCGGCTCCGCGGTGCCGGTGACCTTCCCGGAGCTGATCGCCAGGCCGGGGCAGGGCCTCCTCTCCCCGCGGAGAGTGTGCACCAGGCCCTGGGGAGAGGGCAGGAGGCTGGGCCGGAATCCCCCGTTGCCCCCGGGTCCTCCTGGCCGCCGGCGGGGCCTGTGCGCCGCGCGGTTCGCCGCCGGGAGAGGGGCGGGGGAAGGCGAGCGGGACGGACGGACGCGGCCGGGCTGCACCTCGGGACATCACGGGGCGGGCAGGCCCCGGAGAGAGCTGAGCTGGGCGGCGGAGGAGGCGGCCACCTCGGCGGCGCATCCCGGGAAGAGTCGGGACCTCGCCACCGCCCTCCTCCTCCTCCCGCCGTTAGTGGCTCCTCGTCCCGCGGAGAGCGGAGCTGCCGCTGCCGCCCCAGCTGGGACCCGCTGGGTGACACCTCCGGAACGCCGGGCTGCGGGGACGGAGCTGGAGCTGCCCGCCTGGAGCGCAGGAGTGGGAAGGACCGCTTGCTTGCGCGGAGCGGCGGGCGCTGAGCGCCCGGCCCGGGAGCCACCCGGGGAAGGTAAGTACCTTCTCGTCGAGTCTCTGCTGCTTTTGGAGGCGGGGGAGGGCGAGAAACAATCGGTGAGTGTCTGCCTTCCAGCAGCCCGGGGAGGGGAGGGGGCACCCGAGTCCGGAGGGCCGGGCTGGCAGCTTTATCTGCTGGATTTTAATCCCCATCGGATCCGGAATTGAAGGGATGCTCAGGCGGAGGCGCGCCTGTCGCTTCCCGGCACAAAGGGGCACGTTCTCCCGGGCGAGGGAGGTTGCTCCGCTCCGCTCGCTGGCTCGGCGCCGGGCGCCCTCCGCTCCGGCCGGGTCCCGCCGAGCGCCGCTGCTCCGCGCCGGCGGCCGGGAGAGCCGGGGCTGGCGGCCGCGCCCGGCACGGAGGGAGTCGAGCCGCGGGGCGTGAGCGCTCTGCCCGCCCGAACGGGACCCGGGGGCAGAGCCGGAGTTCGGCTGGGACGCTGAGCCGAGCAGGGTGACTTCCCCATCGCCCGCCAGCCTCCCCTGCAAGCCTCCAGCCCGGGAAGCGCTCCTTTGGGAAGGCTTCTGCTATATTACTTCGTATCCGAGAAGTGTGTCATTTAGATCATTAATTCCTGCGCACCGGGGGTTGGGGGGAAAATTGCAACTTGCGGCCCTGTGGAGGTGACGTGAAGTTTGACAATGCCTTATGTAACACTTTTTGGAGAGATTCCTAGTTTTTCTGTTGTGCCCAGTTTTAGTAAGCAAGTGGTTTTTCTTCTTTGTAGAACATCAGACAAGCGGTTTTTGTGTTTTCACCTGAGTACGGTGTCTCCGGCTTTGTTCAACTTAGAACAGGGGTACTGGTACACAGGATATAAAGCCTACTTTTTCTCTACGTGCATTTTTTAATGAAAATTAGCCAGTGGAGACATTTGAGCAGTTGTTAGAAGATCTTACCTTTTTCTGTATGTATTTCACATATCACTCTTAAAATTATTATAGGAAACATTTTCACAGCACTGATTGTCATGCATGTGTTCTGGAAGGTATGGATGCTAGGCTGGAAATGGCAATAAATCAAATGTCTTTTAAACATTCTTAGCCTCTTTTTAGACAGTATCAGTGCTGGAAAGACTAGAAAGCACCGGGCTAAACAAAGTGCTCTATTAAAATCAGACCTGGCAATTACCAACAGGTCAGCATATTTTATTTAATGATATCTGCTGGATACAGATTTAATTTTCTGTGTACAGAATATTTTCTAAGCTTCTTCAGAAATAGAAGCAGCGAGAAATTTGATAAATGGATTGAAATGTTGCCTAGTTTCCATAAGGGGTTATGTCTTCTAGCAGGGAAAAAACCCCAAAGCAAAAATAGAAAGCTAGCTTCACACACGAAAAGACAGTGTAGGGATTTGCCACATCTCTTCAGACTCCCACTGCACAGAGTCGCTAGGGGGACTGGTTTGGGTGGCTTTCTTCCCCTCATTCAGTGGTGAAAATGCACAGACTATTGTGATGATATCTGTGAAATGTTCTTTGTTCTAGCCTTGTGGAGCTCCATCATTATGCTGTAAGCTTAGAGGAGAAATCACATGTAGAAACTTGGGTGATGAGTTAAGGGCAGGGGTTTTCTAACAAAGTCGTTTTGCTCCCTGCTGCAAGGGAGATAGATGATCAGAGGTTAGTTTACTTATAGGAATAGGACAAGCTAACAAAAAACCTTATATTGAATGTCTTTACTGTGTTTCAGTATTTTAAAATGGAGAAAAGTGAAAGAGGTATCCCTATACTTCTTGAAAACTGGCAATTGCTGGTAGGTATTCCGAGTTTGAAATGTGAAATTCTTACCGCTTAGGTGTCCTGTGACGGCCCTTGATCAGAAAGCCTGCAAGTCATGTAAGAGCCGCAGTAACTGCAGAGTCTCTCATGGATAATTGGATTGGTAGGTTGGTTTTGATTTTTTTTGTCTTTTAATTGTCTGCAGTAATAGCTGGTGCCTTTTCTCCATCATGTTGATGTTTAATTCTAATGATTTTTGGGTTATGTTGTGTGTGGCATCTTTGTGTTTGAAGTGTATACCCTCTTCTCAGTTGCTGGTAGGTAAAGCATAGCTTGGAGGTATTTGACTGGCAGTACGGAGCAAGATACTTTTTTTTTTTAATGTCTGAAGTATACATGACAACTTATTTTCTTTGTTGTTTCGATGATGTGAGAAGATTTTAAGTTTTCTCAGGTCTGGAGAAATACACATTGGTTTTCTATAAAGGAGCACTGAAAACAATGTTAACTTCTATCTTGAATTCTTTGTGTCAGCTTCTCAATCTGCAGAAATTCTGGAGTACAGTCCTCAGAAAGCCAATGTGCAGAGCAGGGATGAATGACTGCATGCCTGCTGGCAACATTAAGATCTGTCAGAGGCTTGATCTGAAATTTCAGTGCATAGGACTTTAATATTAGTAAAAGTAGTATTCCTTCTGAATTAATTATTTTAGAAAAATGTAAAATTAGGCATCTCCCAAGTGCACTTAACTCACTGAACTCAAGTGTTCTTAAAAACAATGATTTTGAACTCGTGAGACTACTTTCTGCTCAAATGTGTGGCTTTTGTTTTTACCTGCGATAAACAGTCAGTTGTTAATAGACCCTTACTGGAATGCTCTCCTCTTTTATCCATTGTCTGATGATTTTATTTTTTATGTGGCCTTATAAGAGCAATCTTAAGTAACAAACACAGACACAAAGCCAACAAAAAATAAGCTTTTTTTTTTAACTGATATTTATAAAGGCTAATAATTGGTAAAATTAGTAATCTGACTACAAAGTCTTTGCACTGTGTGCTAAACTCTCGCTACATGCAAACTGCTATTGATGTTGATGGGAGTGTTTATCTAGATCCAGAACAGCAATTAACTTTTTAAAAAAAGTGTGTCTATCCTTGTTTCCTGTCTTGTGTGAAAGCCTATGTTAATGAGCTCTTGTCAGCTTTGAAGACTTTTCAACATCTGTATTAGAATACATTAACAAAATGTCTGTTTTAAGGACATGGGATTTCTGATGTATCTTCTTTTTCTGTAACGTGTCTGTGCTGATAACGTTAAGATTCGTGTCAGAAGAGAGCATGCTGGCCAGTGCAAATTTGCAGTTGGTTATTGTTCATGAGTTTGTCTCCGTTCTCATTAGAGTTGGCTCTTTTGGTTATTTGCCTAATGCTATGGCTAAAGAACTTTTGCAAAAGTGGTTTTGTGTGAGGAAATGCACACAATGTCCATTGCAAGGAAACATGCACGTGTCCTTTGCAGGGAAAGGTACACAGTGTCCATTGCCAGGAAATGTACACACGTGTCCATTGCAAGGAAACATGCACACATGTCCATTGCACTGCTTTTGCTCTGTTATCTGGGTTTGGCTCATCTTCTTTTTGGTAGTGAATGCTAACTTTAAAAAACAACCATTATTCATGAATGCTGGCCTTAAAAACAGTCATTGTTCATTATCCCAAACTTGGCATAATTTAAGGGCTGGAGAGTCAGAACTACCTCAAGGAAGATATTTTTACTTTTTCTTTTTTTTATTTTCCTTTTCACTGAATCACTATTTTTTCTCTTCCTTGTGATACAGCCACCTGAAGATAAATATTAAGAAATGAGCATTGTACCTTGTAGGGATTCGTTACTCTTTTAGTGTCACTTGGTTCAGTATTTGAAGGTCTGTCTTGTCTTGTCAGAGCTTGTTCAATGCATGGCTGTAGAAAGGGAGCAGATAAGAAATTCTATTTTATTTGGAAGTTGGTAGCTCAAAAATCAAGGAGAAAATTGCTAGAAAGGATTATCCTGGTCTTGGCACTGACTTTGAAGAAATGTGCCAAGGCTGGAATCCTTGTTTAAGTGCCATCTGTGTCAGAATTAGAAGCAAACTGTGCAAAATAGTTCCATTACTCATTCTAATTTGCAGATCTGACCAGGTCTGATAATGTTTATAGTAGTATCCACATCTCCTTCCTTCTTGGCTGTAGCTACTATTTCCACAAAACGGGGTTAACTGGGTAGAAGCTACATTTAAAATTATCAAAAAGTGCCCCAGCAATGTCCAGCCTGTTCTGTAGCAAAAAGTCAGATTTGATAATGTAACCCTGGTGGTGGAAGAAGCTGGAAATCTCAGCTGATGCAGGCAGAGTGCAGCCTTCGTCTCTAATCCCCACATAAGATAGGTATGCCTGAGAATAGTAAAAAGAAATAGATTTTTTTTAAAGGCTGGCGTTCCCTGTCCTCATGGCTCTGGTTGCTTAACTAGTGAATGGTAGAAGAGAGGTGCCATTGCCACTCTACTCTTCTCCCATGAATTTTTGTGTGTTGATGAGTCATTTCTGTTACTCCAGATATATAATCCAGTCTATAACAATTTTTAATCCTCAGGGAATAGTCACACATGATGACCAAGACTATGCATGCTGGCTGAGAGGCAGTTTGTCAAAGGTCAGATCAAGGAAGAGTGGCTTGATTTACTGTTTTCTCAGAAATCTGTGAAAAATAGAGAAATTGTAGCAATTTCTTATCTGCTAGTGTTTGGCCAAACTGCAAGTAGAAGTGGTAACATCAGAACCAGAGCTTTCTTTCGTAAGGACACCACCCACGTCAGTGTTAACCTGCTTTCACTCACCTGCACTGAGAGTTACAAGAAAACATGTGTTCAGAAGAAAAATAAAAATTTAAGCAACCCTCTGCTTCCCTCGTGAGAATTGTTCTCTGCTGCTTAAAACTTCCAGGACAGTTAAGTTACTGAGTTGCATTTCTCAATAGTGCCTCTACAGTTTATCCCAGAATGAAATATTAAGATACAGAGTATCAACATTTCACTTCTACCATTAGCTTTTAGATTTTATCTGCTGATAGGCAGCTAAGACTTAAGACTGGGAGAAAACTAGAAATTGTTACTGAGGAATCTTCATTTAAATACAAAGAAGAATGAAGGATTTTGTTTTAGCAGGACACAAGAGAAAGGGGAGAGAAATGAAGGGAAGGAGTTGTAGAGTTTTATTTATTTACTGAAATATTTATTTAATTTATTTACTGAAACTGCTTACAATTTCTAGATTGGGAATGAATTTAAGTTGTCAGCTGGGAGAATTGAGTATTTCTCATTGTGGAATGTCAAGTGTCACTGAATGGTGGAGTGGGGTGAGCAAGAAGAATTGAGAACCACTTAAATGAGGTGATGTTTTCAGATGATACTTAGATTTCTCAGTCCATCTTCTTCTGGTCAGGTTTCATTGTCTCCCTCTTTCCGATTTCCCTGCTGTGCCCCTGAACCTCAGTAGTAAATTCTCTTAGTGACTGTTTTCCCTTCTGTCCTCAGTTAATGCTTCTTCTAATCAGTACTGCAAATAGGATTTTATGTTTAAAAATTACTGGACTTCACTCTATGAATCTGCTTAATTCAATATTTTTCATGTCAAAGGTTCTAGAAACCCTTATTTCTACATAGAAATAAGGAATGAAACCCCATAATTTTAGCATTATTAAATACTCAAATGTTTGTACTTTAGATAATGTTGTTCTTAATAATATTAACTTTCATTGTTTTGTAAACAGAAGGGATATATGAGGCTTCCTTGTTTTTTTATATAAAATGAACTGACATTCACCTTGAGGCTCTTCAAGCAGCAGTTAAATTCTGTATTTCTGTAGTCTCATTGTTTTTCAGTCCTGAGACTGGTTCTAGAATGTGACTCAGATTTAAACCTGTAGGTTATCATTCATGTAAGACAAATTTTCGAAGATAAAATATTGGCTGGCATGCTTGGGGACTCTTAAATGAGATAAAGATGGTTCCTACTGCTTTGAAAGGGTGCAATTTTTCTGTATTTTTGCATTTTTCCATATTGAGCATACTGTACAATTAGATGCTTTTTTGTCAAAATAGAGAATTGGAGCATTGAAGAATGCAGTCCCTGTAAAGGTGGACGTGTTTTTTTTGCTATTATTGGAATGTGTTATAACTTACATCCTTGATCTTGATCTTCCAGAACTCTGTAATATCAACTGCACTTATGAGAAATCTGCTCCCCTTCAGTGACTATTCCAAGTAGTAGAAATCAGTAGGTGATGATGTAGTGAACGGTTTTTTAGTGCTAGAAGAGCTGCATGTTGGCATTAACTTCCACAAAGCAAAAATAGTCAGTTTAAGAAATGGTAGAAGCTTTTAGTTGGTGATGTCTTCCTCATTGAGATTTGTGTCGTCAAAAGGGGGGTGCTACAAATGAAGAAAAAAGGGAAAAAATAATTACTGATAATGAGTGTATTGGACTGTAGGATGTGCTAGTGGCTAAGCCAAATCATTTGGTGATGAGCAGGTACTTTAAGAAAGAAGCAATGTGTATGGGAATAAGTTCTCATCCTTCCATAGCTGCTCTCAGACCTCAGGTGTGAAGAAGGGAGTATAGCCACAGTGGCCTAAATTCCTACCTTTCCTTCCAAACATTACAATCTGCCTGCCTTTTCCCTTGTTCTCACTATAACGCTACTGCAGCTTAAAGGCTGCTAGATTAAAATAGCTGCTTCTAGCAAACTTCTGCAGTCATTCAGTCTTACACTGTCCAGGTTTGCCATGTAATCCTTCATTGTTGGAACACCGCCTTTCCACATGAAGGCTTTGCTTTGGGAACGATTCCTGCATGGCCAAAACCAGGATGCTTTCCAGCTGGTTTGCACAGTGGAGAGCCATGCATAGTAGTGCCTTGCAATATGGTTATCAGGTTTGGAACTTACATCTCTACTGTTGCTATCCAGAGTCTTGCCCCTTGCTTTTGTGTGCTGTGCTGGGGAAGTTTGACTTAAAATCTCAACTTGTTCATACTACCAGTTGCCGCTACTCTCAGCCTGGCACCTGAGGTATATCCAACTGCATAATGTACTAAAAGTATCTGAGGTGCTGGTTAGTAAGCTTAGGTCTTGATTTATATTACTGTTGCAATGTGAATTAACTGTGCACAGTAAGTGAATGGGTTGAGAAGAAATATGTTCCTAACATTTTTTCTTTATTAAGATGAGCAAAAATAGTAATATTGTGCCACTAGTATGTAAGGAATGGAAACTGATGACAGTATTTTTCATATGCAGAATAACTTTGCCAATTTCCTAGTCTTAGACGTGTTGTGGAAATAAATCAGTAGGTTCCTGAATGCTTTACAGAGCTGCTTGGAGTGAGGAAAATGAGTGTAGAAAGATAAACCCATTCTGTGACAACAAACCGATGCACTGCAGGTAAAGTGATTTGAACAAAGTTGTCTAAGTGGTTAATCAAAAAAGGAAAGAGCAGAACTCTGGTTTCCTGAAAGAGTCACTGTCCTGTGCCTTAAAAACATGTGAACTATGTAAATAGTTCTTGTCTTTGGCAAGAACTACTGCTTAATATAGTTGTGCCTTAGATGATGAAACCAAGTCCCTAATGATACTTGACATATAATAATTGTATTGTGTAAATATTCAGAATTTATGTGCATCTTAACCAAGCAAAAGTTAATTGACAAATGGAAAACAGACAAAATAAATTGATCAAAGTGAAATTTACAAATACTCTTTGTTGATTTAGAGGCAGTTCTGTTCTGTGACCAGGAGAAGAAAGGAGTATGTTTTACTTCTTGAAAATGGAAAATAATACAACAATTAAAGAAGGAAATAGGAAAATGCTTAAAGCAGTAAATTAATATATGTCATGGTGCTAACAACCTAGAGAATGTAACTGGAAAAGGCCACTGAATTTAGAAGAAAAGTTGCCATAAATTAATAGTAAGGGAGCCAGAGTTTCCAGTGAATTATTGACATATGTTAACTGGATTAAAAATATGGCAGTTTTATTAATTGTATCATTTTATATCATCTTTGACCCATGATGAGCAAGGGCAGACACAGCATTTGTCTGAACAGAAATCTGTTGCTGAGCAAGTTTGCTTGCCCCCATGTTGCTGGGCAAGTTTGTTAAGGGTGCAGGGGTGGAGAGAATGGGAGAAACAGCATTGGGGTAAATCCATTTTTGCCAGGTGTCTGAAAGTGATGAAATTAAATAGAGAACAATTTTTTCAGACATCCTAAAGGTCTTCAGATTTTTCACAGTGAGTTTCTTCCCTTTCTGTTCTCAGTTTAGAAAATGCTGTATTATGTATTAACAGTATAGATTTCTGGATCTGAGGTTAGTATCAAGAATTCTTTGAAATAATTAATTTTACATATTTCATTTCATGTGTTTGACTTTTGTTCTTCAGTTTCATCTGTCCCACTATTGGACACTGATATGTTAAGAAAGGCCCAAGTTTTGTTTCTGTTAAGATTTTTTTTCTTTTCCTTTTGTCCTTAACTTAATACTTTAAGTTGATGTATATGATCTGAGAAAAGATCTTGACATTCTGGTTGTATTAGTGGAATTGTGAATGTAATTGTTTATTCATTTTATTAGAATTCATTAGAATGCCTAGAGGCCCTGGCTGGGAGAGGGCTCATTGCATGCTGGGTGCAGCACTGAGTGTACCTGAAGGATGCTTTATGACCAGGAAAGCTGGTCTAAGCCAGCAGCAAAACACTGGTTTGTGGCTGGAAGTTTTCTGTAACAGCAGTGCTTTGAAAGAGTCAGGTAATGATTGAGGTTGGAAGGGACTGCTGGAGTGGTCCATCACCTTTGCTCAAGCAGGGCCACCTAGAGCCAGTTGTCTGGGATGAAATCCACATACTTCTGAGTATCTTCAAGGATCAAGACCCCACAATCTCTCTGGGCAACCTGTGCCAGAGCTCAGTCAGCCTCACAGTAAAAAAATGTTTTCTGATGTTCAGAGGGACTCCTGTGTTTCAGTTTGTGTGTGTTGCTTCTTTTGCTGTCACTGAGCAGGATCACTGAGAAGGATCTGGCTCTACCATCTTTATTCCCTCCCTTCAGATACTTATTCCTGACATTCCTCACTAGTTTTAGCTCCAGGTGGGCTCTGCTTTCCTGACTGCATTTCTGCATGCTCAGACAGTGTCTTTGTACTCCTTCCAGTCTGCCTGTTCCTACTTTCTCATTTTGTATGCTTTCTTTTTGTGTTTGAGTTTTGCCAGGATCTCCTTTTTCGTCGGTGTAGTCCTCCTGGCATTTGTGTCACTCCCTGCCTGCTCTTTGGGATGAATGTTTGAGTTTGGATTCTTGAGTATCAAGCAGCTTTCTCTGACCCCTCTTTCCTTCCAGGGCCCTGTCCCATGGGCTATTTTCAAACAGGTCCCCAGAGAGATCCAAGTCTGCTTGCCAGGACTGTGTTCTTGATTTTTTTGCCCTTCTCCCTCCTATTGGTGTTGTGAATGCCACCAGGGTCACTGCAACTTAAGGCTGCCTGTGACCTTCATGTCCCTGAGGAACCCTTCCTTTTTAGTAAGTATGAGGTCCAGCACAGAATGTCTCGTTGTTGGCTCCTCTGTCACTTGGGTCAGGAATGCTCTCCAGGAATGCTCTGGATGCTTATCCCTGGGTGTGTCATCCTTCCTGCAGATACCAGAGTGGTTTAAGTCCTCCCCCAAGAGGACAGGGCCTGTGATTGTGAGGTTGCTGCTCCGTGTCTGTAGAGGGCCTTATCCACTTAATTTCCTGGCCAGGTGCCCTGTAGCAGATGCTCACTCACTACAGTGTCACCCATACTGGTCTGGTCTGCTCCCTGTCCATGCCTGTAAGCTCTCACTTAGCTCATCATCCATGCCCAGACTAAGCTTCATGCATTCTGATGCCTCTCTCGTGAAAGGTGTCTACAGGTCCTTCTGACATGCCCTTCTCAGTGAGCTTGTATCCCTCTTTTACAGCACTCTACTCATGCAAGCCATTGCAACGTGTCTCCATTCATGCCAGCAAGATTATAACCATGAAACTGCACACGAATCTTGAATTCCTCCTGTTTACGATATTGATGTTTATTCATGCAAAAAATAAATTCCACAACGGAGGGAAGCAATTTAGCTGAAAGCACTGTTTTTGCCAGTGTAACTGTGACTAGTGTGGCAGCTTCTGCTAGCCAAGTGACATCAATCAGCAGTCACTCTTCACACCATCAACCAGCATAGCTGGGGTGTCAGAAATTCCCAACACAAGAAAGCGTTCCTGCCCAAAAGTGCTTAGAAAATACAGTAGAGTGTGCTGAAGTGTTTGAAAACTGGTAGTTTGTCCTTTCCCCTTTTTCAAATTTCTTCAACTGTGCTTTTAATCTCAGTAATTGTTGTTTGAGTAATGCTTATTTGTTGGTGGCTTAGTTTGTTAAATTGCCTTTGGAAGAAATATGGTCTATATTCCTGTGTTAAGATCTACTAAAAGTCGCAACATGGGATGATTCTGAAAAAAATCACTTTAGTTCTAGGACACATCTGAGTTTCTCTGTTAGATTGCATTTTTTTACATTGATATGGCATTTTAAGTATATTTTTATATTCAATTTGAAAGTGCTAAAATAAAATATTATAGTAGTATGTAATACTTTTAGTAGTATTTATTTAATATTTTATTAAATAAAATACCAGTATTTCATTTAACAAAATATTACAGTAGTATTTAAAATATAAGTATTTTAATATTTATTTATTAAATAAATTTAATAAATTAAATTAAATTTATTTTTGTACTATCTAAACAAAAAACCTTTAGCAGGATCGAGACAGATCCCACTGCACCTGCCATGTGATGGTAATTTATGAAGATGAAATGCATCTAACATGGCAGGAACTGAGTCATTCATCACAGACAGAAAGAAATGTAAGTCTCCTTGTATTTTTTGTGTCTTTTCTTTGCCTATATTCACCATGCATCTCTGAGTTTGTGATACAACTATACTGATCACCACAAACTCATTCCATTTGGTCTGTTTTGAGTCAGATACTGAGATAATTTTTAGGACCTGGTGTCTTTGATTAATCAGATCAAAGTGGAATTTCTGGTGGAGTTTTAGTGGATTGAGCACTGGTTTTGCAGAAGGTCATAGATAACACTATTAAGACAGAAGCATTTTCAGGATCTGTTTGTAATATTGATTTCCTTCTTTCTAGTGAGAAATGGCTCTAATTGTTCTGATTTTCTCAGATCCATTTTCAAATCCTCATTACTTCTATCCAAGGAGATTGTTACATGATACCCTAGGATTTTTTTCAGTTAGATAGACCTATCAAATGCTAACCTGGAGCCAACTTCCATGCTTTTTCTGCTGACTGGACCTTTCACCTGGGTTGAATGAGGAAACCCAGTACAAATTCCCACTAGTAATCAAGCCTGCTGAACTAGGCTGAGCAGTAGGAGAGCGTGAAACCTGTGCCTCTTGCTCTTAGCTAGCTTCTGTTCCTTTCTCAGTATCAAGTTCAAGCTCCTAACTTTTCAAGACCCTTCTCAAAACCTGAATGGGAATGTTTCTGCCAGGTTCACAGGGCTTCAGGCTGGGCTCTTAATGAGCTGGATATTAAATACTGAAGTGAAAAGCTTGGCCATTCTTGCCTTACTTTTTCTGTTATCTGTCTCCCTCAAATCAGTGCTGCTGACAGTGGAGTGAGGTGCTAACCAGCACAGATGAGGACCTGTCAGAGTTCCGGTGTTTGGGATAAACTTGCTGTTCATCAGCCCCCAGTGTTTTCTGTAGGGGAATACTGGCATGCATGCAGTGATGCTTTGGGATGGCATGGAGTTCTCTGAAGAGATCCCAACAGTGATCTACATTGGTAGTGTTTGACACCCCCATTTAATATGAATGTAGCAGATGATGCTTTGTGATGAACAATTTTGCATAAGTCTTCCCTGTTAGAGGTGGCTAAAGAGCTACACAGCACCTCAGAAAAAGAAAATGGAATTCAGAGCATGCACTGAGCAAACTTTAACAAATTACATCTTTGTATCTATCATCTTGACTCTACTGGGCAGGTGTGCCTTTGGAAGGGCAGTAATGGGAACTGCAGAGGAAAAACACTTTCTTTAGAAGATTGTAAAAGCTTTTTTTCATGGTGGCATAGAATAAAAAAAGGTGTTTCAGGTTTAATTTGAGAAAAGCAACAGGAATTTCAGTGGAAAAGTATTAGAATTGAAATTAAACCTGGTCTGCCAGAATCTCTCAATATTCAGTAATATAGTATAGCTTTGTTCTAGTACTGCAGAACATGTTTCAGTGCATCACTATGATGGAAATGAAACCACAGTTTACAAAATTAAAATAGCAGCCATCCATCCATTTTGCTACCAACTTCTGCATCCTCTCTTTTTGCTGTGTTTTACTGAAACAATGGTGCTTTTATGTCTTGGCATGTTAATATTTGCAAAGTGTTTTTGAAAGCTGAAATGCACAAGAAAGGTGCTAAGTATTCTTGCTTGCATTTAGAACTAATTTTCCTTTGAGGTGTTCTTGTCATGGCTCATACTTTGTGTGAAAACTGGAGGGGATGTAGTGATTCTAAGAATTTTAGGTTTCTGGAGAGGAGAGCTTTTGCTCTAACACTGGCTCAGGAGTATCTTTTTGATGCAGGCAAAGATCTGTATTATAGAAGCTGCTTTGCGAAGAGCTGGCATAGGAGTGTATCTGAGATTGTTATATCAGAATGCAGAATGGGCTGTGCTTGGTGCATTAAATTAATCTCTTTAAGCATCATTGGGTGTCCAAGGTGCTGTTTTGCTTGGTAGGGCTTTTTCTTTTCTCTTCCTTCATGTCTGTAGCTAACAGGTAGACTGAAGTTTTGGTTTTATGGATATTTATTTCTTTAAAAAAATGGAATGTTCAAATAAAGTAGAGATTCTCTAACCAGACTTGGCACAGTTACTGTAAAATTTGTTGCCATTATGAAACTACATATGGGAGGAAGAAGTTCTACAGAAATTGAATTAGAATGCTGACGTGTCTAACTGCCTGTCCCATCTTTATATTTATATATTAAACTGAAAATTCGTGAATGCTCTAGGTCTTTTAGGAATATCTTCCTTTGAGGTGAAGATAAGTATTGAGTGCTACATAGTCAAAATTCTCATCTGTAAGGTCATTAACTCCTATGAAATTATTTAGAATAAATGGTGATATGTAGGCAATTTTCAAGTTGTCCTTAATTGGCTAGGAAATGCAGACTCATCTATGTTATTTTTATCTGCATGTGCATCTAAAATATTGAGAGGTTGGCAAACTGAAACGACTGATTTTAAACAAAGTGTAGACCGATACAGGTCTAATTTCTGTAAATACAACTTAGGAAATTGTATTGTCATATTGCAAAGCCATTGAGGCTTGCGCCAACTATGTAGGAATGTAACAGCATGATGTCTGTCAATTTAAATTTTGGAGCAGGACTTGAATACGTGGTCCTCCAAAGTTGCAAGATCTGCTCTCTTTGGCTCTAAATGTTTTCATCACCACTTAAATTTTGCCTTCAGTAGTTGTCTTTATTCAAGTGTGCCTTGGTGTAGTTATTCCCCAGTTAAGTGTTCTCAAGGAAACATTCCAAACCATGCACTGCTTGCTCACTTTGCCTTTTCCTTTCCCCATCTGGCAGTCTGGGGAGGAGAATTGGAGGCACAGAAGATAAAGGTCACAGGTTGAGATATGAACGGTTTATTGGAAACAGCAATGAACTAAGGAAATGAACAGTACAATCCTGATGATAGTGTCTCCAAGGAGGAGGTGAATGTCCCCAACTGTTCCTCTGTCATGCTGTGGTACCCTGGGAAGGACCCTTTCCTCCATGCCCAGAAAGTGACCTGCGGTGTTACAGAGTAACCTCCAGTCCCAGTCATGCCCCTCCTGGCTGTTGCAAAAATTAACCCTGTCCTGGCCGAAACCAGGACAGAGTACATATTTAGTTACAAAAGGAGGTGGTAAGGGTAAATGCAAGGCTTAGATGGTGTTATATCTCCATGTGTTTTATGGGAAATTTCATGTTGTAAGAAGCATATTGCCTCCTGTACAAATGTGAAATTGTGTTGTAAATGAAATCTCTTAATTACTGCTCAGCTTTGCTAAGCTTTTAACTTTAGTCAGCAACTGCCTTGCTGAAAAGTACCATAATTTTGAAGCAGAAATTTAGGACTGAAGATTTCCAATGAATTTTTTTTCTTCCTTATCGTTACAAGAATAGTGCCTTAGTAGTCAGGAAGAAGAGCATTCTGGTTTGGTAAATAGTATTCAAGTTTTCTCACATTAGTAGATTAGAACAGCATGCTTGTATTTCTTCTTCACCTCCTCACTGGCACTCTGACTTCTGGTTTTGCTTCTAGTTTTTGGACCCCAACTTTCACTATACTGCTTCATGTTTTTACTGATTAGGTTTTGATCCACATTTTGGATAACGTGTGTATGTCTCTGTAGGAAAGAGGGCTTGCCTTGAGACCAACAGTTTGCACTTTCTTACTGGGGAAAAAAAAGTGGATGATGGTAAGATAGGTGTTTGGGATGTTTTTATTTATGTATTTTGAACAGTATTCTTAAAAATTGATGAGTGTACGTGTCTGTAGTGATGTCTGTAATTTTAATGGGGTGAGGTGGCATGATGACCTGTATAAGATTTGTAGGCTACTTGGTGAAATCTTTTGTCTGCTTAGGGTTGCACAGAGCATCAATTTCTCATTCTATCTGGAGATCCAGGTTAAAATCTGAATTTGTTTGCTATATAATTCCAGCATATTTTCTTAAGTCTTCATTTTGACTTGGACTGTGAGAAGCTTACACACTACAGTGTGTAATGAATATTCTAAATATTGTCAGTGACAGTGGTGGTCTAGTTTCACCACCTTGCTACATCCCCAAATACGTGGTGGCTGCTGCTTGCCGTACTTGCCTGTTTAGTCTACAGATACATATTTCCTTGGTTTAGCCACTTGTTTTCCTTACCTTTGGATTTTGTGAGCATCTTTGGAACAAGCATAGTTACTTCATTAGGTGTTTGCTCCATGGAGAGCACAAGAGCCGTGGGTCTTTGGTGGTGCCTGGCAACCATGGTCTGTGGTGCTGAGCACAGTGCTCTGTAATTGAAGCATACACAGTTGGATGAGCCTGGCAGCGCTCATTAAAAGCACACTACTAAATCAAGTTTACTGAGTGTACCTTTAAATCTTACCCTAGACTCTATCTTAACCTATGAGAGGGTTTTTCTATTTGCCATTCATAACTACAGGGGACTATAGCCTTCAGATAGCAGTGGTAGTAACAGCTACAATATGAAAAGGAGGTATAAGAGGTGGAGGTACTGAAAGCAAAGAGGGACAGTGCAAAAACCAGTCTGTAATCCTCTGGGATAATGGTTTTAAGCCACATATCCCTGTGATTTATGCACTTGCTTTATTTGTTATCTTGAACAGAAAGCTTTGTCACTGAAGAGATTTGATAATTGCCTGTTCACAATGATTGTAGTCTCTTGAATTCATGTAATAAACCAAATAATTTTGGACCACTTATGGGTTTAGTCATCCTTGCTGTATGCATTTCACCTCTGATTTCACTTTCAATAGCTTAGATCAAGCTAGATAAGGACTTTCTGCTCACTTAGCTCTGTTCCATGGTGGTACCATATAAAAATGTCTTTCATTTTGTGCTTTGATGTATTGGAACTTTAGTAAGATACACATGTACTGTACCTGCAATATGTGTTAGCTGTAGTTGGTATATGTCAATATAGGTTGGTAAAACTTGCAAATTTGTGTACTTTTGACAAATATTGCAACTAGTAAAGGCCTATATTAAAATAAACAATCTAAAGCAGAAGAAAAAAAATTAAAAATGTCTTTACTTTACAACTTTACTGCAGCTGCAGTTTTACAGTAGTAGATGATGCAGTAGTAGAATCTGTAGGAGATGGAAGTGAGTTTCAGCTCTCAGACACCCAGCTTATTGCAAGAGATGTGCACTCGTGTAGCTGAGGAAAATGTATGTGGAAGCAAGGTTACATGCTGGAGAGAGATTGAGAGACGGTAATGCTGGTTTTCAGGTGGAAAATCTGTCTGAGAGGAATGTTTCTAGGAAGGAATTTATTCTGGAAAGAAGTACAAATGATTCCTTTACCTTGCTTTTTCTCTGACTATGCATCTTCTCACTACTTTAAAATGTTGCCTTTGTTTTTAATCCATAACCTTGTGATGAAAAAGGTTGTTCTAGTGCTAGTCTTTTATGTCCTCTAAACTCGGTTGGCTTCCCTGCTGTGACTTCAATAATGCATCATTTCCTAAGTTCAGAGGATTCAATGTGTTTAGGGTGAATTTGTGACTTGCTGTTAGATGGTTAAAAGGAAAATAGCTGTAATGGATTGGATGCAAAGCTGCTTCCCCAGCTTCTCTCCCATCCCGCCTACTACCATGTAGAAGCATCTGTCTCTCATCTCCTCTTTGCCTTGTGCTATGTGCAAGTGCATTTTGACAAACACTTTATGAGCAGAAATCTTTGAAAAACCTCCAAGACAAACTAGCAGTGGTGAGAAAGGCAAGTACTTGTGTCCTAGTAGATAGCTACTTGTGCAATAGAGGGTGATGCTATGACAAATAAAAATATTTCTGTAGTAAATGTTACTACAGCAAATGAACTTGTCTTCTCTAGCTCTACTGAAATACAGCATCTCTCCATTTGTAACTGTTACAACTTAAAAAACAATACAGGAAATTTTTGCTGATATTCCTCATATAAATTAGAAGATGCTTTTCTTTTTAAGTTGTTTCAGGAATGTGTTCTGTCTTTTGAACTATCTGAATGCCATGTAAAGGAGGATGTTTTCCATTTGAAGATTATGACTGTGTTGTGCTTTTTTTTTTAAAGGCATACTTTTTATATTTGCAGATAGAAATGATGACTGAAATATTTCCCATATCCTGAAGAAAGACTGATGGTGGGCAGTCTTTCATAGTAATTTTAGGAGTTGTTTTCTATATGTGCAGAGTACATGTATTGCTTTATTATTTGGAACATGTGTGTCTGGTGCTTTTAACTTGGGAGGATAAAGGTGTGTAAACCCCTACTTTTAATTTTTTTATGTGAACTTGCTGCAGTGATTTTACTTGCTACTTACTCCACTGATATGAGGAGGTTTTTTAGATAACACACCTGGAAAGAATGAAATAGAATGTTCTGAAAACACCTCCAAATCTTTTGCAAGTAATGCTACAGAGAATGGCAGCAGTGTTAGCAGTGTCAAACCAAATACTTTTTCTTATTCCTCAATGTGTGTCTCTTTGCACTGATATGCCAGAAGTTTGTTACTACTGTGTTTGTATTTTGAATCAGCTCTTTGCTTGCTTGTAGTGTTGCACCTTGAGTTGGAAAGAGGTATTATGTAAATGCAATCACACTTAAAAGCAATCCAACAAAAGAAAATGAGAGCAATAAAACTCATCCTTTTTTAGGTACCTGAGATATTTATTTATTGTGAGTACTTTGTGAACTCCTTGTGGAGGTACTTTCTGCATGGGAATGCCACGTTCAGTGTATTCCAGTCACTCACAATGGGCAGTAAGAGCTTCTGGCCACAGAACTCCAGTGGTACCAAAAAGTAGTCCAAATAGACTCAAAGCCCAAGCATTCATGTACCTGGCTAGGAAGTGTCACTTTCAGATTTAAAGGACTTGATTTCAAAATCCCTGTAACTGAATGAAATGCCTCTGCCTTGCTTCACCGACAGGCTTTTATGAGATTCTTTAGGGTACAGATGATTTGTGTAAGAGGAAACCTTGTCATCCTTCCAAAGCCTGGGGAGAACATTTTGTAGACTTCTCCAAAGTGCTGTAGTAGTAGTTTGGTTTAACTGACTTCATGATTCTATGTTAAAAAGAAGAATGTTTTATAAAGGTTTGGCCATAGACATGTGATTGGACTCTTGATTGTTTGAGAAGAGATATGTAGGCTTCCTAATTTATTTAGGACTTTTATTCATTCCATATGCATTTACTGTTGTGTTGCTGTAAAATGCTTTTTTGCTTTTATTAATTTATTTTTATACAGGGTTTGTATTCAATTTTATTTCAGTTTGATCCAGTTCCGGTTTTCTGCTTCTATAGTTGTAATATTGACACTGACTGTTGTCCAGGATCTATTTCCCTTTATATTGTCCAATTTTAAAACAACAGCATGACAATAAATTGTGTAGTGTTTTGTTTTCCCCCTAGGGGTATTTTTAGAGATTAGCAGGACAATGAAATAGTAGGGGAAAGCATCTGGAAGGTAAGACTTTCCAGATGGATATCCTGTTGAGATATAATAGGGGGCATGCTTGTTATTTTTGTTTTGTTTAGGAATGTAGGGTGCTCTGCATTTCTTAGTCCTTTCATTTTTCTTGTTTTTCTTTTTTCTGGTTTTTTTTTTTTTTTTTTTTTTTTTAATTTTTATTTTGGGGGGGTGGGGGGGTTGGTTTCCATAATGAGATGTTTGTTAATGCCAGAAAGATCAATCTGGTTATCTGGCCTGATGATTCAGACTGTAGAATTCCAACAGCTATTCCCCATTACAGGAATTTAGGAGTCCATGAATAAAAGTTAAACTGTATCTAATGTTGAGATTTTAATCTTTTAAGATTCTGAGTCAAAGAAGGTCCCACATTTTATGGTTTGATCACTGATGATTCTGTCTTGTGTTATCAGTTGCATTTCCTGTTTTTTTTCCAGGTATTTCTGTAGGAAGCCAATTGAGCAGTATTGGCTTCTATCTGAGCTAGAAGCACAGACCATTCAGAAAACAGTGCACAAATGCCAAACTGACCTAGTGAAAATACTTAAAGGGCATTAATCTAATCAAAAACTATGGAAGCTCAAAAGATTGGAGGGAGAGGTGTACCTGTACTGAGGTTAGTAGTAGCAAATACTGAATGGTACAAATGATCTCGATTTTTCAAAGAAGCTTAAGAATATGGCAGCACATTTTATTAGTAGCTCTTGGAATAAAGTAGGTCAGTTGGAATAAGAAAAGACTTCACATTTCTCAACAAAACAAAAGGTAACTATATCCAGCAGATATTGGGAGAATGGGAGGCAGCTAAAAGTTTCAAATTAACTTCTATAGCAAGATTAAATGCTGTATGCTACATGAAATTCCTCTTTCCCACCGCCCTTCTAAAATTCCTTTTTGCTTTCTTGCTGGCCCAAGACTTAGTATTACCAGTAAAAGAACATTATCATCCCACATGATGACTTAAAATTGAAGTAAAAGCACAGTTAATGTTTCAGTAAGAGTTCTAAAATCCATTTATTGAGATTTAAATGAACCTGTCCTGTATCTTGAAAGAAGCAAATTCTTTTTCCCTGTAAGGCTTGCCCTTTATTCTCTAATCCAAGCATTAGCCTGATATTTTTTCTGAACAAAGTAAAAATCAATAACTGAACTTGCACATTCTGCTCCCTTTGTAACCACATAGTCTACTGTTACTCTCCTGCATTGGAGCGTTAAGTTGCAACACAGGTCCTTTTCTGGTTACAATAGAAAATCCTTTATAATTGGAGTCTTCCTCAAGAAAAACCTCCTTCATAATGTGAATTTTCTCAGGTGTTTTGTGATAATTGGTCACTTCTTATGGTTTTTTAATATGGTTGCCTGAGTAATCTTTATAGGAACATGAGAGAAATGAGGGGAGGAGGAGAAAAAGGAAGGCTACAAGACTGTCTAAATCCCAAAGCAACTCAGTTTTAAATGTTCTAGTTTTAGGGTAGGCATCTGACTAGAGCCACCCGCAGCTGATATCTGGGGAGGGAGGTGTGATCAGCTTTCAGCCATCCCTGAAATTCACTCTGGAAGCAGAGGTCACGGTCAGTATCAGGTTCAGAAGATCAGTACTACTCTCTGTTACCCTCAAGAGGTTTATTAGTAGGTAAAAACTTCACTAAACACATTTGTGTGGAATTCCCTTCAGATCCACATCAACTACTTCTTAGAACTGTTAAAAACTTCATAGTAGATTAAAAACCATACAAGTTCCTCCCTGAGCTTTTCATTCAAAGGTCTGTTACGGAAGTCTTTTCCCTTTCTATCCTTGGAGCACACACGTGACTTTTGGTTGTATTTGTGAGATGTTTTTCCTAGGAATAACAATGGATCTCTAATGGAGAATTTTTTCTTTTTCTTCAAAATTGATATCCTTCTGCTCTAAACAATTGCACTGTTCATGTTCTAAAAATTTGTGTTTAGTTTCATCTGCATGTGAATGGAAAATATGGAGCTGGTTTATGTTTTATGTTTTAAATTTAAGAGGGCTGATGAAGAAATAAGTTTGTTTCATAGATGGAATAACTCCTGGACCAAGCCAAAATGACTCGGACATGTATTTTGTGCTCATATGTTGTGTGCTAGAGCCATTCCATTTATTACCTTTGTTATGAGAGATGGTTCACTAACTTACAGAACAAGGATTGCTTTGCATCTTTCCATTAAATTTGCAAACACAAACAGGGAGAGGGGTAGACTAGTTGCTTCTCCTTAAAAGTTTAATATTAAAAGAAGCTGAAAACCCCAGTGGCTGCAAATACTGCTGCTTTTTTTTTTTTTTTTTTTTTTTTTTTTTTTTTTTTTTTTTTTTGTCCTTCTTTTCACCTCATAGAGGCTTAAAAATATTTACTTAGTCCAGACTTGGGAATTCAAGAACAGACTGCTGCATTAGCATGTTTGGCCATGTTTTGCTTTCTCTTGCCAAGAATTGTTTTTCTGTCTATTAATTGGAGCTGTCGCTGTCCATGCCAAAGTAACAGTGATTTTTACATGCAGAACCTGCGTACCAATGGGTAATTAGCCACACGTTCAGCAGCCCACTGGTGTATTGGTAAAGGTTCACTACTAAAGTACTCCCTTCATCTCATGGATTCTGTTTCTTGATATTAGAAGCCGGGGATAGTTCGTGACAGTAGTTCCCTTGCAAGTGAGTGTTAGAACTAAGTTAATAAGTACCATAGCTTAAAGACAGGTGGTCTTTTGGGGTGACAGCTGGCCTGGACACTGAGTGTGTAAATCTTCCTTATGTTTCTATGTGGGAACTTGTAAAGGATTCTCGTAAAACACAGAAGAAAGGGTATGTTTAGTTAATGGCGCATTTTTCAACTACTGATAATAAAAGTTTCATGAAGTTGATAGCTGTGCTGTCAAATTTCAAACTGTAAATTTTATGATCCTGCTTGAATGACTGAGGTGTTGTCCTCTTGGATAAACTGTCCTTACTAATTAAACAAAATACCAGGACTATTGCAGGGGGAAAAGCGAGAGTTTGCAGATATATTTTCATGCCCAGTGGAGGACAAAATGAAGTGATTACTGCCTTCTTACTCTTCAGATTATATTATTTTGAAATCATGGCCAGACCGCCTTTATGATGATTCCAGGCTCTTTAAAACCTTAGATCCCTCTGTCAAGACTGGTGTCAGTGCACATCAAAAAAGTGATAGATAACAGCACCCTTAGACAAACTTGACCACTGTTGGCATACAAGTAGAGATTTGTAAAAGAAATACTAACATTTTATGACTTTGATATGAGTGGTAATGCGTGTGTGTGTGTGTAAGCACTATCTGGACCAAGCAAAGCAGTTAAACACACGGAAATAATCTACTTCCATGTATACTGTTCTCTTGTGATTTGCTATGGAGGCTCTTGCTGATTTCATTAGACAATAAAATTATTTTCCTTTTAGAGACATTTAAATCTTCTTTGCTTTCTTGTTGTTGATCTTTGTAATCACTCCAGCTGTTTGTGAGCTCTTGACCATCCATAATATGAAAGCCAAAAATCTGGCAGACAAGACCTTGCTTTATTGGATAGCTTCCTTTGGTAAATTTTGTTTGTGTCATTCAAAGATGTTTAATCTTTGAACTTCTTGCACTGTCAGTCACTGTCATATTGACCATTCTTGAGGATGACACATCTATGCAACAAAGTCCTCAAGAGCCTTTTTAGAATTTTGTGCCTTTATCCTGTGTTGGTTGGGGAGAAGATTTTTGTTTGGACTTTTTGGCTCTTGGGTATGTTACTGTACATTTACAGTCCCTTTTTTGGTCATCTTTTGAAGTGTTCCTAATGTTGTTCCTAATGGTCTGGAATAAAGGCAAAATCAGTGCTCTTTCCTTCAGATGGCTAGTACACAGCAGATACCCATGAATGTATATTTTATTCCTGACTGTTGTTATCTATGGTCTTTTTTTGAAATTTCTAGTGGCTGGGGGAGATTTTACTTTTTTTTGGCTAGACCATGACGAGCTCAAAGATGAGGAAGCAGCCAGTGTTGGAGCTGTGTTTTCCCCACTGGCAGGGACCAGCCAGGTCCCCTGCTGGGACCTGGAGGCACCAGCAGAGATGGTTTTGGGGAACTCTATGAGACACTCCCTTGCAATTGGGCTGTGAAGTGACAGTAGGCAACAAAGCTGCTGTGTTCTGCCAAGCTGAAATAGGGATTTGGAAGAAATTGCTTCCATTTTCTGACCTAAGTACAGGTAATTTTGCCTGGAAGTGGCTGTGTGGGGGATCAATGTGAGGTGGCCGTGTTCGCAGATGAGAGAAAAAACTATTTCCTTGTAGGTTGTCTAAAAGGTTTCTGGTGGCATGTGCATTTGACTCATATGTGTTCAGAAATTTTTACCTTTCCAGAACACAATACCCATTGCTGTAGATAGTAAGGGTTTTTTTGCTAAATGGCTTTACACTTTGCAGTAGTTCCAGCGTGTTCTTTCTCAAATTTTTTGTGGTTTATTCCTTTGGAATAAATGTAGACACAGATGGTGGAGAAATACACCTATAGCAATTATTCTTTCCTTTAGACATTGCAAGAAAGGGCTCTGGTTGAGCCGTGGGGCTAAAAGCAGCTCCTGCATCTCTATTCCCTCACATTTCATGTTATGTGACTATTACCCACCTGCATGTTGAAGGAGAAAGTGTGTGCTTCTCAGCTTTGTATGGCAACTGTGTTTCTCTCCAGATTTCCACACAGGGGACAGTACTTCAGAGATAATCTGGGTCAATGTTATGGACACCTGAGATCCCAAGTTTGTGGCTGACAGTCTGTGCCAGAAATGTGCTCTACTGCTAAAAACTGCTGTTGAAAAAAACAAACCAATGTCAAGCTATGCAAGAGGAAAAATCAGTTAAATGAAAGAGGGTAATCAGTGTTGAAATTTCTTGGATGTTATTCTCTGTTTTGTGAGGGTTTTTTTAAAATTAATATGTACTGAAATTTATCGGAAATTGAGAGAAAAATGACATTGCCCCTGGAGTATGCTGAGTTTAGCATGGTTAAGTTCTCTTTTTTTTAATATTTTGGTGCCACTAAAGTAAAAATAATGGAACAATAAACATTGGTATTTAGAAATCCAGTAGCAATAGAGGTACTGCATCTTAACTGTTGAACTGTCAAGTTGCTCAAAGATGTGTCACATTAAAAAATGTGAAAGACTAAAACATTAAAACCAAAGCACTTGAAGACATGTCAGAATTAAAGTTGCCTGTGTGGCTGCTGGTTAAATATGTTGCGCAGGCATTTCCTGGAGGAGATAGTAAGCAGATATTTTACCTTACAATATGATTTGATTTGACAGCTTGGAACTTTAATGAGCATACTGTTCTGAAGAACCTTTTGACCCAATCAACTTTTATGGTACTTTACAGTCAGAAATGTGATTTTCTGTTTTACAGGTTGAAATATTTTGTTTGGAGCACTTGGGTGGCTGTGACTCTAATGCATGTCTTTTCCTATAACACCTGAAAGGTTGACATGTTGATTGACCTCACTGATTGGACTGCACATTGTGTGAGAAGTGGTCATACAAACACTTGTTGCTCAGTGATTCATGACAGAAAATATATAAAGCTCAACCAGCAGCGATGAAATTATACAAGTGATCTTCTTATGCCAGATTTAAAATTTCAAAGCATGGTGTAACAATGTGAACAAACTTAGAGGGTGGGGAGACAGGTGGCATTGAAAGCCCCTCAGATTTGGGATTTTGGCAGAGCTAGAAATGAATGGGAACAGGACCTTGTGTTAATGGTTGTGTTTATTTTCCAACCGCTCACCATGTGTGCTCTCAAATATTGGATAAGCAAGTTTTTATTGCTGTCTTTTGGAGAAAAAAAGTTATTATATTTGTTACACTTTCTCCTGTTTCATACAGTTTTAAAAACTGTTTACAGAATTGGAATACTGGCTTGTCCTGACTAATCACTCCAGACTCATGCCTCTTCATGGGTCTGTTATAATAAGAGAATTTTTCATTCTGGTTGTTATCCTGAGCCATTTAAATGAAATGTAAGTGTGCAGAATATATTACTAACACTGGGAAGAGCTGAGTAACCATCATGGTAATTTGTACATCAAATATTTTTTTCTTCCATAAGAAGTACGTAAACCTTGTTCACTAATAGATTGAAGTGTGGGGTTTTTTTGTGATAGTGGTGATGACATCAGTAGGAAGAGAAGTAGTGGAAGTGGTAAAATGGAAGGCAAGAAGCTCTTTAAGCAGGGCTGAGGTTTGTCATCGTTTTGATTTATAGGGCTGCAGTGAAGAGCTGAGCTGTTCTGCAGTATTAAATGCATGGTAACGTTTTGAGTCCTACTGGAGGGGGCATGGTTAGCAGTGGAGTGCATTCAAAGGGAAAAAGTTGAGCTCCACTTGGTGCCTGTATTTATGCCTTACTAATATGAATGTGAATGCTTTTAAGTCCCACCTTCAAGATTCATTTTTCTATGTACAAATTTGTCTTAATTATATTTTTTGGAAGAAGTCTGGGATGATATCTATTACTCTAGAGATATTTTTGAAGATTTTGTTTATAGTTAAATACTGCAAAGCTGAAGTGCACAGGTTGGGAAAAGTAGTCCCTACAGATCTACAAGAACTCGAGTTCTTTGGGGTCTGTATACCAGGCGTTTCTGTCAGCTGTGCCAGTATCTTAAGTGTATGATACCAAAAAGTGAACTTTGCCAGCATTTGTACTTTTCCCATTCATAAGAATCAGTAAGCATCATGCTATCTTTATTTTTTTTTCCTGGGCAGTCTTGACTGGAATGATTTGCAGCTTTTGACAGCGTTTCTCGTAATAAGAGAAAGCACCAAAAGGTTTTAGCTTTACTTTCTGGAGCAGGGAGGGGTGCTCCTTTCATCTCCAGCAGGCTGGTAAGGAATTAGTGTCATTATTCCTGCCAGTTTGCCCATTTAGTGGTGGGTGATAACTATGTTTAGTGAATAATAAACACTGCAAGTTGTGGGGCTTTTTACTGCCCCTAACTCTCTCAGTGGACAGCTGCCAACTTCATCTATCCTTAAAGTAAGCCAAGAGAATATGTAAGCTTTAAAATAAGCCTCTATGTAAGTGCTGGAAAAGAAGCTTTTTCCCTTAAGGTAAATACAAAAGCCCATAGAGCTGTAAAAAAAATGTGCTAGTAGTAAACTTATTTTAGAGGATGACAAAATTCTTATTGTCTGAAACCCAAATACTGCCACACCGATTATATGAAATTTAGTCTGACTTGACTGAATTTCATTATCTATCTCTTCTTCAGAGATGAGTAGAAAAGAAGAAATGGATTGCTAAGATGCTTTTTAAAAAGTCTTCTTAATTTGGCTTATGTTAATAAATTTCTTTGGAACAGAGAAGTCAACCTCATCATTTTAGTGAGAGAGACATATCAGTAGTGATGCTGATTCTTTTAAGCCCTTATGAGTTCCTGAATATAAACTGCTGCTGAATAGAAATGCTGCTCATAAAAAAAAAAAAAAAAGAAAAAAAAAAGAGAGAAACAGAAACGATATACCACAGTTTTGTATTGTATTTTAATATATTTACCGTGGCCCACATTTCCACTGTCCTTCCTGAAAGCTGGATTTCATGGCGTGGGGGGCATATGTACCTCAATTCCCTTTATTGTCTCAAAGATTCAATTCAATGTCTTTAGCAATGGTGGAATTTCAAAATCCTAAGTCTGGCTCTAGTGCCTCTAACCAGCCACTGTGTTTAGCTAAGTTCTTGTACTTTGATTATTTTCTCCTTTAGAAATAATGCGCAATGGTGTATATGATGTTTTAAGAGTAGAACAAAAATAGAAGGCAAGAACCATTTTTAGAGTAGTAAGTTGTCTACAAGCTCATTTATTGTTTCTAAGTATAATGTCTAGATTGACAAAGATCCATACAGCTTGGTAGATGAAGCTGTATCAATCTGGTGAGACTCCTGCAAGGGCTTCCCCAAAACTCTGGTCTTCCCTTCCTTCTGCAATGCCATTTTGAAGTTGCCACGGAATGTTGATTGTCTTGTACTTCCAGGTCTCTCTATGTCCAATAGCAAATCCTAAGACTCCCTTAAGGTTTTTCATGGATTTGTCAAATAATTTGTGTTGGAAGGAACCTCAGGAAATCATCTAGTTCTACTTCTTGCTCATGGTACAATTCACATTAAGTCAGATCAGCTTTTCTGCTAATTAACTATTGAGTTAAGACAGTATTAGTCATTAGGAACATTTTTACAGCAAAATCCCTGTAAATGCCTAAAACACATCTTATAGATGTTTTATTTTTCCTTGGTTGTATTTTATGAGCCTCTTAATTTTCTCTCCTTTTGAGGAGTACTTTCCTGAGTGTTCTGTTTGTAGCAATGGAATACATGATTTTGCCTAATGACTTTTATTAAGTTGCAGGCAGCTGGAACCACGGCTGCCTTTCTCTGCCAGTGTGGAGAAGTAGGGGAGTGGGAGGAGAGACTCAGTGTGGAGAATGAAACAGAGAAAGGAGACAGGAGATATGGAACTCGTGTTCAGTATCATTGCAGCGTGTTAGGGTGCCTGTTCAAAATGTATTTGGGAGAATCACACTCCGTGGTGTTTGCTGGCAGTGTGCAAAGAGCCTATAATATTAGAGATTTGGATGTGCAGCACCACAGCTTGAAGAGGGTAACTCCAGCAGCGAGGGAAAGGGAAGTGCTGCCAGCCACGGGGCACTCGGCCATTCTCTAAAAAGATGGATTTTTTGTTGTTGTTGGGGAATGAAAGTTACCAACAATTTTAAGTGTCTATGAGGAAGTTTGCCTGATCTCTTAGTGTACTTAGGTTTTTCAGTACTGCTGCCTGTTTTATGAGCAGTAAAACTTGGTTGTGCTTTAGAGGAAACTAGGGAAGATGTTGTACTATTTAAATTACTAGACAAAACAAACTTGCCAGTGTTCATGGGAAAGAAACTGCTTCTACAGAAGCTTAAAAGGAGAAACAAGGAACTTGGCTTATCTTGTGTACCATTGAGGTGATGTTTGTCGGTGAAATAGTTTCAGAATTTGATCAACTAAGCTCAAGGGAAATTATTACCTGTATATACATAGCAGTCTGTGAAGTTTTATAGTAAAGCAAACATAACAGAAATAATTGCTAGTCTTGGAGCAGCATGTGACACCTAAAGGGAAGGTTTAGCTGGTATTGTATGTATGATTCATGGTAGGAGCAAAAGATGGGAAACTAAGGCAGTAGTTCTGGGAAGCTTTCTGATATATATGGATTCCAAAAGTAGTGTTCCATTTGTTTAAACAAAAAAGAAAAAAACAGTGGGGTTTTTTTTTGTCTGTTGGGGATGCTATGCAACCTCCCTTCTCTCAGGGGCCAGGAGGCATGAAATATTGATGCAATGGGAGATACTTCTGTAGCATTTTTGACAGAGTACCATGGGGTAGGTCCTTTCATCCATTTTATGTCTGATGTGAGTTCTGAAATTCTGTTCTTCAGCCAGCCAAGTTGAGCTCCCTTAGGAAGTGGAAACTTTATCAAGTACTGGTGGTCATTCTGTTAAATACTCTAATTCAGGAGATAAAAAGGGGAGCTGGAGGTTTGTGGAAGGAGGCCTGTGTCTGATTTTGAAAAGGCAAAGTTAGGCTGCTTCAAAAAGAAGAAATCATCCCTCACACCCCTTTCAGTTGTCTCAGGCTGCCTTTCTTGCTCCAGGGAGTGACAGTCCTACAGCAGGGCTTCGAGTATCCTTGCAACCTTATGATATATGTAGGTATGTATGTAAATGAAAATCTAAGATTTGCAGAAGGCAATAAATCTTGTGTCCATTTGCCTTGCAGTGTTTCTTATCCACAGTTGGTGAGTGGGTGAGTGTATATGTTACTGGCAGAGCCTGTCGAATCTGTAATATACAATTGTTTTAAAGAAAGTGATATTGTAATCCAACTTTCTAGAATGTTTCTCAGTTATAAAAGTTTTAAAAGAAGCGCACTTAGTTTAGGCTGCAGATTTTGCCAGGATTGGTTTTCCTGTCTGGAAGTTGGCATGGTTATAGCTGTTACTAGATATTCATTTTTTCTGATGGTGCAATACACTGGTCTTTCAGCCACTAAAGCTATTTATCCTGATTCCTTTATGTGAAAAATTTTGATCTGCCTTTCTATCTTGCCTTGTCTTAGCAGTTCATGATGTAACCTTTTTTATTCAGATCAAAGACAACTTTCTGGAGCTTTTATTTTTAGATAATTATATCTATATATATGTATTTATTATTATTTTCATATTCAGTGTCAAATTAATTTTGGGAGTGTGCAGTGATCCTTGTTTTCAGGATGAGCTGTTATTCTTCCCTCCTACCTCACACCTCCAGTATGTATGACTTGTGAGTAAGCTTCCATTTCTGCCCTCTCATCTTTGAAGCTGGCAACCTTATCTTTTCCTTGTCCTATGCATATGTACATAGCTGCAGTGTGCCTGTGCTGTAGAAGCTGTTTACCACAACTTCTTTCAGGGGAAATTATTTATAAAGATGGTATATAATGCCAAGGAATTGTCTCATAAACCAGAATATCCTATCTTGTATTCTTATCAAATATGATTGTCTGCAGATAATCAGACAGTCATATATTGCAATTCTTTTTCATTAACATGAAGATTTTGTGTTTTATTCCTTGCTGCAGGAGGGCATCAGAGTATTTGAAGTGATAAAACTTAACTCTGTGCTGTCCAGACATAAATGGTTAGGAATTATTTCAGTATGTTGTTTTACCATGTCATAGGTGTCAAAAGCAAGGGGCATTTCATATTTTGATCCATGATATCTTGGTGAGTTTTATAGTTTAGTTATATGAGTAGACACAGTAGTCAGCAAGTAGATTGGCTCATTCTGAGGTACTCCTAGAAGAGGAAAATCTAATCTGTAATTCTGCCTAATTTAGCATTTGAGAGGTGCCTAGGAAAATGGTGTTTTGTACTTAAGCCTGGTGTTTTGTGCCTTGGAATACTTGTGTCTTCAGAAATGGTCTTATATTGTGGTCTTGGCTACTCTGCTGTGATACTATTCCTTATCCTACCATAAAAAGGAGGTTTTAGATTAATTGTGTTTTGGTCTAACAGTTCACTTGAGCTTACTGTACAGTTTGTACATGCAGTATTGATATGGAGGTTTGTTACAGAATTTTCTTTTGATAGTGGTTTATTCCAAATGAATATGACTGTTAATTCTTTGTTAGTGAATCCAAGTAAGCCCATGCTGACATTTTCCCTTCTTTTCCTCAAAAGCATGCCTTCATTATAGAAGGGCTAGAGACTGCTGGGGAGAGGAGAGGAATTTGGTCTTTTTCTGATAATGCTCTGAAGGTCTGAATTCAGTAGAACAGGAAGAGCAGGAAGAAATATAAGTGCCTTTCCTCAGCCACAGGTGAATTTTTGAAGAAGAACAACTATTGCACATAGGAGTTGAGGGATGCACCCTTAATAATGTGTTCCTTCTGGAGAGGTATGTAAATGCCATGTATTTAGTAGAATGTTAATAGGGGAATGGTACTAGGACTGTTAGAATTTTGGGGGAGTTTTCAGCCTACATTTTAGGTATTACTCAAAACTTTTACTGTGCCAGTTGTGAGGCACTGGAGCAGGTTGCTCAGAGAAGCAGTGGATGCTCCATCCCTGGAAGTGTTCAAGGCCAGGTTGGATGGGGCTCTGAGCAACCTGGTGTAGTGGAAGGTGTCCCTGTCCATGTCAGGGGGGTGGAACTAGATGTCATCTTCAAGGTCCCTTCCAACCCAGACTCTCTCATGTTTCTATGATCTACAACAGGTATGTCTTAACAGAAGCTCCAAAACTGGTTTAGATGGGGAGGATCCTTTTGGAAGAATGGTGATATATGAGTCCTTAAAGAAGTCAGATTCAAATGTGTCTTCTTGTGCAGCAAAAACTTTTGCAAGTCTGAGGTTCTTTGCCCTGTGTGGAAGGTCTGCATTTCATACATGGGAGATCTGTGTTTAAACTGAGGAGATAGCTTTGCTTCTCTCACTGATTGCTTAAGCCGTGACCTGACAGCACTGGATAGCGAATGCCTGAACCCCAGCTCCTTTCTTCAGGGGAGATGCTAAAGGAGTAATGACAGCTCAGTCGCCAAGTGCAGTCAGTGCTCCAGGTATGACCTTTCATGCCTAGGCTCATGCTGTCTGAGCTAGAATAGTGCTCTGACTAATGTTGTCTTAGGTTCTTGCTGAAACATCTTCACTGAAGATACAGGCCCCAGACAGTAGACTTACTCCCAGTGGTTTTCAGAAGGAATTCAATTCCTGATTTATGCCTGTGCATTTGAAAATCCCCCCTCCAATCTTAGAAGTTCAGTCTTCATTGATGAAGTTTTTCTAAACTATTGAGTTTAATTTAAAAAAGATGGTAAATCAGTCAAATAGATGTTCTTTAAGACAATGAAGGAGGATAATGAATAATCAAATTCGGCATTTGAAGTCATTCTGGTAGTTGAAAATAAAATAAATTTGAAAGATATTCCTTGTCATTTTATTGCCGTGGAGGAATAAAAATCAAAGTTTTTGGAACGCAAATTTGGTTAAATCCACATTCTTGCCCTCTGCTCCAGTAATTTGCATTGCATATGAATCTTGAATCCATTGGTATATTTGAAAGAAATACAGAGTTCATTTGTTATCTAGACTCCATATCTCTGAGAAAAAAGAAGATTCAACTGGAGGTGTCACTGTGGTGCTATGCCTTTAGTTATGTGCATATCCTCACAAGCTCACATACATATATAAATAGATAAAATGGAAGTATGTACAGTCTGTCACATCCAAGTCAACATGTGAAGACATAATTTGACTCTTCTGACTTTACATGGAAGTTGCTGGGCAGAGCCAGGGAATCTGAAACCCATATAAGTAATTGCATGTGTGAAATTATGCAAAGCTATGGCAGATAAAAGCCATGGTTAGGAGGTGTGATCGCAGCTTCTGCGAATAAACAAACCCCAGATTTAGTGAGTGTAGGAACAAGCAGAGGGTGGTCTGCAGGTTTCATCAGCAATGGCACTGACTGGTCCAGGGCACCTGAGTCTTGTGTACTTGACCACTGAAACCTGAATGTGCATGTACCCAGTGCATGTCAGATGCATTCTACAGGCATGTTGCATCTGTTGGCAACCAATGGTTCAGGACTGTTGCAGCCCACAGGGATATTTTTGATGCTTTTTTTTTTTTTCTTCTGGAAGGACAAACCTTGCTGGTATATTCTAGCTATGCACAGTGGCTGGATGTTCCTTGTATGACCAGGTGACACACCAAGTGGATGAGGGAAAGGCTGTGGATGTATTCTGCTTGGACTTTGATATTGTCTTCCACAGCATTCTGGAGAAGCTGGCAGTCCATAGCTTGGGCAAATATGCTCTTCCCTGGGTTCAAAACCGGGTGGCCAGCCTAGAAAGTGGTGGTGGATGATGTCGCATCCACTTGGCTTCCGGTCTCTCGTGGTTTAGAATTGGGTCCAGTCCTGCTCAATATCTTTATCAGTGGAGGGATGAGGGCATCGAGTGTACTCTCATCAAATTCACAGATGACACTTAAGCTGGGCAGGAGTGTTGATCAGCTGGAGGCTGGAAGGCTCTGCAGAGGGATCTGGATGGGCTGGATCCATGGGCCAAGGCCCAATAGTATGAAATTCGATAAGGCCAAGTTCTGGGTCCTGTACTCTGAGCAGTCTGCTCTGCTTGAAGGTGTCTCTGCCTACAGCAGGAAGGTTGGGACTAGGTGATTTTCAACGTCCCCTTCCAATCCAAATCATTCTATGATCACAATAACCCCAGGCAATGCTACAAGCTAGAGGAAGAGTGGCTGGAAAGCAGCCCAGATAAAAAAGGTCCTGGGGTGCTGGTCAACAGCAGCTGAACACGAGTCAGGTGTGCCCAAGTGAAGAAGACCAGTGGCATCTTGGCCTGTATCAGCTGTAGTGTGGCCAGGAGAACCAGGACAGTGATTTCCCCCTGTATTAAGCAGTGGTGAGGCCACACCTCCAATTCTGTGTTCATTTCTGGACCCCTCACTGCAAGGAAGACATTGAGGTGATGGAGCATGTCCAGAGAAGGGCAGTAGAGCTGGGGAAGGGCTTGGAGAGTGAGTCATATCAGATGTAGCTGAAGGAGCTGGAGGTGTTTAGTTTGGAGAAGAGCAGTGACCTTACTGCTTTACAGCTGCCTGAAAGGCTGTAGCCAGGTGAGGATCAGTCTCTTCTCCCAGGCAGCTGGTGACAAGAGGAAATGGCCTCAAACTGCACCAGGGAAGGTTCAGTTTGGAAATAAAAAATAATTTATTGACTGAAAGGTTGTCAAGCATTGCAACAGGCTGCCCAGGGAAGTGGTGTAGTCACCATCTCTGGAAGTGTTCAAGAAACAACTGAACGTGGCACTTAATAGCATGGTAATGTCTGGTCAGAGCTTGGACTTGATGATCTTGAATGTCTTTTCCAACTTTAATGATTCTGTGATTCTATGATGTGAATTTTGCTCTTATTCCACGAGTTCCAATTCCATGTCCTAAAGCAGTGAGCAGTAAAGGATAGGCAATCCTTGAGCCAAGGGCTCTGTAAAAATTTTGTGTGAAGTCAAGGATTGCACACATAGTGACTCTGGAAAACAGAGCTGTATTATGTCATGTCACTTTTTAAGAAGTTAGTTTAACTTGATTAAATTTATTCTGTGATACTTTCTTTTTCCAGTTGAATTGTTTCAAACCAAGTAGAGCTTGTGATTCTGAGCAAGCATGTTCACACAGTCCCTAAATGTAATCTAGTTAATCTACTCAAATTCCACATATGTAACAAAAATGGATTGATTTTTCTCAGTGTCCCCAGGAAGGCAAACCAGTCTCACTGACTTTTATCTGTTTACTGCTAGAACTGATTCCTGAAAGTCTAACTCCTACTGAGCAAAGTCAGTGTTTCTTCTATGCTCTGTACCAACTTTTGTCCACAGAAGTTAACCAAGTGAAAATGAGTTACCCTTTATCTTCTTACAGCTGTCAGTTTTATCTTTAATATGATGCTCAGCTGAATACCAAATTTGCTCCCATGCTCACTGACCTTTCCTCATCAGCTTACCAGGATAAAATTGAGCGATGAAGGGCTAAATGGAAGATGCAAAGTAAAAATAACTCCGAAGTAAATGTACCTATTGAGAAACAATCTCCTTAATGAATTTTACGTAAGTGCAGGCACATGCTTTAAAAAATAAGCAACATGAATATGAGAGAATCTTTGAAGCATAAGGAGAAAAAAAATCACATTTGTATTTACAGAAGTATTATTTGTAGCCCACTCAATACCTGATTGCTCTGGGTCTGAAGACCTCTCATATGGAAGTAGGGGATAAGAACAGCCTAGGCTATTTTTGCAAATGCTGCGTTGTGTTTTTTTACTGTTAGGCTTCTTCTATTCCCATTATGGGCTTTTTCTTCTGTGGTAGTTCTAAACTTCATGCTTCATTCTATACTTCATCAAGTCATCTTTGCAGATGTGCTCTTAAACTGACAATTGGTTTTATTTTTAAATAAAGTAGAGAATATTATTTATTTTCATACAATGAGGTCAGAACAGAAACTTAGAATCAGAATTGCATAAAATTGTAAAATGTGCATCCATTTATACTAAGTTTTCTAAAATAACAGTGATGACATGCTGAAAGCCAGAACTTTGCAGCGATGAATGTTGATTGTATAGAATTGACAAGAGAACCGTGAACAGTGGCGGAAACATGTAATTGACACTGTCCTTACTGGGTTTCATTTGTAAGGTCTTTTCAATAGTGTAAAATTTCCTCACTCAGATATTTCAGTTCATATTGTGTCTTTTCGCCATTCATTTGACTGTGTTGCTGTCCCCTAACGGTTTTATCAGGAATGGAACTTAATGTGGCATACAATGTGTTGATGTTTGTTTCTTTTATTTGCACGTGATAATCACCAACTATCTCAGCAAAGATCTGGGAATAGTTTCTTCTAGCTGCAGCTGCAGAGGAAGTAAAAAAAATAAATGTATTTGCGTATGTCCTATGTAAACAGGCTTTTTAAAAAATCATTTCTCAGCATCTGTTACAACATATGAGAATTATTTTATCTCAGAAGCAGATTTTTCAAGTCTGGAAAATTTTTCCTGCTGCCACTTCTTTACAGCTATTATTTGTGCCATTTTAAAGGCACTGTTATAACTAGTGCTTACTATATTAATTGTGAAAGGGAAAACTTTACCAGTGACTGCCGTAACAAGCAGTGATATTGAATAAAGGCACCTGAGAAAGTTCCCAGTACTGCAGATTTGGAGCAGAATGAGTTAGACTTGCTGTTATTGAAGCACTGTGCATGCTTTAATTGTCATCTTGGTTAGATTAGTGGTGGAAATGTAATAATTTTGGTAGTTATGAAAATAAATGCTTATAGTACAGAGGTTTCCTGAGGCAGATGCTGTTCTTTGGGCTATTTCATGGTGTAAATTCTAGATAAAGTTAGTAGAGGGTGCTACAGCAAGGCAGCTGGGGCATTGATACAAATGCTATACTCCATATACTGCTAATTGAACTTAGAGTCTCAGTGCCTTGCATTCTTCTAAGGACTGCATTCCCTTCATCCTGCTGATATAGTAGTATTGGAGTTGCCTTGCTGTGGAGTTTTTCTCACATGTAGATGTTAATATCTGGCTTTAGTAAGAATTTGATATGTCCTTTCAAACGTTAGTATTGCTGTTGAAAGCATAATGGAATATATCAGCTTTTAGGTCTTCTAAAAATGTTATTGATTCAGAAACAGTAATATATGTAGTAATATATACAATATATAGTATAAAACCATGGTGATCTCGGGGTAGCTTGTGGAAACTCTTTATTAGACTTTCTCTGACCCTTTTTGCTGAGGCAAAGTGTCTCGAAACAAAATCGCATTTAAGCAGTGCTGTGCCATGAGCCTCACACCTTATTTTTAGACTTGGCTTTCCTGAAAATAGAAAGGGAAAGAAGGAGTGAAGAAGAAAGCCCCTCAAAATAGTAATAGCACAGATTATTTCTCAGCTTCCCCAATTATAAGCAGTTTTGGACAGGTGGTCACTGTTCTCTGTCTAACACAGATAAAGCTTAGCAATCAAAAGCAGTTGTGATCATGTTGTCACCTTTTTCTCTCAGTGCTACTCTAAATGTTGTTTAAATTATTGCAATCACAGATTGTTTTGGATCATTAGGGCCACAGTAAATGCTTAATTTTACTACCAGTCTTTTAACTGTGATATGCATTTTGAAACCTGCAGGTCGTAACAATCAGAAATCCCAACCAAAAATCTGAACTCTGTGCCTCTATAACCATGTGAGGAGAACAGTTCTTCTTGGAAAAGTTAATGACCTAATAAAAAGCAAATTTGGACATAGGGTTAGGGGAAAGCTAGGATTATCTCATGGTGTAGATGGGGAAATGCAAATGACTGTAATATGACCAAATTGTATAGGTCTTGGTCTGGAGTTACAGGTAGAACTTTTACCTCTTGAGTTACAGCCCACTGTATTTTTCTAGAAAATCATAACTGTTTTTGATCTTAATCTGTCAGTTAAGAAAGTTTACAAGGAGTTTCTGTGCCACTGAAAATTGCACTGAAGTGTAATTGTAAACCCTGTGGAAGATCAAAGCAGAGGAAGAAGTGCTATTTTTCAACTCTTTTATTTGAATTCATTTCTTGATCATCATAAGAATTTCTATACTTCAGTGCCCAAATCTGTGCTTTTTAACTTACCTGGTCAAGGAAGCATTTCTGTACTCACTGTTGTCCTGTATAAGTACCAGGGCAACAGTTGTGGTTTAAACCTTCTAGGGTTATATTTGAAATTAATTTAATCTTTTTTGTCAGTAATCCCTCCTGATTGATTACACATTTCTGTCTGTTTTAAAGCCATGTACTAACTTGTCTGTATAAATACTTCCTGTTAGAAATTGCTTTAAAAGTTCTGAATTATATTTGTTGCCATAGCAATATTCAGTTAAGGATTCATAGAATGGGTTTTTATTTTCTTCCTGCCACAAGGGAATTCAGAAAGTAGATTCTAAATCTATTTCCTATACAGGGGCTTCAGTAGTACTGTGTGCAGAGGAGATTGCTGGGAGAAAGGGAAGGGAAAAAGTTGTCCAGAGTTTAAATCTATTTCTGGAGCACTGATGGTGTTTGCAGCGATGGGAAGGCTTATGGCGTTTGGTCCTATCTATTCGGGTTTCAGGGGACCATGTCTTAAGGCTGTAACTAATATGGAAAAAAAGCACCTACAGAAGAAATCAGTGTTCTTTGCCCATTCTTGTTTTCCCACCTAAAATATTATATGCTTGTATTTCTGTCTTTTGAACTTCAAGAATTGGAAATGGTACCATTCTTCTGTGTATTGCGAATGTAGGCTGGGCAAAAACTAGGCTCCAAAATCATAATTCATTCTTAATATCTCATCAGTTGTCTTCAAAAATCTGTTTTGAGTAGTCAAATAGCCAAGTTTTTATTGGAGCATCAGCGTTTACAACCTTAGTAAGCAGCTGAAACTCCACACAATGCTAAATTTTGAATATCTTTGATTGAGTATAATCTGAATTTTCTTCCCAGTTTCAAGACTAGTAGGAGGGCTTTGCCTTGAATGAGTTCACACTCCTGCTGACTTTTTCTAGACTTAACTGACCACAGAATGCTGTACAAAAAAAAGTCTAGATTAACTGTCTGTGACGTTTTGTTACTGAATACTTGATTTGACAAGTGTGGTAGTTTACAATGAGTTCTAAGTATTTTTAATTCTTCTGTGGAGGATTCTACCTCTTAAAGTCTGAAAGAGCTGTTTGAATTTCCTGTGGTGTCAAGAGCATCTGTTGTTTCTACATGCCCAAAGAGCTGTAGGAGTGTAAAAAAAGTGGGGACAGTGTTGGAGTTAAGGAGAAAAAGCAAAATGAGTATTTTGTCTGTACCTGTTGATTGCAGAAGTGAAAAATAATGTGATATCTAGGTTTTCTTTTTTCTTTTCTTTTTTGATTGGAAAATGTAAAATTTGAACTAATAGTGCTGTAACTCACACTGGCATTGCTCATGTTCAAGCAGTGTATCTTTTTTTCTTTAATTGGGAAAAAACCTCTCAGCTTCCCATTTCTCTAGGAAATTCCGCTCAAGGTTTTGTAATGTTGCATTTATTTAAAGGGTTATTGGAGGTTGGGGGAAATTATTCAATGCTGCGCTTTATGGAAGTTCCCCAGCTGCTATTAGAATCCATGTGCAAACTGAGAAATGAGATCAATCCTTGCAGCACACTCATGTAATTTTTAAAATCAGAAGGTTGCTAAAAAAAACATAGCATTTCTAAATAGATTCTTCTTATTTACATCTGGGTTTTTGAGCTGTTATGGTTCAATTCTTCAAGCTCTTAAAGCTCTTGTGATTTGGAAGAAAAACAAATATCAGGCAACTTGTAGTAATTGCAAGAGCTGCAACACTGAGATAACAAAATAGTCAGAATGCAGTTCCTCTTCACTAAGGCTGTAATTCTGCAAGTACATGAACCATGCATTCACTTTTGTAAAGCAAGCAATTGTGTAGAGAGTGGACAATTCTTGATATTGAAGTTAAGCATCTGAAAAGATTTTGCCAGGATCAAAGCTGTAAGCTATCTTGGTTTCAAGGGCTTCTGGGTGTTTCTTTAAAATACTGATAATTTAGTGTACTCTGAACTCATCGAAGACCTATTGTCATTTAAGAAGTATGTGAGGTCCAATATTTGGCTTCTTTGTAGTAAATCCAGGAGAACTGTTAAACAATAATCTTATTACAGAATATGTAAATCTAGAATAAAAAATGTGAATGGGAGATGTTGCAAACTGCAGACAAGTCCATATTCTGATCTCTTCTTTGGCCACCAGTGACAGGACTCCAGGGTACAGCAGGAAGCCAGGTCAGGGGAGATTTTGGAAAAGACAGTAGAAAAAGGTTCTTTCAATGTTTGGGTTGTGGAATGGGCTCCCCAGGGAAGTGGTCACGGCAGCAAGCCTGATGGAGTTCTAGAGGCATCTGAATAAGGGTCTCAGGGACATGGCATGACTCTTGGGGCTGTCATGGGCAGAGCCAGAAGTTGGACTTTATGATCCTTATGGATCCTTTACAGCGCAGGATGTTCTGTGATTTAGTTTTCTTGAGCTTGGAGGTTAGCCAGTGTAAAACACAGAAAAATTGCAGATGGGATCTCCACACTCAGGCTGTGTTCTTCCTGGTGTATGTGTAACTAGGAATTCTTTTCAGATGCCTAAATTCATCAATTTGAAACCAAAGCTCTCATCCTACTATAAACTGCATGGGTGATTCCACATTAGAGGAAGGGAATTCCATGTACCTATCTTTCTCTGCCTTGAATTGAACAAGAATCTGGTTTGCTACAGAATAGTTTTCCCCATTGCCTAAGAAGGCAAACATAATGCTTCCTGCAAGTCTACAGTAGTCATGAAAAGCAGAAGAGTCAAATGATTCCTTGTACAGTGTTACTGTCAGTTCCAGAATTGCATATCATGAACCTGCTTTCCCTCCAAAAAAACAACTATGAGATTCAAACCCATGGAAATCTTTAAGATTTTATTTTTCCCTGCTGTAGTTAAAGCTGAAAGTTACTTCTTAATAAATGTATAGCCCTTCATTCAGTGGTTTTGTGCAGAGTCTGTATGATTGCTGAAGTCGGGGGTCAGGGTTAAAAATCTCCATCACCTAGAAGACTTGGGAATAATAGAAATGTTTCTCCAAGTGCAACACTGGTTATGGCAAGTAACAATGTGGTCTTTGAACTGTAGGTACTTCCTTGTTTCTATTGTAGCTCTTCCTTATGATACCAGTAAGGAGGTTTCTGATTCAGGCTCATGCTTTGAGTCAAAGAGAGGTTGAAGGTGGGAGGTGGAAGGGGAATCAAGACTCCTGGGTTTTTGATGTTTCTGAGCTGGAATAAACAAAGTGTTGATACTTCTCAGGAGTGAGAAAACGCTGTTGCTTATCAAATACTTCTAGCAGGCTTGTTGATGTCACAGAAGGACTCAGGGATACAAAAAACCAAAGATATAATAGGAGAGGAAAAGAAGATGATGAAAAATTAGGGCAGCAAAAGAAAACAGGAAGGGAGAAGGATAAAGAAGGGCAAAGAGAAGGCATTTTTAAATCAGCAAATCATCATGCTTCTCTCTGCCATCTATGAATTATTTTTGAGAAAAATGTCTGATCTGCAGACCTCTCTTGTTCTTCATTCCTTTGGCTCTTGGTACAGCTGTCATTCATTTTTCCTACATTCAGCTAGTTTAGAGGTAGAGCTGTTAGATTTTGCTAGGATAGTTGAATTCTTCATCAGTCATCCTTTGTGCAGTACATCAGTAAAGAACATTGAATTGAAGTGAATTGAAGACTGGCATATTCAAATTGTTTTAAGAAAGTTTCTGCACTAACACAACTTGTGAGTTTGTGGTTTGTTTTAATGAGGTAAATAAAATATGATGCTGGAATGGGATCCTATGTTTTGTGAATCACCTTGTTTTGAACAGTAAAGGGTTGCCGAGTCATAGGTGCTGGTCATAATAAAATGTTACGCAGAAATTAAATTGCATGAATATAAATAAAGTAACCATGTCTGTCTTAAAAATGGCTGAATTAGAACAGTATAATTTTAATAGAATGAAACATGGTGTGCAGTGTCATGGAACCTGTTTTGAAAGTATAAGAAGAGCAATAAATATTTATCAGCTTTTAAAAAGTTTTAAAAGGCTGCTAAATACTGTCAGTAGCTATTACTGATTAATTATTATGAATCCAGATATTCTTTGAATTCCATATCAAATATTAAGGTGCATATTCACGTGTGTGTGTGTATAGAAATAATGTATGTATATTTTTCTTTACTACATATCAGTTGTTGAAAAATATTTTTATTGGCTCGCAGAAAGGCAAGCTTGCTGTAGCATTCACACAATATAATCTTTCTGCTGTCACATTTAACAAATGGGAATTCTAGAGCAGTATCACTCATGGGAAGATGTAGGCATTTATTGTCCTATATTTGATAGAAGGATTTTGGTAAAATGTGAATAAGTAACTACATAAAATTTAGCTGTGTTAATTTCAATTTTTATTGCAGGTACTAGGTAGAAAAGTAACTGTGTCAAAAATAAGACAAAAAAAGTTGTAGGAGGAATAACCACTTGTGTTTGAGCTTTAAAACCTGATGCATGAATAGCTGAAAATCTGGGTTCTTTTATTTTTCAAGTTTGTAATAACATCCTGGTAAGTGTGGAAAGGAATTTTAACCTATTTGCTTTGATGCTCGCGTGATTAAATGTCAACTTCCACAGCTAGTGGCTGAGGCAGCAGTTTATTGGCAATTGATGGCAGCAATTTTGGATTCAACTTTGTCAATCAAACCAGGACCATTTGTCTCTGTCATGTCACTTTTTTTGAGATGAACTGTGCTGAAGTCCCAGCTATAAGAGTTACCTCCCATCTTAGAGAGCGAAGTGCCCTTGCAGGCAGCAGTGAGTGTTTCTAGTAAAAGAGGCCAGGCTACATGGTAGACCAGTTGTCAGCCATCCTCTGTACAAAACTGGGAGAACTACCAGCAATCCCAGAGAGAAATTCAAGGGACCTGGCTATGGTTAAAATAGCTGAAAAATTTGGAGCAGCTAGAGGTGTGACAAGTAGTACAGCTCATGGAGTGTCCAAGCTCTAATTACTGTCTGGCAGAAATGCGTTTTGTTTTTATATTTTAACCTTGTATGATTTGTAACCCCAGAACGAGCAGACTCAGAACTTAAACTTCAGAAATGTTGTGGAAATACAACCACCTAGGGGGTTTATTTAATTACCTAAACCCTTTCTTGTGTTTCAGCCCAAAGGAACTTTCGTAGTTACGATTTTATAGTTGTGATAGAAAACAGGTGCATCATTAAGTGTTGGCCCTTGCACATCTCTTTCTTAAATGTTACCTGTTACCTTGCAGAGCAAAACTGCCTGGAAGGCTGGCACATTTATTATTTCCTTACTTCACCAACATGACCTGTTCATTCCTATTTTATGCAGTGATTGCATTCTCTTCTTGGCTTGTCATTCTCAAGGGAAAGTTTGTGGTTGACTAATTACGCCCAGAAGCATATGGTAGCAGGGCAGTTTCATGCACATTTCCAGTATCCTTGTCTTGGAAAAAGTTAAACAGCACCATTCCCATCTCCTCTTGAGGAATGTGTATTACTTTTTTCAATGTATGAGAATGTTGCCTGTGTTTAGTTGGGCCCTTGGTTAGTCGTGGGGCAGCCTCCCATGATCGCTTTTTTATTTTTTGATGGGGCAGAAAAAAAGGAAGAGAATGCTTCTACTTGTTAATTGTTTACAAACACAAGAAAAATGCTATGTTGAGAGCGAAAGAGATGAATAGCAAAATGAATATTTGTTCACTGAAGGCTTTCTGGAAAAATTGGACAAATGGGAAAAATCTAAATTTTCTCTTGTGCTTGGATGATTTTCTGTAGGTACACAGTTTGTGGTAATTGGGAGTGGGGCTGTGGCCGAGCCTCATCCCCAATGGCTGCAGCTGTGAAAAGCAGGTGAGCAGCATTGAAAGCCATGGAGTGCCCAGGTGCACTGACCCATCACCAAAGGGAACAGAGGGCACACAAGTGAAATGCATGAACTATGAGGGGTATAAAAGGTTGGGCTAAAGAACAACAGGAGCAGATGTTTGTAGTCTTCTGAAGTGACATGTTACTCTGGATGGGCAGACTCCTGAAGCCTTCTGATGTGGTAAGGTGTTATTTGTCTGGGCAAATGCTTAAAGCTTTCTGAAATTTTATGGTGAAACTCTGTGTATCATGGCTGTTTCAACTGCGACATAGGCTGTGACAATTTTCCATTTAGAAAAATTGTATTTCAGGATAGAAATTGGATCTCAGAAATGGTGTGATTCTGGATAGCAAGGTGAGAAGATAATTAACTGAGCTATGTAAGGTCTTCATTACTAAACTTGATACTTTGTTATAACACAGCTTGGCATGTTTAGTCCATCCAGGATTCCTGGGGAAATTTGCCATTTCTCCTAATGCAGGTATGATTTTTATTTTAACTTTGAATGAAGTAACAATCTCTAGAAAGTCCTGCTGTTTTGATACCCACAAAACTAAATAATACAGAGCTTTTAAAAGAGACTATAATGTGCAACAGCAGCTCGGAGCTCAGTTCTGTCTTGGAGTGAGAAGCAGAATTATTCTGAAAAAAGATCTGTGGACAAGCAAAGGACTTGTCTCTGCTCATAAAATAGTAATCAACAGTCAGTGAAGTGCGATGTAAACCACTGTGGGACATGCCTGCAGTACTTTGCTTTGCATTTGATAATTTGCAAAACAGAGCTTACTTTATTTATCACCAATTCTGTCATATTGCATTTAGCAATTTGACTTTCTCTTGTGTCTTGACTTTCCATGCCAGATTCTGGATCTAGGAGTCCTATTTTCCTTTCAGGGGGATTTTCTAGTGTGTTCTCAATTTGTTTGAAACTGTCCAGCCAATTACTGCTGTTGCTGTGTTTTACATCTGCTGTTTGTGCTTTTAATGAGGATAGTCAGTATACCACATTCTCTATGTTTAGCACATTATCCAGATTCTTTTATAATGGAGATGGATTTTTAAGCAAAAAACTGGGCACAGGGATTTCTTGTTACTGTTGATTTATCTGGTAATACATTGTGATATTTATGTTTGTGCTGTATACTATTTTATGAAGTCTCTAATAATTTGGTTTGTAAGTACTTTTGCATCCATTATAGCATTATCAGTAAAACATAAGATAACGAGGTAATTTGCTCATACATTTTCAGGAAAACGTGTTTTGTTCTTCATTGCTTCTTGTTTGGTTCTTAAAATGTTTCAGTTATGTGACTTAGTTATGTGTTGTGACTGCTCTAGATACTAGATAACTGTGGAAAGAACAATATATTCTCATGTTTTCTGTGTGGGTAACAAAGAGATGATAGATATTGACATGAAGTTGATCCTGGTTGAAGTCTGTGTATGTAACCAAATTTGCAAAGAAGGAGTATAATGAGAAAAGATAAAAATGGGTTGCTTATTTGTAGGCTTTAGTTTCTGTAGTTTGACAGACTTGTCTTCTATGCCTTCTAGTAAGCACCGCTTCATTACCTAGATAGTTTGCATGAAAAATGAAATGAATTTCTAAATGAAACAATAAATACAGAATACTTGAGAAATATCAGTCTGGGGTTCAATGTATTTTTTGTGGGTTTTTTTGGTTGTTGTTTTTTTTTTTTTTTTTTTTGTTGGTTTTTTGTTGTGTTGTTGTTGTTGCTATTGTTGTGGTTTTGTTTTTTCTGTGAAGCAGAAGTACAGGCTACCCAAACCAAGTCAGTAGCATCTTCCAGCTCAAGGTTGTTAAGGTATTGTTTTTAAGACCCCAGTTTAACCTTTTTCAAGAGCATGGTTGTTGCACAGACTAACTCAAAATGTTTCTGCTCTGTGGGTTGTACACTAAAAATTTTAGAAGAAAAGTTAGCTTTCTAGCAAGTGTTGGACCATGAGATCTGTGAAAACAGGAAAGAAGATCCCAAAGGATGAGAAAGTAACCTGTATATGTATATGCAACCTGTCTCATGGGGTTGAAGTGCTCTTTAGAATAAGCAGAAGTGTAGTTGTCTAGAGCTTTGTTACCCAACATCAGCAGGCAGGAGAAATATATTAAACATGGTCAGTGCCAAAAGTTCCATCTTGTCTGTGAGTCTGTTCTATGTAATTTACAGCAGCTTGATCCAAATTGCAGTTCATGGGCCTGTCTGGCCTGTAGCGTGATTGCTTCCATTCATCCTCCCACCTTTTTCTCAAAGATGGACAGTGACTCTTCTGGGCTGGAGAATCAAGTGAATCTATTTACATAAAGGCAGCTCCTTGGAGCAAGACCTGCTACCACAGCAATACTGAATAAAAAGTGCTGGGGATTAAATAGTGGCATGCCTCATTATTCATGTCTTGTGTGTTTCAGACAGAGTTTCCCCCTGGAACAGTTCACAGCTAGGATGTAGGAGTCTTGTAGTTGTGATCTGGAAGTTTAGTTGCACAAGTGGAGTTGTGCAGATTTAAGATATGATTCTCTGAAGTGTGACATACTCTAATCTGAAAGAAACAGTGGTATAGATAAGGGTAGGAGAGTCTTTACCAGAATAAGGAATAATATCTGACTTTACATGGAGACAGCTTGTGCAAGACTTTGACAGATTTTTCCTTTGTTTTTGGCTGAGCACCTGTAGGGGTTGAGTTAACTCAGTTGAGGAATTACTTGCAATGTTTTCTGATTGGTTTACACCTCATTCCTATATCATTTATTCTGTGCTTAACACTGTGTCCTTGATTAGTCCTATTGAGGTACAAAGAACAACTGTTGTGTGTTGAAATACCTTTACTATTGAACTAATTTTTTTGGCCATGCCCAGAGCTACCCAGCAGCCAATCAGGACATTTGACAGCCAGGATGCTGGAAGTGTTTGCCTGTGCCGTTAGTCCCCCTTCTTCCCTCCCTGCCTGCATTGCTGCCATATTGTATGTTCTTCCTACTTATTACCATCTTTTCTCATGTTGTCTCTTAGGCTCAGAATTTCTCTCTGCTTCAGAAAGCTGTTCTTATTTTATATGTATTTGCAAAACCTGGTTAACTGAATTCCTCCTTAAAACACACATCCTCTGCAACCCCATTTTTGTGTGCATTAAAGAAAAGAATAATGTTATATATGTTAAACTAAAATCTATCAATTTCACTGCCTGTTCTGTACTGAATACCTAACTAATATTCCCTCTTTTTGTTGCATATTGTAAGTTGGTTTGGGCAGAGGTCTTTCAGTGTTTTGCGAAGTGTTGTGTAGGTTGACTGTAGTAATAGGATCCTATTAAAATTTAGGTTTTGCTTTTGATGCTGTAACTATCTTACAGAAGGGATCAATACCACACTATACCAGTGAAAGAGTTAGTGTTTGTATTCTGTTGGACAACTTTTCTCAACTCTAATCTGTCTGCCATAATCTAGAACCCCTTTTCAAGGGAGATCAACTAAAATGAAGAGTTATTGCAGATGAAGAGAGGTGACTTGGCAAAGCTGGGTGAGATTAGCATACTGCAGGCCTTTTTCTTTAGTCAATGCTGCAGTTTCCTCATTTTGTGAAACTTGCAAATCAATGTAAGGATAAATAAAATTGTAAGTTTTGGCAATTACAGCATTGTTTTTGGAATAATTGTGATGAGTATTAACTGGGGATTTTGTACTGCTTTTGACCTGGCTTACTAATACTGTGTTATATCAGCACTGCTGTATTCCTCACTGACAGTACTTTTCCTCCCCAGAAAAGTAATCTGAAACAAGCAAATTTAAGTCTGTCAATAACATATCCATTCTTCTGAGTTACCTCCTTTGAACTGCTTCAAATTAGTCCACATGTTCCTTGAGTGTCTGCTACAGGGTATTTGGATGACTGAGAAGGACATAAGAATTTTGTGTAATTGTACTTTTTAGGCTGAAAGATATTTATGGAATGGGGAAAAAAGTTGTGTTGTACTGATTTTATATAGGTTTTCTCTTGTGTTGTCAGATCCCTTGAGTAATTATCCTGATAAATAGGGCACCGTTTTTTTTATTTGCCAACTGTAGAGGTCCAAAGACTACATGATTAGTGTATAAAGCTATTATGTAAATCCTCTTTGTCCCAGTTTAAGTTAATGCTCTACATATGGCATGCCTGGTAGGATGAGAATTCTCTCCTTACTCAATGCATAACTGTGCTGCTCTTGGTGTGTTGCTAGAATAGGAGAGCTGGTCAAGGCATCTATAAGTACTGAAGCAATCATTTTAGTTTTTCATGTACAGGATACAGATGACTCACTTCTTCTGTGTTTTAGCACTGACATGAGACTGTTCTGTAAATAGCACATGTTCAGAAATAGGACATCTCCCACCCCCATTAGCTATGAAATCAAGGTAATGTAGCTTTTTAGTTTTAAAACAAAAAGCAGGAGGCAATTTCAGCACTTGTGGTAATCCAGAATTGCAGTCTGAGATAAAGGAAAAATATATTTCTACTTCTTGACAAAAAGTTTGATTACTAGCTATCATCTACTAGATAAAGAAAAAAGAAATAAGAGTGACTTAAGTTCCAAGAAGACTGGTAGGAGAGGGACACAGGGTTTTTTTATTCTTTTGAAACAGCACTTCAAGATTTTGCAGTAAAGTCTGAGAGTTTCTGAAAGGAAAAATGTATGATTGGTGAAAATGGTTTACAGGGTAGTGTCCTGGTAGCTGAAGAGTTTGAAGGATGTTTTGTTATGTAAAAAGCTGTTTGTTTCTGATTTTTTTTTTTTTTTTGTATAGAGTTAGTCATGTTGTGACTAAGAATTCCTTGATTACACAGCTGAGAAAGGAGTCACACCTTGATCTCTCTCCTGGAAATTTTGGATTCCTATCACATTTACCTGTGTCTCTCAACCTGGATGAAGAGGGGGAATAAGAAAGAACCCAAATCAAAGAAGAGAATGGAAGGCAAGCTTGAAGCCCTGCACCTGACATGGAATTAACTCAGCAGTAACTACAGGATGGGGGCAGACTGGGTGGAAAGTAGTTGCACAAGAACCTGGGAACCCTGCTTGATGACAAATTGGACATCAGTCAGCTGATGTCTTCAAAGCAGAGAAGGCCAGTTACATGCTGGCTTGTATTAACAAGAGTGTAGCCAGCAGAGCAAGGTAGATGGTGTTTCCCCTTTGTTCAGTATTCCTGAGACTGTGTGTACAGTACTGGGCCTGAGCTGGGGCTCCACAGCACAGAAAAGCCAGACTTGCATGTGTGTAGTGGTGAACTACTGATAACCTTTGAGTAGATTTAGAGGATTCTGATACTTAAGCAGATTAATATGAATAACAAGATTCTGTATCCCAGCTACCTGTGTTGATTGTTTACATGCTTACCCTGACTCCAGAACAGAGTGTTGGGGTGGCAGCTTCCTTGTCAGCTGAGGACTGAAGTGCCTCAAACCTACTGTGTTTTAGCCTAGGGTACAAATGTGGATACTTGTTGTTTCTCAGCAGTTGGTACAAGTTAACTGCCTCCTGATAACCTGTGCAAATATTGCAGGTGAGAATTAACCTATTTAGTTGTACCTTGCAGCAGCACAGATACTTTCTGAATTATTCTGAATCAAGTTCACGTTATATAATGCATACGAGTATTTTCCTCATATAGTCACTGCTGTGAAAGAATGACCAAAGGACCAGAAGATCCAGTTTTATTTATGAAAATATACAGTATATTTAAAAGCTCCACAGCTGCTGCTTGGACATCTCTTTTACTTCTTTACACATGCTTTTGCTCAATCTCCATAGCCCAGTTTTCAGGTTGAAGTGTGTACCAATTTCACAAGTTCTTAAACTTTCTTCTCTTTTTTGGGATAAATTCAGTGATTCCCAGTGGTGAATGAGATTGTTCCTATTTATAGAATAGCCTTCAACACACATTCAGTGCTGAAGTTTGTCACCAATACAGAAGAGTAGATGTGTTTTTAAAGAAAGTCAAAATATGGAGTAGACAGTTCTGTAACTGTTAATGTAGTGAGAGGATGAGAAAGGAAACATGAAAACACCGTACAAAAATTATTGGGTGGTGATTAAAGTGTAGTCTACATTTGGCCTGAAACCTTAATGAATGCTCTGCTGTTGTTTACAGTAAAGATTATAATGCAGGGTGTGTAGGGAAGGCAGGCTAGCTCTTGGGAAGGGGTGTAAGTATAGACATGAAAATTACAATTTCTGAAGTGAAAGCAAACTGCAAAGAATTTAATGTGTTGGAACTGAATAGACCTGAAAATCCCTACCTCAGAATATTGAAGTAACCAGCCCATGAAATTGTAAATCTGCTGGTTAGGATTTTTTTAGAATTGCCAGATAAGAGGTTGTTTTATGTGGCTAGAAAAGGGTGGCTGTGGTGTCTCTCTTTAAAACCAGAGCACAGATTTTCCCTTGACTGCATTCCACTTTTTAGTTTGATGTCAGTGCATTAGTTTAGAACATATTTTGAGGAAGGGAGTGCTTACAGACACAGAGGTGAACAGCAAATGTTATAAAATCCATCAGGAGTTAGCAAGAGAGGGGCTAATACCACAGTAATCTGCTATCTAAAATGGCAACTAATTTTTTTAAAAAGAAGCGGGAGTCTTTATTTGGATTTCAAAATGTGATGCCCTGTTATATGGGAAAATACTAGTGAAGATTAAAATATTCAAGTTTAGAATAAGGAGTGGAAGGTGGCAAGAGAAATGACTGATAATGTGGAACACTGGAATAGCAGACAAAAGTGCTGGACAGGAGAAGATGCATTATATGGATAGCATGCAAATGTAATGCCCTCATTTATATGTTGGAAATACTGTTGTTTGAAAATGACCAATGAAGGGAAAGAATGGAATGGGGTTGTCAGCTGCAAGTGTTTATGAACTGTGTATGTGATGCAATCCTAAAGGAGAGCAAATATGATTTTAAAAAGGATCAGGCAGGAAAGATGTTTTTGCAAAATTGGGAAATACTGAAACCATTGTACTTTTGTAACTTTCCTGCAATGCTGTGCATCCAGAACACTACATACTTTGTTCAGAAAAAGTGATTGTTATGTAGCAAATGAGCAGAGGGGAGGTATTGTTTTGGCTTGTCTGGTTTTTGAGGTAGTGGCAGAGGAGTGGTATGCTGCCTCCTGTGAATGCTTTGTGGAGAGAACAGCACAGCTCTGGGAAGAGCTGCATATGGCAAAAGGAAGTACAGTGAGGTCTAAAACACATTGCCAAAAATAATTTTCTAGATTATGAGACATTTAAATATTTGATATTCTCTAAAAGATTGAAGATAATAATTTTTAAGCATTTTAAAAAGACTGCTGTGTTAGGAAAGTCCCTGGTAAGTTTGGGTGTTTTCTTAGAATGGACAGCATTGCTGCTCTTGCAGAACAGGGTGTTTCTACTCTTTCTCATTTGATCTGGTGGCAGGGAAAATTACAGTTACAAAGTTAGAATGTTACTTGGCTTGAAATGTACAAAGTAGTTGTTGAGGGCATTATCTGGATAGTTGCATTATTTATTGAAGGAAACTCTTTTAAACTCTGAACTATAAACAGAACTGAGAGAGTTCTTGAATCCCTTCTTCCTGACATTCTAATTTGGTGTTCATTCAGGATGGCGGGGAAGCTCAGGTCTCTACTTTCATGACGCTCTCAACTAGTTGCTTTTCAGACTTCTGTCTGATACCTCTTTTCTGATCTTCTGGGTTTTATATCAGTAAAGAGTTGTCATAACTCTGACTAAATTTCTCCCTCTTTTTTTGATGGTTCAGTTTTCAATCTCTTCTAATGTCAAAACACTATTTGTTCTGCTAACCACAGTGCTCAATAGTACACTGAGTATGGAATTTAAATGTAAAACAGGATGCTTCATAAACAGCTGAACTAATGAGGACTGATTTTCTATTGAAATGTATCCTGTTATCCTAATTTACCTCTCTACAAAACATTCACAGATCCCACTCATATCACCTACTTACTTGGAGAATTAACAACAGACAGGGTGGTTAGTGCAAACCCATTTACATGCTAAAGTGTTGGATAAAGATTGAGGTGTAATTACCTTCCTTCATGGGAATGCTCACTTTTTTCTTATTTCTGTGCTCTCTTAGTTGCCAATTTTCAGAAAGCTAGCAAGAATTTCATCTATTGAAAATGCTGACACTCTGTCAAATCTCGGTGAAATTATCCAGAAGTTATGAATAGGAAATACCTAGAGGGACAAGCATTCCTTTTCATAAGAAAAGAAGTTGAAGTCCTTCAGAGGAAACAAATCTGCAGTCACTTCAGATCTCAATCATACCTAATAGGAGAGGTGAAAGTCTCTGTTTTCCTTCACAAATGATTTTTAAAATACAGCTCTGAAAAATCTTGTGAGGGGGAAAAGACAGTGATGCAGAAAGTTGTGTGGTGCAGGAGAGACAAGTTCTGATTATGTCTCTCTATCTCAATCCTCTGTGCTAGATACTTGCAGGCAACAAAAGCATTTCTTTGGAGACATTGAGGTGTGCATCTTATTTGAATCTTATTTCAGACAATAGAAGTAAAGGACTGACAGCCTTGTAGATATTTCCAGATGATTGGTAAAAGTGGAGGAGATCCTGGAGAATCATAAAGGACTTGTTCTTTTTCCTTAACTCTGAATTATATAGCCAGGATCTGGATCTTTGCTTACTGACATTGTTCCGTATAACACTGAGTTGACAGATTCCACTTAATCTACTCTGTATTTGGTTAAATAGTATCTGATTCTTAGTTTTCACCACTCTGGTCAACAGACTCTCAATCAACTCATCCATTTTTCTCTAAGCTAACTAAATGATAAAACTAAATGAAAGAGGACACATTTTGAGATAATTGGGCTCAGGAGGCTTGCTTTCTCCTTTTTGCCACCAAAGTTGACAAGCTGGTGATGTTCTTTTAAAAGTCCTTATGATACATGACATATCTGATTTTTTTTTTAAAGAAAAATATTTCCTGCTTGTAAAAATACTGCATGTATAGTGTGTATATTTTAAAATGTCAACTCATTTATTGACACAAATGTGAGCACAGTAGACTTAAACAGGTTGTGTATGTTCTGTTTAATGCAAACTGTATATACAGAGTGAGAAGTGTGTATGTTTTTCTGTCACGTCTGTGCATAATTCCATGATTCCGTAGGTGTGTTTGATGGCTTTGGAGGTGCTGAGACACCTCCAGATTTTGTTTTATGCTTCCAAATAATGGGATGCTGTTAACGAAGTTGCTATTTTTGGAATTCTGGATTATGTGAAAATGAAAATATTTAGAATAAATTTTGGTTACTTGATGTTTGCAGACCACATACACTTTCCTTGTTAGTAGAAACCAGTTATAACAGCAACTGAATCCTCCTTTTCCTATGTGCTTCGAATTTGTTGAAATTATCAAGTAACTTGTACTAATTGGGACAGTTTGAGTATTTTTTTGCCCCCAAGCACTTTTCACAGCCAGAATGAGGAAAGCAGGAAACGAGACAGAGAGGATGGTGAATGACACTGCTTTCAAGATGTAATGAGTAGCAGTCAGGGGAGGGCTTGTAGGTAAGCGGGGGAATTGAAATTTCTTTTTTTAGGCAATGTGTATGTTGCAAGGGGAAGGAATCCATGTTCTATAGTCTTGGGCAAGTATAAAACAACTATTGCAGAAAATCAATTTTCAAAAATTCATTTGCTTCTAAGGACCAGGCAAGATTACCATTCTTGAATTTAGGTACCTCTACAATAGTACCATTGTTTATGACATAAACTTAGGATTTTTCTTCTGTTTACTTTGCTGATACGTGTAAAAAGGAATAGGCATAGACTTTAACTTGGCCTACTTTTTATTTAGAAGGCTTCATTTCCATGAAGGGATTAAATTAAACTATATAATTATAAAGATCAAGGATGTATATACATGCATTTTGTTTCTTACAGGCTTTTTCATTGTGAAATACGAAGCTGTGTTTCGTGTCAGGTACATACAGGCAATGTGTGTATCTGTGATTGTGATATGTGTGGAAACTGACCGTGGGACAGTTATGAAGACAATTCTAATAAATAACTGAGGAAGTAAAGCATGGAAGAAGGCCTTTGAACCTGTCCTTTGTTCACAATTAACCTTTATAAGTCTTAAGTTGATTTAGGAGCATTCGAATTAAAGCTTTAAGGATGTTGCTGTTTGACAAGAACTTTCTGTTTCTAGCTAAAAAGAGTTTTGCAATAATAACCTTTTGAGGTATAATTTTGGAATATTGCTTGTAGTAAGGATCTTTGAAACTATAGCTTTAGAATATATAAAAAGGAAACATGCTTATCTCGATGCCTTAATAAAATATTGAAAAGTAGCTTGAGAAAGGAAGATGAACATCAACTCAAGGATTGATAGTTTCGACTAAGGGAAGCTGGACATCACTGTTATGAGATTTATAGTCCTTGCAATTAAAAGGTGAAGCTGCATCTGGAATCTGGACCTCACCAGCTGGGAAACTTCTTTCTTCCTTTGGAAGCTGGATGACCCCCACCATCTGGGGATACTCCTTTCTGAGATAGATCCTGAGAAAAACTAAATCACAATAGTGTATAGAATTGACATAAAAACTGGGACTAGAAACTGCTGAGAAAGCTTATGAGTACACCTATAAATATCTGCAAGCCCCAGCTATCGGTGTGCAGTTGGAGGGAAAATTTCCCCCACTGTACCCAGCGCTGTATTGCTCATACTTTACCATGTTAATTAATAAATTGATTGCTGCTTGAACATTGGCTTAGTCAAGCTTCTCATTTATAACATCATACTTTCCCTTTACTTTGATTTCACAGACAGCTCTCTATGAATGATTCTTGGAAGGACAGTTAAGTGGTAAAGGTGCTTTTTTCCATAGGATTGCTAAAAATGGTTGTTCAACTATGATTCTGCTTCATGTTCTAATGGAAAACTTCAATTGAAAATTAAGATTAGAATTCAAATACCCCTCAGAATAAAACTGAGAGCAAAATGCTGTTTTCAGAACAATGATTTTTAAGAGCGCTCGTTTTTTTTTGTTTTTTTCCTCTAGGTCAGTAGCAAAACTGTTATCCTTTTTAGCAAGAGTATAGCTGGGCTTTTACTGAGCATTTCTAGAGATCTCAATTTTATATGTTGTCTACAGAAATACTAGGGTGGAAATGGAAGATTTCACACAAGGATTAAACAAACCAACCCTGTCTTTTTATCTTTGGGAAACTGGCCAAATACAATGAAGGTTACCTGGCTAACCTTTACTCTGTCAGTGCAATGCTGCCAGCTTCTCACATCATGCTTAGCTGATCCTGTGCACCTTGTTTTGGATGTCAAGTTTTCAGTGAACTGGTTCACAAAGTCTCAGATGAATTTTTGTGAGACTGCAGATGTCTAAAATTGGAAAAGTTGCTGTAGGTTTTGTGCACTGTAAGCAAGGATTTGTACAAAGTATATGTTGGCCATATCCAGTTTTGGTGTTCTTCCCTACGTACTGCACCGTGCTATTCAATCTTTGTACCCTGAGAAGTGTGTGCTATCTACAGAGGTACAGCACAAAACCTTCCCTAGTATAGTCTCCTTATAAAAACCTTCCCTGGTACAGTCTCCTTAAAATCACAGGGGAGATGGTCCAGAAATTAAAAAACTAGTGGCCTACAGAACCTTTAAGCAGACAATTTCAGAGGCAGGTAGACCTACCTCTGAATTTCAGCAGAACTCTGCTGTAGGGACATGTGCTTTCTCAATGGTTCTTGCTTTTGACTGATGATACAAGAATGAATGAAGGATTTCAGATGGATGCAAGATGCCCAACAGGTACTGAAGTTATTACAGACGACAAGTAATTGCACAAGCTTTGTTTCCTTAGGAAACTTAATTAAAAACACAGGTGAAGTTTGGTTTTAACATGGTAGTAGTGTGCATTTTGCTCATGGCATGTGTTTTCTAAGAATGAGAACATTATAATACATTTGTAACAGTGTTACTCTAGTTGTGTTTTGTGTTCTGGAAGCATTTTTTTTTTTATGTTTATTGAACTTACTCCATCACAGGTTTGTTTTTTTCCCTCAGAATTCTTTTCCATTTTTATCAATAGCTAAAACTGGCTGCATTTGTTCTATTGCGTCATTGTTGTCCCTGTGGACTGTAATGTGTTTGGAGCTTATAAACCCCTTGGACTGCCCAGAGACCTAATTGTTTGTGCAACTGGACTTTTTAATTGTGGCACTCAATTGGAATTAATATTTTAAAATGCACATCATCTATACTCTAATGCCAGAGGCAAGCTCATGCTCACATTGTAATATGAGAGGTATTTAATAGAAAAATTACATATGTGTAACTATATGTACAAGGGGTTTTTTCCCTACTTAATATTGATGCTCCTTCTTTTGTGCTCTTAAACTGGTTAAAATTCTTATCTGTTGGTAGGCTACAAGCATAAAGAGCAAATCAAATGGCTGTGAAATTACTTTCCCTGAGAAATTGTCAACAAAGAGCTATTCTTTCACTAGATCATGTATATCAATTTTCTTGCAGACATGATATGAAAGTATGAATTAGGGTTTTTTTGACTGTTTTTCAAAATGTTGAGTATCGTTGCAGTGGAATAGGAAATTTTAAGTAGACATCGATTGTTTATTTTGATTAGATGTAAATAGTATTATTGGATTTCCCAGCAGCTTCAGACATTGCAGACATGTGTACATAATTCAGTAGTGATCAGATAAATGCAAATATCTCGCTTGATTTTTTTTTTTTAAAGAAGAAAGGTAATAGGAATATGCATTGCATCCTCCTAGCTTCTACAGTAGGAATTATTATACTACTGGAGTAAGGGTTGACAGTTAAGTATGCAGCCCTTTCATTCTTCTCTTAGGCCTTAATATTTGGGTCACCAGGGCAGAGGACTGGACTGAGAAGAGAGCAACTGCACAGACTGTCTTCTAAACCTTACAATCATCTTCCAAGTACAACATCATCTCAAAGGAATCCTGCTGCTTTTTATACATTATCAGTTTGGCTGCACCTTACTTGATTAGAGCTTTTTGAGTTACTAGTATTCAAAGTACTGTGATAGCAACTGGCATGAGTTGCTATGTAATGAGTGATTTGTAAGAAGCGTGGTAATAATGAGTGATTTGTAGGAAACATGGTAATAATGAGAGCTTTGAAACCAGGTGCCTGAAAGGGCAGTGGGGTGGTCTTTATCGGGTCTCCATACATGGTAAACAATCTCGGTTAACCCCCAAAATAACTCTCGGGCAGCTGCTGCTCTTTCAGCTGTTCATTAGCTGCTACAGGAGAAGCCCCAGGACTCTCAGGGAATGTTGCTGTATCCTGCAGCTCTGGGTACCTCCTGCTTAAGCTAAAGCCACTGAATTTCAATTCTGGCTTGGTATTTACAGGCCCCAAATGTGACTGCAGTGTAGAACATGGGAAAATCAAAGCTCCCTGTAATTAGGACAAGGTGCTGAAGCAGCAGGAATTAGGAGTAAGCTGAAGGTGGCTGCTTTACATCTCTTCTTATGTTAGCAGTGGAGTAGCATTTGAATTAGAAAAGCTGGTATTTTTTCCTCCCCTGTCCTGGATGTTACCCTTTTGAAGGAGATTGCTCCTTCCCCATCCCCAGTAGTGTCCTGGCATTTGGATGTAGGAAGAAATTATTCTATTATAAACAAAAGAACTTCTATTAATGGTAAATGAAAATTAATAAATTTAATTGTATGTATTATATATTTTTATTTTTAAAAGGTTCCGTAGAAATAATTTCAATCAGGTAAATCATAGTCCTGATTTAATTTTGTGTTATGCAAAGGATTTTATCAATATGAATGTGTTTTCTGTCTGGAAAAAAGAATTCATAAAAAGAAAACCTGAAAAATTATCTTGTCTCAGAGGGCTTCCATTTTCCTGTCTCTGTCTGCTGTGCCTTACTAACAGCATGGGTTTGGGACCTTACAAAATTCTGTGCCAAGCAAAGAGTGGTTTTCTAGACTGAACTCACATGTAAATAGTATTATAATATAATTTTTCAGTATCTTTCATCCTGTTTGATCTGGTTGTCAGATATGGAGACAACTGCAGCATTTATCCGTATGATTAGACCCTTGACCAATCTTGTGGCCACATATCAATAATTATGTAACATGATTTATATGAAGTAAATCAGTTTTGTCTTGGAGAGTGCATGAGGATTCTTTCTACTTTCTTGAAGATGGAAACAAATGTATTTCATGAGCTCTAGGTGGGTTTTATATATGTGCTGATAATCTGGTCAAGCCATCAGCAATTTGTCTCTTAGTTTCAGTGGATCGAAACTGGGATAGAATTGTAATTTTATTCTTAAGTGTTGTTTCTTAGTATCAGAATTGATAAGACCTTGTAGAAAATGAAGAAGATAAAATTCTGGTGCCTGTTGCTATTCCAAGATTCTGAAGGAGTCACCAGTTCATTTTCTTTCTACCTGATGCTTAGAGATACTGGGTTGGGTGTATACCGCTGTTCTAAACCTGATAGCTTTCTTAGTAAGGCTAAAATTGAGGTTTGAAACCATAAGAAAAAAAAAAGTGAATTTTAAATTCTACTACAACATGGTTGTAAAAAATATATATAATGTTAGAGTGGTTTGGGGATGAACCATAACATGATGTGTTTAGCATTGTCTTTTCTCCCAAGTTGTTCTCACACTTGTCCCTCCTCTCTCCTCATTCTCCCCTGCCCTGTTTTTAACTTGGCTTTACTAAAGGAGTGGAATTTCCTCAGTGGTAAAAAAGCGTTTTCTCAAGTACTGGCCTCAGCCTGTAGTTCCATTGCTGGAAAGTAGAGATGTGCAAAGCCAGATCTAGTGTATCTGCAGGCTTGTTTTGCTTATCCTTGGCAAATTCTGCTCTCCTTTCAAGACTGTTAAAAGGCCTGCACTGACAGTAGGTAATACCGAGCCTATTATTTAACTAGGAGATGCAGAAAACACATGCAGAGTTTTCTTTGCAGGTTCAAGACCAAATCTGTGAACTATGTTGGCAGCATCCATGAGGTAGTTGCTTTCCTTCCCTTGAAAGGTAGAAATGGCCATAGCAGACAAACTGGATCACTTTGAAAATGCAAGGTTAAGGACCTCATATGGGAGATACACCATTTAGTAGAACAGTGTGGTATTTAGGCAGTGTTTAGATTAAACATATTAAAGACATTAAATACAAATGTCTCTGCGGTTATACTGCCTTTGTTCTTGCATGTTGTAATATCAGCCCCATTCATCACACCAGTAATAGAACAACTTGGATTATGCATTTTATTGTTCATACTTCATGTCTCATCATGGAATACAGAAACAAGGTTTTCCAGTGCTCAGAGGGGTTTGTTTTAAATGTTGTTCTGTTCCCTTGACAAAGAAGGACAGAGAGCTCCATCCATGCTTGAAGTACTTTGTTTAACATATCATCTCTCCAAGACACATTTTGAAAGGGTGCAGCCTTAAATATGGTGCTGTCAAGGAGAGCTATGGCTACAACTTTTATTACTGCTACTTGCAAGAGCAAAGAGATAAAGCACGGGAAACATGCAATAACGATGGACGTGTTGTTCTGATGCAGGCTACTGTAGCTGCAGTCACTGAGTTTGTTAGTGGAAGATGCTTCTCGGAATATAATGGCATATCATAGGCAGAATGCTCATGGGAAGAATTATACCATTGGGAAGTTTTGTTAAAGAGAAAAGGAAGAAAACTAGCATCTTAACAGCTGTTGGAATTACGGCAGTGACTGAACTGAGATGGAAATGAGCCAAAAACTAGACCCAAAAAGAATTGCTTGCAGTTACCAGCCTGGGTTGTTTTTTGTTTTTGTTTGTTTGTTTTGGGGTTTTTTTTGGTTTTTTTTTGTTTTTTTTTTTTAAATCACAGGGAACTGACTTCAGTAGCCAAAGTAGTAGCATCAGTGTTTTGGTATCTCCATGATAGTTGCACTGTCTGCCATGCCACACAAAGCAGCAGTCAGTTTCTTCCAGACTGCCAGCTGCAGAATGCATCTTCTCAGCACACAGAGCTTGTGCAGAGAACAGGGGTGGAGGGTGTCCTCTGCTCACTGCAGAAAGCTTCCTGGTGGTCCCACATTACTTGGTATAATGGGAGAAATGGTACTGCAAGTGTGAGCAACCACTTGTAACACACCTTTCTCTTCCCATCACTTAGAACGATACTTGGAATGAATTGAAAATAACTGTCTGGAATTCTGTGGTACTAGCTGGGACTGCTCTGATGTCCATGATGCAGCTAGCTTTCTAAAAATACACATCTTGCCACTGAACCCCATAGTGTAGAAATGCAATTGATGGTATTAGGTGTGAATTTCTGCAATTTCATGTTAAGACTCCTGCTACCAACATAACATGAGTTTATTTGCCCTTTGAGATTGTTACAGTCTTGTGTCAGCATCCTACAAATGCTGAGCATCACCGTGAGCACTGTGGAAGAATATATTTCTTTCTTTGCTTAGGCTGGAAAGAGCTGAAGTTTGAATAAGAAATGGAGAAGCTATGTGTGGATGGCTGAACACTGGGAGATACTGTTCTATAATTTCTGTAACATTAAAGAAGTCTTCTGCTTGCCAGTGTTGCAAAGGTTTCACCAATGATAGGAGGAATAGTTAATCCTTTAGCCCAGTGTATAAGAGTAACAAATATCATGGTCTGTTGCAGTGTATTCTTCCAGTGTGCAGTGTGAATATGGCTATTGCCGTAAAGGCAGCTAGAATGGGATCCTTATGGCTCTGGTGTCTCAGTGCTTCTCTGTTCCTAGAGATCTGAGCTGCCTTTGATAACAATCTCTCATTTGCTGGGAGATCATGGAGACTGACTGTTGCTCTGTCAATGCTCTGGCTGGCTGCAGTGCTTGTGTGTTGTGCCTAGAGTGTCCTGATCCCTCAGTCTTTGTACTTGAGTGGAAGTCCTGACAAAGGGCTAGAGCATCTATCCAGCAAGCTTCTCAATGTCCTGCTCCTCTTCAGTTCCTGCTGCATTTTCCTTTATTGCTTTTTCACCTTCCCCTTCTTTGCACCACAGTAGCTAGGAGACTTTGAAAATGTTTGATTATGTCAAATTATATTTGAATTTGAGGTGGGGGGTGAAGGTTGTGGATAAAGTTGTTCTCAAGCAAATGACCAGATGGCTGCAGCTTTTTCAGTTGCTTTCTAACCTTTCAATTACCTAACTGCTCACTAGAGTACCTAATGTTCCTTTGAGTTTTCATGCTGATTTCTCAGTGATGCTTTGTAAAGAAACTTGCAATCTGCTGTTGTGTATTCTGTTGTGTTTTAATACTTAGATGTATGAAGCTTTCCAATAAATTAAATTCTGGTTCAAAAGGAAGTATGCAGAGGGCAAAGAAGGTACATGATGTACAAACTCAGAGTTACCATGGATAGGGCTTAGGCTCAACATTTCATGATCACAGTTGAGGCTTGATGGCATAACTTGTTTTGGGGGCCAGTTTTCTTCTGTTAGCAGTGATGCAAGAGTTTTCCTCTGCAGAAAACTCTGATTTTCTTGCACTTATTTTTAGCCTGTCAGGCGTGTGAGCTTAACTAAAAGGAGCCTGATTTTCATGGAATATTGAATCTACTTTATGAAAGTGGGACCTCCCACTAGGATGTCTTAAATTAGATTCTCAAAAGCAATGATTCAAAAAGGTTTGCCACCTTAGGAACTGTGTATCTATATTATGGAATGAAGTGGTAGACAATATTGAAGGTTCAACAGAGGTATGCCAGTTGAGGTATAACACTTGAAGAAATACATACAATTCCTGCTTACAGAGGGTCTGTGCAATACCATTTATCACTGCACAGACATTTTTTAGGGATGTTAAAAATCTAACCATTATTTGAGACAAAGACAAAACAAACAGGCTTAAACCCACAAGTAATATGAATAGGTAGAAGTTTTAAAAAATGAATAGTATTTGAAATGACTCAATAAGTGTTACCAGGAGAACTCTGGAATAATCACAGCATAAGAAGCAAAGAGAAATTACTTTTATTCATAGGCACTGCTGCTGTATAATTATCAAAAGGCTGAGTCAAAACTGAGCAAGTCTGTCAAAAATTCAGCATGTGTCAGGAATTATTTCCTAGCTAATAAATAACATGGCAGAAATCTTCCCCTGAAGAAATTACCAGCTCCTTTGCATATCTGAATGGTATGTAATGGGAATAAGCGAATACAGAGTCAGCAATTGTGTGAGGAAAGAAGCCACATAACTCCTTTTATTTTTGGCTGTGCCTGAGGTCAGAAGTTCCTTTGTTCTTTCTTTACCTCCCATTAGAGCAAACATAGTCTGCTTCTTTTCTCTTAAGGCTCTTCTTTTCCCCGTCCAGCTTCTTTTTGCTTTGTTTAAATAAATTAAAAATGTCTATCTGTGTTGTGAACTATGACTGTGTGGGCTCATTATTTTCAACACTTGCATGTTAATAAAATGTTGCCTTATCCTATGTTGAAAAGGAAAAAACCTTATTTTAAAGAGGCAGAGTAGTGGAGCTGTAATTTTTTGAGTTAAAACTTCAAACAGTAATACTTAATGTGCATGTTGTTAAAGCACTAACCACACGAGTGTTTACAGTATATAAGGCTACTTTTGTAGTAACATGCTTTACTTACCAATGCTTCCACAATTTTGCATACTGGAGCTTTGTGGGGAAGTTGACTCCCTTTGTTTTGCCTTTCAGCTTTTAAGCGTTTTGTGGACCATGCTATTGTTTGCTTAAAAGTTGTTACTGCCCCATCAAATGCAATGGGGAATCCATTCATTTGCTGTAGGTGCTTACAGCTGGAAGAAGTTAAATAATATAATTGATTGTATATGTGATGCCATACCTGTAAGCATGGTTCCATTTGTGGAATGGAAGGGGGAGCAAAAATGTTTCTTGGATCACTGTTAACCAGTGTCTGAACTGTAACAAATGTGTAGCTGCTTCGTGGTTGTCATTCTGTCTTTTCTATGGCCGTATGGAATTTCACAGTGACAGCAGGGGAAGGACTTGGATCTGCACACATCACAGATCTTGGCCTGCTGCTGCTGGAGGAAGGACTCTGCCTGGTTTTGATATTCATGGATGGAGCTCCATTAGAGGAAGCTGCCACGCGTGAGAAAAAGGAATTAATTACTGCATTAGTACAAGTAATAACAGTAGCTATTACTGGCTTTTATTGACTGTACAACATTTAGTTACTGTATCCTTTCCTGGTCATTCATTTTATGAGCAAGCAAGAAAAGGCTTGCATGACAAGGGTATTTGTACTTGAGTGACACATAGCTCGTTTTCCTGTTTATGAAGAGATTTCCCTAATTATTAAAATCCCAGCATGTAAGGTGCTTAGGGATAGTTATTTGATTGTGTGACATATGTTTTCACAGGAGACTATGCAGTAAACATGCGTTTGTGAATGAGATCCTATGATTCAGCATCCCCACAAGCATGTTGGCTTCTGCAGCAAGTACCAAGTTTCCTGCTGTGAACAAGGCATGCTATGACTTTTTTCACTCCTCTGGCTTGGGAGCACAAGTGATCATAGGTTTAGCAACTAGTGTGACAAAATATATTGGGGAAGGCCTGCAGAAGGGAAAAGGCAATTTTACTTCAACAAAACATATTTTTCCTTCTCATAATTAATTTTTCACTCATTTCACTTTCTTATCACACATTCAGAAGCACCATGATGTCTGATCAGGTGATGGGGCTGGGATTACATACAAGGAAGGAAGGATGGATGATGCTGGCTATTAAGTTCTCATCATATCTTCTGCATTTTTCTTCATGATTTGTGATTACATGGGGATTTTTTGCCTGTACCTTTTGTACTCTTTAGGAGTTGACAGTTGATTGCAATCTTAGCCCTTTCATTCTGGAGCATCACTGTAAGTCAGTAGGCAATGCTGCTGATTTCCATAGTATCCTTGTCTCGGTGGTTTAAAGCTCTAATCCTGTTCTTCCTGTCACCTTCTCGTAATGATTTAATTTTGTCCTTTGTTTTCTAAAACCAGACCTCTTGAGAAACTGCGTATGGAAGTGCAGTTGATAACTGGTGTTTTTGGGGTACCCATCAACATGTGATATCTTCTGATTCATTGAACGTTTCTTTTGGTCCTTTCACAATACATGCATTTCCATTCATACTTCATTCAGATTCTTTTTCATAGTCCTGCTCTCTCCACATTAAATTGATTGATGGGATAAAAAACCATCCTTTGCTATAGTGCAAGTGAGTTGTGTAATCCCTTTGATCTCTTTAGCTCTGGGAAGGAGGAGATACATTCTAAAAGCTGTGGGTATATCCTCTGTTTTATTCTCTCACAGCCATGAGCAGGGACATCTTTCACTAGACCAGGTTGCTCAGAGCCCTGTCCAACCTGGCTGTGAACAGTTCCTTGGATGAAGCTCCCACAACATTTCTGGGCAACTGGTTCCAGTCTCAGCACCCTCACAATAAAGGGTTTCTTCCTAATTTTTCATTTAAAGCCGCTCTCAGTTTGAAGCCATTCCCCCTTGTCTTGTCACCTCATGTCCTTTTAAAAAATCCCTTTCCATCTTTCTTGTAGGCTCCCTTCAGGTACCAAAAGGCTCCTATTGGGTCACCCTGAGGCCTACTCCAGGTGGAACAAACCAAATTGTCTCAGCCTTTCCATGTAGGAGAGGTGTTCCAACCCTCATACTCCATCATGAATCATCATTCATGGATGGACTCACTCCAGGTCAATGTCCTTCCTGTGCTGGGCACTTCCCTCATCCTGCCCAGGATATGATTGGCTTTCTGTGCTATTTCTAGTTCTTTATTAATTGAAGTCTTTGCCTGAAAAATGAGACTTTTATGCTACTTATGAAAGTATCCTGGACTAAGAAAAAAGATACTGACTTAATTAACTTATATTGTAAATAAATGATCTGAAAGCGACGAAGAGTGTGCATATATTACATACATAATAACCAGAAGAGATAATGTGTTATATGGGAGAAATGCTTCTGTGAAGAGGTTGGAAAATGTTTATTTATTTTCCTAAGAGTCATTATCAGTGATAGAAACGTGAGTCAGAATACCTATTCTGCAATAACAGCTAATCTTTTATAGAAGATTTTTGGTTCTTGCTAATATATATGAGTGATAGCAGATTATGTGTCTTTCCTTTTTACAGACTCTTGTATATTATGATTAGCTCTTGCTTTTCCAGGGCTAAAGATTACAGCTAGTGAGTGATGAAGTAACCTTGCTTTTATTTGAGCTCAGATGGAGAAAAGGTCTTTCATTTCCTTTCCAAAATCTTGGTATTTGCCAAACAATATGAAGATGATTCAAAGTGATGTGTAAAAAACCCACTAAAATTAAAATAAAATGGTATAAGATATTTTTAATGCTTCTACAAGCCCTGTCTTTTTAGCAAGAGGAGGGGTGACTCGACCTTTCCATTCTGGAGCCTATTTTTGCATTATAATGTAGGTCATAACTTCTTAAAACCTACTTATTTGAAGCTAGTTGCTAATTCTATCTGTATTAATTTTACTTCTGAATTTGAGGCTTTGTAAGGCCTTATTTTGAGTGCATATAACTTCTGCAAAAGTCTCTAAATCTAGAACTTGTGACCTTTAATACAAAATGAGCATTTTTGCCATAAAATCTGAGAAGAGCCCAGGTTAGGAAGGGCTTAAAAGGTCATTTGCTCCAACCTTTTTTGGAAAAGGGAGCCTAGATGTGGATATCCTGTATTCTGTGCACTCGTATCTTGTTTGGTCTTTACAAAAGTGGATTTATTAAAAGGTAGACTTCCCACAATGGCAGAGTATCTTTATAAAAATAAATATTTAATTTTGGACTTCCTACAGTATTAGCCTCCAGATCCCCAAAAAAGCCTTTGTAAAAATAGTTCATTTTTTCCTAAACTATGATTGTTACCTTCTGTTTCTGCAAAGCTAAGGCATGACAAAAAAAGTCAATGGGCCTTTTTTAAGGTATTGTCTTTTAGAGATTTGATAAAGGTTAATGAGAAGATTGTTGTCAATAAATAACTAATAGTCTGTCATCCATTATTTGGATCTAGGCTTCCATCTGCTATTTCTTTATTTTGCATTTTTATTTTTCTGCTGCCTTCCTAAAAAGCAGTAGGGTATCTCTCAGCCACTGCTTTTCATCTGTGAAGAATTTGGAGGATAATGATGCTCCCACAGGTTCCGATAAGATTTTCATGCTGTCTAAATGTGAGAATTAGGGAGGTCTAAACTAATAAATGTAGTGTCAGACTTAAGTGTGAGTGTGGGAAAAATATGAACCAAGTGTGTGTGGAAGGAGGGGTCTCTGTTTTGCAGTTGCCAGGTATGAAGGGAAGCAATGATTGTTGACAATGCATGGGCATTACAGAATTTTTTTTACTTGGCAGCAGCTTGTAAGGTCATTCCTATCAGCTTCATTAGTGTCCTTTTTGCTTTTGCCATCATCCTATTTGGATATTGAAATCTGGTGCTAAGCTTTTTCTAGTGTTTTATTTTCCAAACACCTATTCAGGCTGTAACTTCCCTTTTTCTGATTGTTGGCAGAGCAAAGTCAAATGCTGTCTCAGGAAAAGTGATAATAGCTCAAATGTTTATTATTGTGCATAGCTCCCCTATGAGACCACTTTTTCCCATGACCACAGTCCCATGTTATAGCTCTAGTGGTGTGCCCTAAAACCATGATAATTATCTAAACAAGGGAATTTGTGTGTGTTTTCCTAAAGTCTAGATTGTGAAAATCAGCCCCATAACTCATGAAAAGGAACATCCACTTCCATGTCTTTGATGTAAAGAAGAAATGTAAGCCCAAATAGTTTCAGTTTAGTTCTCTAAATTCTTCATGTACGTAACATGAGAAACCTGCTTGTGTTCCTGTTCACGTGCACAAGGTGGCCAGTGTTAAATTAAAACACCCCATGTAAGCTTGGAATGAAAGAACAGGATGATTATTGTAATACCAATTTTTAAATACAATAAGAATGTGCATTGTCAATGGAAAGGTTATGAGTAGGCAGGCAAAATCTAGACATTGGGTTCTTAGGTGACACTGAGTAGGGATGGACAGGAAAAGCTAGACGGTGTCTAACAGGTGGCCCTGAGCCCTGTCTGTCCCCCAGCACAGGAAGAACATACTTTCTTTGCTTTCTGAGTAGCATCACACAGAGCTGTTTTGCAAATGTTTTCTGTCTTTTTTGTTGTTGTTGTTGTTTCTTCTTTTTTAAGGATTGTGTTGAAGTTTTCTGTGTGAGATCAGCTCTGACCTGTTTGTTAAAAATGGAATTTATCCCTCAATACTTTTATAAAGTACTGTGAAAAATGCCATTTATTTTGTAAATGATGTTTCATTTATTTCCCAGAGCTGTAATTCAACACTAAATACTGGGCACATGCAAAGTTATAGGACTGCAAAATAGATTTCTGGAAAAAATCCTTAGAATTTCTTTTGTTTTAAAGTGTTTGAGGGAAAAAAACTAGTGACTGTTTAGGTGTGACACTGAACTTCCTAAAAAAAATTCATCCCCAAATGACAATCTCTTAAAAAAATATTAGGTGCAAAAAGCCCCAAAGGAGAATTGAGATGTTTTCTTAATTATTAATTTTAGACTGTGTGTAATATCCAACTGTGTTGCTTAAGAACTTGATGAGTGAGAGAGTCTGAGTTGGTAGGTTCTCTTAGGTGGTGAAATGGAAAAGGGCATGCATGGCTCAGTGGTAATAATGCTTTTAAAGAGGAATAATTCGCAGTTGTGGTGGTGAACTTCATCTTTGGAATCCATTTTTAAGGTCACGTTTCAGGCTTAGTCTGATAACAGATAAGGCACCTCAGTCTGCCTTGTTATCCTGCACTGTAGAAGAACAGGGTATTTTCTGTGTGGGTACTTTTGGACTGAAGGTCTGTAGAGACAAGAACTTGCTCTGTTTGCACATCACTTATTGGATATGATCCTCCTATGCTAAGCTCTGTAGGCATAGTCGCACGAGAAGGAGTTTCTGCGCTGGGAAGAGGAAAAATGTAAAAATTTTTCCATTTTGACTGTAACTAAATTTCTGTTTGCACAGCATTACTATTATTTGCACTACGTGGGTAAGCCAGCCACTCGCTTCTAGCCTTCGGTGGGAGATATTTTTTTTTCCCCACTGCCTGGCTGCTGTGCGTTTTCCTCAGCTGGCGAATGCTGCCATTGCCTCGGAGCGCCTGCCGCCGGCGGGGATGCGCTGTCGCTGCTGTCGCTGCTGTCGCTGCTGTCGCTGCTGTCGCTGCTGTCGCTGCTGTCGCTGCTGTCGCTGCTGTCGCTGCTGTCGCTGCTGTCGCTGCTGTCGGCCCTGCCGGTGCCGGGCGCCGCGCCACCTGCTGCCCGCCGCTTCCCAACCCGCGCCCTCCGCTGCAGCTCGCTCACACGCCGAAAAACCTCTGGGGCGGCAGCATCGGGGTGTGTGATTTCGGTGTGTCACCCTCCTGCCTGGAACTCGGTTGTTTGCTTGGAAGCGTTTAGGACGGCAACAGCAGCCTGAGTAATTTCTGTATGTCTCAGTGAAAAAGTTTCTTTGAAGTATTGGGAGTTTGAATGTGTCTAATTCGTTGCTACCTTTGAGGAATTAACTGGTCTCGAATTTTAGATTTGAAGGGGAAAAAGTGTTGATGCTAAGTAAGTAATTTGCCTCCTTTGCCTGCTGTAAATGCAAACGCAGGAAAATGCCCCAAATAAGCTACCTTTATCAAGTATCTAATTAGCTGAGCTGTTCTGTTTCAGCACAAGACAGGTTATGACTGGGATGATAAAAAAGGGAATTCTTTTATAGCCTAATTTTTAGATGAAGAAAAAACTTGCATTTGATCACAGCTGTTGGTTTTTCTGACAGCTCCACAGCCTGTGACTTGTTCCTCATTAATACAGCTATATGAAACTGTTCTTTTCCACTTTACCTCGTATTTGGTGTGGCTTCAGCATTTTCTGCAGCTTGATGTGGTACAGCTTTTTCCATGTTAACAATTACTGAGGCCCAGCAGGAGTGGATGTGTAGAATGAAATACTCAGTGCTGAGGACCAGATACACAGGCTGCGTTCATTCAAGGTTTTTACAGTAGTCTTGTTCCAGCAGCTGAGCATCCTTTAGCATACCCTCTGGAATGTATCTTCTGGGTTTTTTTCCATCCTAAAGGTATCCAATTTGTCCCCCCTCAGACTCCTCAGTCATGTAGCTCAGGAATGCTTGGGGAGATTGTGTCAAAAGGGATGAAAGTGTTCCTCCTCTGAATTAAAATGCTGATGTAAAATCACTTACTGAATTATTTCTCAGTTGTTACTGAAACTGCCTGCTTCCCTGTATTTTTCCACATTGATTCACCAAAAGGAATAGAGGTTGAGTTTGTGAGACATATGTCATGGTAGCTGTAGGGTTTCAATTGATAGTAGTACTGCTATTAGCATGCAGATTGAACCTTTTTCCCCATAAACTTTAGAATTTTTATACCTTCGAGTCATTTATATTACTCATGTAGCAAAACAATTTTGGATGTTCTTATCCAATATTGCTTAACCTCACAGATGGCAATAAAACCGACACAGAAAATCCAGCATGTTATAAGAAAAAAAACCTAAAAATTACAAAAAATGTGTAGATCTGATTCATTAATCTTTGTTAGTGGCACTTAGACAATATTATTGAGCTACTGTGGTAAAATATTAATGAGGATTGAGATATTGCTTAGATTAGATTTTCACTGCAGTTGGGCTTTTTGGCTTCTTTTCTTAACTTTACCATTGACTTGATGGGTAATGAATTTTCCTTAAACTCCTAAACTTTTTTACTTTAAAGAGCCAAGGAAGCCCAAAGATACTTAATTATTATGACATTTAATTTAAAGATCTGGAAACCTTTATATCAGGATATGTTACAGGAATGTTGGAAATGCTAAAAAATTTGAGACCTTCAAAGGAGGGATGAGAACAGCTAAAAAATTTCTGTTTATACTACTAAAGTATTTTAGTATCAAAAGTAGTAAAATATTCTCCCAAAGAACTGTTGTAGTGTTTCATAGTTTTCCAGCTGATAAGCCCCTGTGTTTGTTTCTGTTCAAAAGGCAGTTTTCCCCCCAAATTCTTTCATGTACTTATTTGCTAGCATCACTTTAAGTATTAGAAGAATGACACATAGTGTTTGATCATATCATGGAATATAGCTTTGAAGATGACAAAAAAAAAATCTCAAGTTTTGCACATTCAATGTTGCTTCTTCCAAAGTGTTTTTAGACACTAAGAAGACATGAGTCAACCTTTACAACTTTGCTTTACTTCATAGAACTAGTCTATAGTATTCACCTGTAAACGTCTTAACATGGATTCTTATCTGTAGGTGTATAATTGATAAGGTCTTCTCAATAATTAAAATGTTCAAGAACCTCTACCTTGGTTGGTTATAAACTACTCCAAGCATCTGTTTATTAGAGTTTATAAGCATTTAGTCATCACAGCATGTGTGTTTGGAAGTCAGTTAAATACAGCAGACATATTCTGCCTGAATCAGACTCAGAAATTCCAAAGCTGCTAAGAGCCTGAAATGAGATCAGTATCAAATAATGGTTGGTGCTCGCATCCCACAGATCTGTGCATTTCCACTACTGCCTCCAACAGTAGTGCTAACCCCTGTGATTTTCTTGGAAGCCATGAGGAGGTGACATTTTATTTCAAGATCAGTTCTTGAAGTTCTAATAAAATTTCAGCATTCATACTTAGTAAAAAAGGAAAAGTTCATGTTTCTATAGTTACAAATACAATTTCAGATACAAGCTTTCAAAGCTTTCTGATTTGAAGGTGCTGTTTAAGAAAATGGGAAGAACAGCCCCTTCTTCCCTTCCTCAGCTGGTGGGAACTCTCTTCAGTTCTGAGACACCCAAGGCTGTCAGGCTGCTAATGCATGTTGTTGAAATGGCCACTTGGGCAGAAAGAAGATAGAATACCTTAGTTTAAGGGACATTTTACAGCAGCACCGTTTTCTTCAGCTGTATTTTTCACTGTAGTCTTTAACCCTGCTATCCAATTATCTTACAACTTCATTTTCTTATTTAAAATGGTGATTGTTGTTGCTTTCAGTATATTTCACCGTCTTTGTTTCAAAATCAGTTTGTAAAGATCTTTGGCTGTAGAGATGCTGTAATTTTAAGGTCAGCTGTATCAATAAATATTAACTGGTTTCTTTAATCTCTCAAAGTCTGTTTAAAAAAGTATTGCATTCTTCCAACTGCTGTATGTGAGCTAGAAACTAATATATCTCACAAGATTTCAAATGTGAAAAATTCTATAAGAGTATGTAAACTTTACAAAATACAAACAGTGAACATCCATATCAGTGTTTAATCAAGTTGAAACTTATTTATTCCTGAAAGGAATAAATGTATTTTCATTTTAAAAGAATATTTCCTTTTAGGGAAATTGAATCAAATGTAGATAATTTTGTTTGATGCCATTGAAACACAAAACCAATGGGTATGCGTTTTGAAGGTAATGTATATTATTGGCACAAGCATTTTTCACTTTTTTCCCCCCTGCTTTTACAGGGGTTTTTTTGGGTGTTTGTTTTTTTTTTTTTTTTTTTTTAGATAATTTTAAAAGTTGTGGCCAAAGAATCAACCACTCAAAACATAATTTACCCTTTAACTACAAAATTATATCTAAATGCCAGAAAACATCTGAAGACTATATGGGGCATTTTTAACATGTTATAGAAGAGGTATTTCAGCAGCCTTACTGTTGAAATTTCCAGCCTTGTCATTCTTAACACACTCAAAGCATACATTTGGGCTTAACTTTATGTACCAGAGCACCTTCTAATAACTGAATACATTTTAAGTGTCTTTAGTAGCACGGTATAAAAAATGTAGTCACCACAAGGTATAGCTTGACATTTCCATAAAACAAAGCACACAAAATGAGTCTTAAAATTTTGAATATTTTGTGAGAAATAAGGAGAAATAATTGAAAGTTTAACTTCAGTACATCCAAGACCATGTAAGTTGCCTGTAAAATATGTGCAGCTTATACTTTCCCAGGAATTGGTGGTGACAAAAATACTCTAGTTTTCTATTAACTTGTGTGTCCCAAAGTTAACATTAGTATTGTGTTCTGCAAATGATGACATCTTTTAAAAATCTGGACTGTTTAATTTGTGCATATTCTCTAAATTTTCAAAAATTCTCAATGCAGTTTCATTGTTAAATTAGAAATAAAGGATTTACCTTCTCTTTCAGCTCTGCAATAAAAACATAATCACTGCATGTATTTTATACATCCATAAGTCTCATCCACAGCAGCCAAAAAACCGAAGGCATCCAAGCACTTTTCAGTCTTTTTTAAAAAATCTTTTTTATCAATTGAAGAAGTAGTTAATAAAAGCTTGGCAATAAACAAAACTTGTCCTACCAAACTGTGTCATGTCCTCGTAGCTGTGGGTGAATTTCGGAAAAACAATATTATGTAATTTGTTGTCAAAATCAACCTGTCTGTCTGAATCACAATAGCAAATAATAATAAAACTCTGGACTACTTTTCTTGCCCTTCTAATAACTGCATTGTTATGTCCTATATTTTTGCATCTCCTAGCAACAAAAAAAGTTTTTAAAAGTTTTATTTTTAGAAGTGTGCTAGAATTGTTTTCCCAACCATTATATTTTCATGCTGTCTCACTGACAGGTTCCCATGAGCAAGTGAGAAAGCGCCTCTGCTGAAAGTGCAGTCAGTGATCTATAGTGGTTACTGGTCTCTGTTGCAGTGCATATTGAGGTATAGCTCATCTTGATGGTGAAGCATTGGCCTTGGGTCAGTCATCCCAGTCTCTGTACAGTTCTAACTGAATTGACCTCGTTTAGTTTATGGTCATTTTATCTGCTGTTTAATCTGCAGTTTACATGGCCCATAGATCCAAAATATTGTGTCCCTGTGTCCCATAGGGTTATGATAACAGATAGTGTGGTGCTTGTGATACACAGGAACAGAGTAGACCATCTGTAGGTAACAAAACTGACATTATAACCATGAGAGGTGTACTGCAAAGGCATTGCCTCCAGAGGATGTCCTGGTCTTCAGGCCAAGAGGTGGGAAGGGCCTGGCCCTTGTGGAACAGACTGGCTGCATCTGTGTTGTGTAACATCCTCTGCTTGGATCCCAAGAGAGCCCTATTTTTATTTCTTTGTATGATGCACAAAAACTGCCACAGTTCACCCAAGTCATGTCATGATGCAGAGGAGTGTGTGTTGTGTTTCTTGAGGCACTGTATGATGGCCTGAAGGCAATAAACCTGCTGTGGCAGTACTGGGGGAGTGTTACAGTGCACAGGGAGCAATCTTATCTATGCTGTCTGTAGGGAATAGCCCCTGTGGGAAATCTTGTTCAAAAATTCCCCTACTTCTGTATCAGAACCTACCTGTCTCACCCTGAAAGGAAGCCCAGAAGCTAAGATACGTGGAGAGCCCTAGCAAATCACAGATCTGGAACGAGCAGGGGAGCAAAGTTATTAAAATATTGGTACACATGGGATTATTTTAACTGCAGCTCCATTGCTTAGACTAACTTCTTAAAAAATGTATTTCAAATATATTGTTTTGGCTTTGGTATCAGTTTAGGTTATATAACTATATGTGTGTTCTTAAGGTTTTTTTTGTATAAAGACATATTTTTAAGGATTTCTTGGTTTTAAACTATAAAGTTCTAATATGTGGAATGTTCCAGGAATCAAACTTCAGTATGGAAAGCTGAAGAGTCTTTCAGAATTTCCTTTTCAGGTGTGAATATTCATGATAAAACTTTCAGTCATTTCTGCTTGATTTTTCACTTGAGTGAAATACTTTCATCCAGTTGACAGCAATCTCAGACTTGAGAGTAAGGATCTCTTTCACCTAAATTCTTCTCTGAGACTCTTACCCAGTCTTTGTCCTGCTCTCACGAGACTTGCTATTGAAGTCCTGGAGGGTAGCTTGACTTCTGCTCTTATTAATGATTGCCAGACACAGAAAGAGTCAAATTTTCTTAAAAGATATTAGAATATAGAAGCAGTTAGGAGAGGGAATAAGAGGTATTCATCTTCTCTCTTTCCTTATCTCCACCAGCCAGTGCAAAGCAAGCTTTTGTTTTATATAACATAGCCATGCCTTTACATTCCTCTACATCCTTTCATGATCCCCAACATCATCATTATCCTCCTTTCCTTTCATTAGAAAAGGTCTGGCAACCTCCCCTTTGCCCTGAAAATTATGAATTATAATCAGATTTAAAGTGGGATTGTTAATTATGTGCATTTGAATAAGGTAATTCTTCTCACTGTATTAATTTTCTTTATAAGAGACTTACTAAATATTTTATATTTATTATTTCTGTACCTTCATCTAATTGCAGAATTACAGGAACTTCCGAAAACAATGGTGATGGTAATGAGATCAGTAGAAATTACAAACAGTGAAGTTTCCACACAGAGATATAATGAAATGTTTAGTGAAAATCATTGCAATTTCGGGAAATGGAGAGAACACAGGAGCACAGAGCCCACTGCCCTTTTTCTTCAGGCAAAGCACCCTCCCTCAGACAGCAGTTTTTAAATGAAGAGTAAAGAGCTCTGCAAATGATACTTGGTTTGAAGGAGGATTATTCAACCTGCTTTGTAAAGGTTTGGACTAAATGACCTCTAGAGGTCCCTTCCAACCTGAACTTTTCTATGATTCTATTGAAATGCTAACACATGGAAAATTTGGATTCTTTAGAAAGTGGTTTTGCCAGCATCTCCTCTTGAGGCTGGTTTCTACAGCTTTGTTTAGTTTGATAACACCTTTCATAGTCCTTTTGTAATTAAAACTCGTGTGCCATTGTCTGATACCCACATTAATGTGTGTAATACTGAATAATAAGCCATGAGAAATCTGTGTTTATAATTTCCAGTTTATCAAGCCATGTTCCAGCGTTCAAGAACATGTCCTATGTGAAATAACCTAAATCCACAGCTGCCATGCCTACTTAAAAAAGTGTCTGACACCAAATTATTCTCCAAGAGCTTTGCTTTTCTCTCAGGTAAAATGGAGTGTGGTGTGTAAGCACTTTTCACATTAATTTGTAGAGAACCCACTCAGCCTTTAGAAAGCCTACAGGAATAGATAGTCCTTATACATCCACTTGGATGGTATAATACTTAAGAAGTAAATATTAGACCTTGAAACACAGGAGTTTCAGCAGGAAACTTACAAAAAAAAGTTGCTCACAAATCTTGGTGCTATCTGATGTTCTATAATAGCATCAAATGGCTATTGAGAATGTATAGTGTGCTTGGTAAAGCAGCACTGTGGTTGTAGCAAAAGATTTGTCTTCTGCTTTTGGTTATGGCCACATATTTCCATACACTACACTTCATTACCTATTTGCCGATTCTTGATTATTCAAATAGGAAATTACTAGCAGTTCTTGGAATTTTCATTTCAGCAATTGTTTTATTTTTCTATAAATATGATAAAAATATTTATGTATGGGTTTGGTAATATTTAGGCAATAGTAATGAGATGAAAACATTGTTGCTTATGTAAAAAATGCAACTTCTCAGCAAGTTTGAGAGACTTAGTCGATAAGTTTTGTGAATTGATGCGAGTTGAATTGATCTTACTAAAACTATATTGATTTATACTAGTTAAAAGTTTAACCTGGGATTCTCTGTGTGTTTCGAAATAATTGTTTATGTGCATGTTCATTCATGCATAGCAGAATAACTGTTAGTTTGAATTTTGAGGATTTACATTAAATGGCCACTGTTTGTTTTATGACTAGGTACAAAATTGTGGCATCGGGAATTATAGAGTTGCATTTGGAAGGGACCTCTGGGGGTTGCCTAGTTCAACACCTTGCTTAAAGCAAGCTCAGCTCTAAAGGAGGTTGCTGGAGGCCAGTTGGGTTTTGAATGTCTCCAAGGATGGAGGCTCTGTGGCCTTTCTGGCTGTGTCACTGCGGAGCACAGACCTGGACACAGCATTCCAGGTGTTTCTCACCACTGCTGAGTAGAGTGGGATGATCTCAAGGAGAGCTTCAGGTATTTCAGCTGTTCTCAAGTACACAACAATTCTCCTTCTGGTTTTCTTGGCTAGTCCTTCTTGCTGCAGCCAGGTGTCTTCTGTCACTTAGTACCAGCTGCACAATTGAATTTTGACCTATGGGATCTATACACTCCTCAGCACCTTCCTTCTTATGGTCAGGATTGAGGAGAGAGCCAACTGGGCCCATTTCTCTATTTCTTTATTTTCAAAAAATTTTAATTCGCCTAATTTAATACAACTATTTAATAAAGATCAATTTTTAAGTATGATGCCAGCTTTTATTTCCATCTGCCAAGTAAGTAGCTGCTGTAAACATGCTGTGAATATGTAAGCATGTTATAAATTCTCATGTGAAATGAACTTGTAGTTTGAGATCTATGCAGTAAAATAAAAGTTAGAGGTGTTTTTGTCATGCTTTTTAGAATTTTTTATAGTAGGACTTTGCTTCATAGAGAGATGGATTTTTTTTGTCAGGGAAGAACAGTTCAAGAAGCAATTGTTCTCTCCTGAGCAAAACTTTCTAATGAATCTTTAATTAATTTCCTTGTTAGAGCAGCTTTATATGTAGTGGATTCTAATGGAGGTAAACACTGCTTTTGAACAAGTAACCAAGAACTTCAGCTGAGAAGCAAAGTATTAGCATAAACGTTTCAGAGAAGGGCTATATATGATGCACATAGTGCCCTACTCCTGTTTTAAAGAACATTTTATTTTCTATGTGGCTGTATGTGCACAAGGTGAATGGACAAAATCCATGGCTTGTCTCTCTTTGATTTTGAAGTAGAAAGAAGCTCTGATGTAGGGGTTGGCAGAGCAGTGATGCACCAACAAGCTGATGTTTTCTTTGAGGTTAGCATGTTACCTTTTTTTTTTTTTAATTACCTTCTGCCACTGCTTTAGATGGAGATGCTTGGATTTGGAAAGTGATGTCCTTTTAACAAGTCTGAAATCCATATGTGTAATAATGCTGTATCCTGACTGTAGACTGTGATTCTGAAGGAGAGATGCTTTTCTTCTGAAAGATCCTGTAACATAGGTATGTGATACTGATGGCTGGTCATGGTCCCCAGTATGTTCATAATTCAGTGGCATTGGGATCTCAAATTCTAAGGTACTCTTAGTATGTGAACATAGGGTCTTGTTAGAATTCTGCCATACGCAAACCGAGCCAGGCTGTTTCACTTTCTTTGAATTGTGCTGAGTCCTTAGATAAGTTGGGGAGTTAGGAAATACTGATGCTGTATGCCCATATAGCTGAGAAAGGGGAGTAAAGATGGGGTTTGGAGAACTCCTTGAGAAAAAGGTCAGTAGCTGCTTTAAAAGTAAGTATAATTCTTTGGTTGCAGATGAAATGTTACAGGCAAGATAAGTCTTTCAGTCATTATTGTATTTTGTTGCTTCTCTCTTTTTCTCAACTGATTGCATTTTTTTCCCCCCTCATATTAACAGACATTTTGGTGGAGGCTTAGGAAAAGATTCTTGTCCTGTTGGTCTTAGATTGTCTTATTCCTTAATAACAATTTTGGAAGTTGCAGGCTTTAATTCTTTTGAATGAAAGTATCAGCTTGAAAGGAAAAAAGAATACCATTAGAAGTGTGTATATAAACATATATATATGTATGTATGTAAAGGAGTACATGGAAATGAAAGCAGAAAAATATGAAAGCATACTATTTATTTGCTTCTCTGTGTCTGTGACTACTGTCAAGAGAGATTCCATTCCTGTGGTAGTATTGCTTACAGCTGGAATCTTCTAGAAAACGTTGATTAACAGGGCACTAATAGAATTTTCCTTAAGCCGCAGCACGTACTGAGTGAAGATATAAAAGATGTCAATCCTGTGTGCCCTCGGAGCAGTTAGCACAGTTCCAAGGCAGAACTCATTTGTGCTGTCAACTTACTGGCTATTTTCTCTCTTATAGATAGGACTGCTTCCTTGTAACTAGTTGAGAAAGAGTGCATTTGGTAGCATTTGGAAACTCTGCTGTAATCTTTAAAGTGGCTTCACAGAACTTGGAGGTCGATGCTGAGTTTGAGTGTATTCCTAATCCTTCTTTAAAGTCATGGCACTGTAGGATTAAGGAGTCTGATTTTGGGGTTCTCCAATGCCAAGGAAATTTGGAGTGTGGGAACAAAAGGGGCCTTAGATTTGTTTCTGTATTAATTTCTTCTGAGTGGAAGAAGATTTTGATGAGAGAAGAGATGGCATTTTCTTTTAAAATGCTGTTTCTGTTCTAAAACCTTGAGAAGTGGAATACATTAATTATCCTGGCTTTGACTGGAATATAGTTAATTTTTTTCTTAGTAGCTGGAACAGTGCTGTGTTTTGGATATGAGAATAATGTCGATAACATCCTGATGATTTGGTTGTTGCTAAGTCATACTTATTCAAATAAAAGAATTTTTCAGTTTCCCGTGCTCTGCCAATGAGAAGCTGCACAAGACACCAGGAGGGAGCATGGCCAGGGCAGCTGGCCCAAAGGCCAGAGATATTCCATAACATATGACAACATGCCCAGTATACAAAATGGGAGAGATATCTGGGACGGGCTGACTGCTGCTCGGCAACAGGCTGGGCGCTGGTCAGCAGGCAGTCAGCAACTCTATTGGATGTCACTTGCATTTTCTTGGGTTTTATTCCTCTCTCTGTCTCCTTTTCATTATGGTTACTGTTGTTGTAATAATAATTATGGTGATAATAATAATGTTTTACCTCATTTGAATTATTAAGTTGTTCTTGTCTCAACTCATGAGTCTTCCCCTTTCCTGATTCTCCTCCCCATTCCTCTGGAAGGATGTGTGGGGAGTGAGTGGCTGTGTTGTACTTACTTGCTGTCTGGGTTTAGACCATGAAAATTGACAGAGAAATGTTTTATATTTAATAAAGATTTATAAGTTCTTTTTTTCCATATTGTGTTTCCTAATCTTGTGTTTACTCAACACCCTGCCTTTATGGTACCAAACTTTTCTTTGGTATTACAATGTCGCATGACAACTGTAATGGGAAGACTGCAAAGCTGCAAGATAAAATCTGACTGTCAACAAGTAAACTCATTATAAACCCTCATTATCAACATTTTAAAAAAGCCCAGAAAGATACTGCATGAGATACTGCTTTTTTACTTTGTATTATTTATATTTTTTACAAAAATCTGAAAAATCTTCTGTAAGGGATGAATGCTACATTGATACAGAGCCAAGGGAAAAGCTTTGCAGCAGAAATTGTTCATTGACTCTTGTGACTGCTAGTGTGCAGAAAGAGAGCAGAGAGACTGCAAGAGCAAAAAGAATTAGATAACATTAATTTAAAAAACACAACAAAGCCAAGGCACAGGGTTGCTGTGTAAACAGCTTTAACTATATATATTTATTTCCAGTGGCTCTGAAAACAAATGGAAGATTACTGGGAAAAGATTAACTGTAACAAATGCAAGGAAATGTTTGAAGCAGTTAGAAAAGCTTTTTAAGAGTAGAACAGTTAAATCTAGTTAATTGTGTTTGATTTTTGTTTTCATAATTACTTCCGTTGTTTCATGGAACTCCTGCTGAATGTGTAGCATAGTCAAGTTCTCATGCCGTAATTAAAAAGTGAATATATAGAAACTGAATAGCAGTGTGATTAGTGTTGTGTTATATACTTTAATATATTTGCTGTTCATACTGGTTGAGAGCTGCTTCATGCTTAGCTGAGGAGATAATCCACAATTTAAAACAAAGGAACCACTCTGTTAAGTTGGCGTAGTTAATGGAAGTGCTTGACTATATGTGAAGGTAAGAAGGGTCATTCTGGTCAGGTGAGTAAGTCATGAGTAAGTCTTAGTAATGAGAGCCCCAAATTATTTTGATTCCCACTGTGACCCTGCACACTGGTATTGTCCAAGCCTTTTGGTTAGCAGCAGTCTGGGAGGGGTGAGCTGGCCCGAGGTCACAGTACAGTCTGTGGAGCTGTTCCTGTGCCGTAGGTTTTATAAATCCTGAACTGGTGTGTCCTAGAAGTGTAGAGCACCTGACACACTGATAGCAAAGCATAATGCATATGATGTCCATGTAGCTAGCTTTTTTTGGTATTATTTACTGAATCATTGTTCTAAAATGCAATTATATGATGCTCCTGGAGCCCAATTAAAGAGGAAGGTAGAACAATATCCTGCAATGCATGCGCTTTTTAGTATCTTATGCACAAGCAGAAAGTCTGATTGTGTCTGGAGGGGTGTAGCTGAGTTTGAAACTGCAAACACAAATGCTCCCTTTCACTCTAATTTTGGTCTCCCTTGCTTTGAGATAAACCCAATAAAGATCGATAAAGTTGCAGATACTCTTTGTGGCTCAGATCTGAAAATGTTAACATTGGGCAACAGGCAAGGAGCAACCACTGGCTGTTTTTTGATCGGAATACCACACCTGAATGCTGTGGTTAAATTGGCTGGGTTATTCCTTCATCCTTTGTTTTACCATTTCTGATATATTTCATGCTGTTTATTTCTGAGTACAGGTGTTTAGTTAGCACAACTGTTGAGACTGAAAACTGTGAGGAGGAGCACTGCATGGCTTTGTGTAAATGAAGTGAACCATTTTACTGAAAAGATGAATATGCCTAGCCATGTCATGTCTGAAGTAGCTTCAGTTTTAGCTCATACCATGAAACTGCTTTCTAAGAGCTTTTAGGCAGGTTACAGTCTGATTCAGTAGGACTGTGGCAGTCCTGCTGAGAGTAGTGGAAACTGTAGGAGAATTCTGAAAGGTATTTGCAGGCTTGTGTGGCAGAAATGTGCAACTGTGTTTTATGCTCAGTGTTTGGTCCAGCCAGTGTTGTCAATCCCTTTGCTTCCGTAGTGGATATCAATCTGGCACCTGTTGAAAGGAAAATCAAGTCAAAAGAGCTCCAATGTCTTCTTTAAATTTATTTGACAGTGTAACATTGTTTTAGGTAACATTGTTTCTGAGTAAAGCCAATAGTGAATACATGAATGAGTCCAAATCTCTTCCTGTAAGCCAAGGATCTTCATTACCATTCATGGACCTTTTATGTAATTGCTTGTGTAAGGGTTGCACATGATGCATCATCTACTTTGGAAAAAATTACTCAGCAGGGGCTGTGATTTATACAGTAAAAATGAATATTTAAGACCCAAGGGAAGCTATTCACAACTTTGGGAAGGTGGGGAGATAGTAGAAGCATAATTTAAAGTAGCTTATGTCTCTTTTAAAGCACTATTAAAAGAAGTATCTTAACATTTTCTAGGGTGATTCATCACAAGCTGACTTGTCTGTTTAGGATTTTCCAAATGTTTTTCTAATTAGATAAAAGATAGGCATGAATGTGAAAATGATTTGGCTGTTTTGTCTGAACGATGACAATTTGTAGGAAACTGAACTTGCCACATTCCTGTCTTTCCTTTGCAGCTGAACTTGGAGTTCAGTGTTGTGCATTATGTCTTTTGATTTGTTAGAGCTTTACATTTGTAGGGCAGAAAAGCTGGATTCCATCCTCCATATCAACCTGGATATTTAAAAGAATATATAAGAAAAATTGAATTATTTCTTATATATGCCACCCCAGGAGGAATTAATCCACTAGCAGCACTATAACTCACAGTCTGTATATCATTGTCCTGGAAATTTGTATCAGCGCACTTGTAACAGTGTGGTTTCAGAAACTGTGGTGTTGACTTTTAGTTTGTTACCTGTAATTTTTACAGGTGTCATTGATAGGAGCAGTATCCAGCCAGTGCATGTTTCAGTGCAAGATGTGGCTATTTGCCAATGACTGTGCTTGGGAATTTACATTTTCAGAGGTTTATTTTTCTATGCACAGACTGATGTCAATGTTGCATGCCAGTACATTTAAGGGAAAAAAAGAATTCCTACTTAAAATAAGTGATTTTGTGTATTTTGTAATATACATGATTATAAATGTAGAAGCCTGGGAAATTATCAGTGTTCTTCAAGTAGGCATGTAAAGGACTCTCTTCAGAGTTGTACAAGCTATGTGGTATAAGGAAAAGAAATGAAATGTAATCATTATCCAAATACTGTGAATAAAGATAAGAGTTCTCCACAATTTATCTACCAAATGTGTGTCTCTCTAACACAGAGTGACTCTAATACCACAGTTGTAATATTAAGTCTGCCCACATATTTTGTGCAAAATCTCTGTGGTGAGGCATTCATTGCCTTGAAAAGCTGACACAATGGAATGCTTTTTGTGCTGCCTCTGGACAAATTATAGTCCATTTTATCAGTTCCAAGGTCAGAGTACTATCATGGCTCTTAAACTGTAGTGTAGTAAAGTGGGCTCTATTGAATGCTCAAGGAACAGCTGTAAGTTTGCCTGATTACTGCAGCTAGGTATCTCCAGAACCAGAGATGTTTTGTCTGAACCTATTTCTCTTGTCTACATTCTCATTTTTGCTGTAATTTAATTTCAGAATTGATTTTTGCTGCAATATATATGGAGTTGTAGAGCTAAGACACTCTCAAGACACACGACAGCCATTGTTAACGTGTCACTGTAGAAATGATACATTGCTTGTATCAGCTCTAGTGCTGTTTTAAGCATGAGTCAAAGGGCACTGTTATTAAACACCTTGTACTACCAGAGTCTCTTTCTTTCCCTACCATTCTTGTAGACCACTTCTATTCTTAGAATTGAAAAACCTAAGCCCTTTCACACAAAACCTGAAGTAGATTTGCATGGACTAAATACTTCTCTTTCCTTTTTTAACTTGTCTGCTACTAGTCTTCCCTTCCCTGTCAAAAAAACCTGCTATCAATATGAAACATTGTTTTTATGCTCTGCATGCCTGCACTGGTGTGGGAATATTCATTTCCTGTGAATAAAAATCATCATATATTTTTTCTTGGCCTCTCTGAAATGCAGAACAATTATTTCAAATTAGGATCAGAATTATTTTTTTCCTAATAAAAACTGTGTTATTCAGCAGAATCAGTTTTTCTCATGGCATTCAGTCTAAAGCCCCTGATATCCCTGTGTGAATATGGATTTTCTTGCCCATTTTGCACTTCCTCTTCTCCCCTGTTTACACAGCAGCTCATCAGCACTGCTTTTTGGTGTGCAGAGTGGGTAATTTCAGTAACATCTCTCTGCCCCCAAACTTCAGGCTTCCTTTTTTTGGTTCACTCTCTTGAGTTCATGACCAATTGCAGACGGATCACTGATTCAGTGGTGTGACTTCTGCTCTTTGGGAGCAGGTGAAGGAATGTGGGTGGCTTTCTCTTGTCTGCCATGGGACCCCAGCACACATGGGCATCACAGATCTCAGAGTTCCTGTAGAGTAAAATGAGGAAAAAATGTAAATAAAGCTGACATCTCTTAGCAAAATGGGGCTTAGTGTGTATTTAGGTGATATCATGTGCTTTATTGACTTACTGTCTTAATTTGACTTCTAAAACTTGTTTTGTTATTAAGTAATCATGGATAATTTTGAAATGGGTACCACTTTGCAATTGCAGCAGCCCTTTTTTATCCCTGTTCTTTTAACTCTTTTGGAACACTGGCATAGTCTATAACTTTCTGTAGAGTGATAAGCTGTTGAAATATTTTTTCCTTTCCTTTTCAGGGAGTAATATGTGGGAGGCTGTGGACTATTTGCTTCCGACATAGGAACAGCATTGGGTTGGGATTCTGCACTCCTGGGAGAATGCTGGGAATCTGCAGAGGGCGACGGAAATTCCTGGCTGCCTCTCTGACCATCCTTTTTGTCCCAGCCATTACATGGATTTATCTGTTTGCTGGGAATTTTGAAGGTAGGAGAAGAATAATGGCTGAGGGGTGGTGGTGGGGTGTGGAATTATTTGTAGCTGAGTAGACAAATGTAGATCAGTCATCACTGATTTTATTTAAATAAATCTTGACTTGCATATGAAATTGTTCCCAACGTACAGATTTCAACAAAGGGCCTTCCTTACCATGTTCACTCTACTGAGGATGTTGAGTTAATTATTGGCCACAATTACTTGGTTTTTCACTCATCTTTGAACTTTGAAAATGTGCAACAACTCCCTCCCTACCCAGTCTACTAATCTTCTATCTGTATTTTCTAATTTTTAAAAGTTGGTCTATCCTATGTCCTGTAAGATTTTTAACATCTTCTTTCAGAACACAGAAAATCAATTAATATCGATATAAGGTTTTTTTACCTAAAAGTAGTTTGGATCCACATCCACCTGACTCTCAGTGGATTGTTTTAGTTGGAATATCTTTCTGTCTGCTTCTTGTTTTTAGGTGAAAATCCTCCAATTTAAAGGTACATTGACTTGTAGCTATGTAATGAGCACTTTTTATAACAAGACATGGAATAATCACTACTTTGTCTTTTAGATGGTCTGTCTGATGAAGTTTTATTCCTGTACAGATATTCAGCAGTAATATTTGAGTTAGGGGAGGTTCAAGGATTCTGGCTCTTCTGCTCTTTGCTACTTTGTAGCTTTTTGTTTGTTTGTTTTGTGTATTGTGGAGGGTGAAGCATTTTATTTTGTGCAATAGTTATGTTATTTTGGCAAGAGTGAAAAAATGTCATTCAGCTATTGTAGTTGCATTAGCATGAGGAAAGGTGTTCCAACCTTGTAAAACTGTTCGCTAGTTTACAGTCTGATAATTTTTAAAAGGCATTGTTTAAAATGTCAAGCTTCTTTCATGTATCCTTGGCTGACAAATCTCTGCTGTGTTTGGAAACAAAAGGGGTTTCCATGTTAAATCACAAGTAAGAACATGTAAAGATTTTTAGTGTATGTTGCATACAATTCTGAGTTAGTTATATGCCATGTACAAATATTTGTTTATGCAAATTTATTCAAGTACTTAAAATTCTACCTTAATATGCAGTAACTCCATGAGCTCATTCTAGAATGAAACACTTGTGGGATTCATGTTAAATTGGAAATAAAAGGGGTGCAAGCTGCATAAATATAAATAATGATCTGGCAGGCAGAACACTACTGATTTTGTTTGATTTTTAAAAGCTGAGCAAATGCAGGCCTCACCTTTTTGCTTTTAGAAGAATATTATGCTGCTTTGTCCTAATGACTATTTTAATTGTGTCCACAATTGATAATGCCACGGTGTTTTAAATTCCTCTGTGAGTGGAATCCTTTGTTTTTACAAAGAACTCAATACAAATCTTGAAATTTGCTGCTACAGAGTATTTGAAGTGACTTAAAGCTCTCACTGTGAATTAATCTTAAATGCAAACTAGGGAACAAAGCCCATTACCTATTACAAAGCCTTGGACTGGAAAAGTACTGGAAATTATGTACAGTTAGTAACTATCAGTGCTTTTTCTGTATCTGTTTTCTTTTTTCTTAATTTTGAATAGGGATTGTTTAATGTTTCTTGGTAAAAAACTAAGGTTGGTTAGATATTTATTTAGCTGAATAATAGCTAGTATTTGCCTTAACTGGTAGGTATTATGGACAAAATGTTAATGCCATTTTGTTATTCTACATGACTTCTTGATTTTTTTTCTCCACAGTGGTTCCCACAATTTTACTCATGTTTGAGCTCTCTGTGGAGGTTGTAGTGAGATGGGGGTGGCTTTCTTCTCCCAAGTAACAAGCAGTAGAAAAAGAGGAAATGGCCCTCAAGTTGCACCACAGGAGGTTTAGATTAAATATAGGGAAAAATTTCTTCATGGAAAGGATTGACAAATATGGTCGATGCCCCGTGTGAGGAGGTGTGAATCTTGACTCCATGTTTCAGAAGGCTGATTTATTATATTATGATATATATTATATTAAAATTATTTACTAAAAACTATACTAAAAGAACAGCAGGAAAAAGATTCATCAGAAGGCTAGGAAGAACAGGAATGGAATGAATAACAAAGGCTCCTGACTCTCTGAGACTCCAAGCCAGCTAACTGATTGGCCATTAATTGGAAACAACCAACATGCACCAGTCACAGCTGCACCTGTTGCATTCCACAGCAGCAGATAGTTATTTCTTTTCTGAGGCTTCTCAGCTAGAATAGGAGAAAAATCCTAGCAAAGGATTTTTCCTAAACTATCATGGCTAAGACAAACATTGGAACAGGCTGCCCAGAAAAGTGGTGGGTGACCATCCCTGGAGATGTTTAAAATATGTGTATATGTGGCACTTAGGGACATGGTGTAGTGGTGGACATGGCAGTGCTGGGCTAACAGATGGACTCAATGATCTTAGAGGCCTTTTCCATCATAAACAATTGTATCATTCTGTGATTCTCTAATTGAGTAGAAATTGCCTCACAACAGCATTGTGCCTTGATTTGAAAGCATCAGGAGCGTAGAATCTTCTCTTCCTCCTAGCACTTGTTTTTTTTGTTAACCACAGAGCTAGAAATTTTCTTTTCAGTACATCTGCTTTTAGATTTGAGTAAATGGTTCTTGTTAGACTTTTCTCCACCAAACTAAAGAAATTATCAGTGCCTGGTATTGTCATAGATTCATTTAATTGTTCAGTGTGGAAGGGACCTCAGGAGTTCTCTCATTAAACTACTGCTCAAATCAATGTGGGTTTTAGAATCAGGCAATATTTTTTAGGCCTGTATTCAACAGTGTCTTGAAAACCTCTAAGGACAGAGAATATGTGGACTTCCAGACACACCATGAATGAGTGTCTCCTCTCTTTGAGCCCAACATTCTGGATAGTTTTTCACACATCTAGTAGTCCACCCATATACACAGCTTGACTACAGGGATGCTGTGCTTAAATTCAAGGGAGATCGCATCAACAGGTCATGTATTCATAGTCATTTTATCACAGCAAGCAGTCAGGTTGGTCAAGCATGATTTACCCTTGGTGAATCCAATTGCCATGCCAGGCCTGGGAATGTTTCTGTTTGAAGATACCTACATACAGTAGAAAAATCACTGTAGTGTTTTATTCATTAAGTAAAGATATTGGCCTAGCGGAGTTGTCACAGCAAAAACTTTTGTGGGGATTTTTTTGTTCTTTTGCAGTTTTTTTTTTAAATTTTGTTTGTATGTTTCAGGGCTCTAGACTCAAATCTCTGGTATGAAATCTGTAGTGCTGTGTCTGCCTCATATTCTTGATGTAATTAGGAATTACATTACTCATTGATGTATTTATATCTAAGAACTTAAGTTATTCATTTGCCATTGCATGGGAGTGGGATCACATTAGAAACCCTTTAAAGCTTTGTTAGTGAATCTGTAATATAGAATATGCCTTACTGCAGTCTGTTCCAGTGTCCTGCTTTTTGGATAGTTTCAAATTTCTTAAGACAGAGTTTTAGTTTGGATTTTGTTCTCTTGTCAGAAAGTACATGGCAGTCTGCTACTTCACAGTTCTGTCAACACTTGCAGTGAGACCCTTCCCTTAGGATATTCATTGGAGGTGGTGTTACACAAGCTGTGACAGCAGTAGCTACTAAAAGCCTCATTAATCATGTATAAATGTCTATTAAGGTTATGAAGCAGAATATTAAAGATGATATTGAATATTCTATGGCCTTTGAATATACCTGGTTACTGTTGTTTTTAATAATGCACAAGTACAGCATAATTTCAGTTATCTGATACTTTGAATGAAAAATCTAATTGTTCCAACATTCTTAGAATTTATTCAAAAGACAAAGTAAGGGAGTAGGAAGGGTGGAGTGCATTTAAAACAGGGAAGATAAAATAATCAAATAATACATGATGAATTTTCATTAGAAAGAAAATAGCAATTTCACTAACTAGTGGTAGCTCCATAAATAGCTTTATTTTCCAAGCTATATGAAGCAGTTTTCTATCCCCCTTACCATGAAGGTCATGTCAAATGGAGATTTGGAACTGTAATTTGACCATGCTTTCTAGATCACTGATTCCTAAAAAAAAAAAAAAAAAATAAAAAAATTAAAAAAAAAATTCACTGTGGCTGTGTGACTTCAGCAGATTTACAGTCACCTATGTTTTGAGAGGATGAAAATACACTTGGAGTTACCAGTCCCTGTGTGGTGGATGCACTTGATGTTGAAATGCTAAAGTATGTGTGTAGGGCTCCTGTGTAGAATATATTTCCTGGGAAACAGAGAGCTGGTAATGTAACCTTCAGATGAAAAATTGAAAGTTGTGCGAGATCCTGCAGGGAGTCTATGAGAGAGCAGTTGACTTTGGTTTCTTTTAATTGCTCAGGTAGCATTTTAAAAAACAGAGCCTGGCTTCTTTCCTGGGACTTGCTTTCCTTGGTTGTCCTCTTTTCACTCCAGAGTTGGGCAGCTCTGACAATTCCTTTCAGTCAAAGTCATCTGTAGAGACATGATTGAAGCCAGAGTTGGGCAAACACCTCATAAAATACAATAAAATAAATTGAAGGAAGGCTGGAAATATTCATCTTAGTATTTAAATGGATTCACTTTGACGCTGTTCACACTCTTTTTGTGTATGTTTCTATAAATATCCTAGTGAATATGTTAATTGAGAAGACTGTCTATGGGAACAATGACTATCTAGTTTAAATATTCATGGGAAGTAGATTTTGAAATCATATTTGTGAATACTTGAATCAAAAAACTGATTCTGGGGGTTCAGCTTTTTTCAGTTAAGTGCCAAAAGTTTATCAAGTGATCTATGTGCATGATGAAAGCTGCCCAAACTTTTAATGCTTGCATTAAGTGGCTCATAGAAAGAGGCAAACAAATAAGTAATTACTAAAACGTCTGTCAGACACTTGCAACTGATGAACAAACATCAGAAAATAACTCCCTCACAGACAATGTAATCAAAAAGCCACAAAACATACAATTGCTTTTTTTGCTACATTTCCTTCAGTTGGCCTGAGTTTTATCTGGTGTGTGTCTCAACAGGATTAAACATGAAAACTTAATCCATTGTCCATTTAAAATAGAAGCTTCCACCTTTGTATTGATCCTGTCTTTTTAATAAAGTTCTGAGAAAAGAAGTCCTGAAAGGCTGCCTTTGCATATAAGTAAGGGTGCTACTGTGATGAGTGCCTGAACCTGTTTACAGGGGGTGTGTTTAGTGAATATTGGCTCTCCTTAGTTAAAAAGCCACCCCTTCCTTCATTTCATTCTGGAGTAAATAATGCTGGCTTACTCCTCTCTTGTTACATTTATTCCAGGTAATAGAGAATTGCCACTTAAGCACCTATGTCTCTACTGCAGTCACTATACTTTCTTAAATATGTTTGGGCATCCTTCCAGAGTAACATCAATTGTGATAGCAAAGACCTCCGGCTTATGAGAAGTTTTGTTGCTCCTGGATACTTCTATGAAACCTTGGTGATTTGGCCATACAGAATGCTGATAAAGGAGCAGAAGGTCCATGCTGTGAAAGCTGAGTCTTGTTCTCTCTTTAACTTAGAACTTGGTGATCCCATGTTTATTTTTTTACAGACTTGAGAAGCCTTATATGTCCAACACCTAGGAAAATAAAATTAAGTGAATATTGAAAGAGTTTGACTCCCTATTTTGTAAATACACAGCCTTCTTGTGAGCAGTGATAGGAAATTTAAAGTAGTATTTGTACCAAAACAAGAACAGCCTTATGCCAGGACTGTCAGCCAAAATACGCCATGGTCATGAGAAGCTTTTGAAGGTCAAGTGGTGGAGTTAGTGAGAAACATGGATTTTTTTCTTCGTCTTCTCAACCTTTTTTTGATTAAACTTAGAATTCTGCAATACAATTTTATCTTAGCTAGTAATGTCCATTCCCACTGGAATGCTGAAGTTGATGTTGGAAGTCGATGTTGTTTTTTCTTCAGCCTGCCAAGAGTTCACATTCCTAAACCAATACCCTATCATCTCAGGAGAAGCCTTGAGTCTTGCAATGGCCACCTCTTCTGTCAGTGTGCAGTGCCAAGGGAAAGCAAGTCTGCATTGCTTTTTGGAATTCCAGTGCAGAGTGCACGCGTTTTCTTTTGATGCTCGTATTTTTAAGTACATGCTTTCAGAAAAGCAAAGTAAGCTGTTGGCTTATCTTCTTTGCTCTCTGTACAATCTCATGGCTGGATGGAATGTTTCTTTGCTTCTAAACACCAGTTTTCTCTTGCCTTTCTTTTTCTTGACAGCTCTTAATTTGTCATTTCTGGCAGAAACATAAAGGTCAGAATGAAAAGGAATTCTTTGACAGGCGTGAGTGGCCAGCTTCTTTGGAACAGCAGCTAAATGAATATAATCTGTGGGATTTCTCAAGGGTTTTGTTTCATCCTGGTCTTTCTCCTTCTTTGAACAAACTTTTAGGAAAAATGCCATCTATAAAAGTTGAATTACACAAAAGTGAGCCAATTTCTCCCAAGAAGAAGGGACATCTGGATGCCCAGATTTTGTTATGGGTGTGTGGAAGACTTAAAAGTGGGACTGATATTTCCTGATTATTCCTTCTGTGTTTCAAAGATGGGTACTTACTAACTTCATCATCAAAACGTGTTTTTTAGTATAAAAACAAAAAAGCAAGGTGTGCTTAAATGTTTTGTTAAAAATAAACGGAACAAATCCCAAGAAGCAACACTTGGCTTTCTGAAAAAAAAAAAAAATAAAAAAAATTTAAGTACACCAGAACTCCTTTGTGTCCTGGAACTAATGTAGCCTGACTTTCTGGGATTGATACCATACAGCTGATTGATGTTGAAGTTGCTTTTCCTACAATTTATATAATCTAGCTCCCATATGGATCTCCTGGTATCTAAATAAATCCTGAGCTCCTGCTGTGGTGTGTTTCTCAATGGTAAAATGTTTCACATCTCTCATCTCTCTCTCTCTCTCTCCCTCTCTCTGTGTTCCTGACAATTGTAGAAGCTTCATAACCTCTGACTTCTTTCCCTCTAAAAAGTAATTTGAAATTGATCAATGAGCTTTGGGGGCAAACAGGCAAGCAGGTCAACAAATGTATAAGCATAAGATGAAAAATATCTGAAAAACAGATACTTTAAAAAATTGAAATGAAAATGTAGTTTTTGATTTTCAGAACAATTAATTTGGGATGTTCAATTTTTCTGAATTTTTTTGTATTTAAAATTTGTGGGGTGTTTTTCAGATCAGGAAAAAGTTTGAAATCAAAATCTGTCTTGCTAGACAGCAATTTATATCTGAAGTGCCTTCCAGTACTTTTGAAACTTATATTTTGAATATTTATTTAAATGAGTATAATACTAGAAGGAGGAGGAGTCAGGTTAAAAAAAAATTCAAATTATTATTTCATACACTGTGTATGGTCATTCTTACGTTTGGAGATTATGCTCTGGAATGGTTTAGGAAAAACACCTAAGTGGGAAGGTTGATACCTTGTTTTTGGGTGGATCTCTTTTAGGTATGCGTATCTTAACAATACCAAATCTTCAGCACATCTCTTTTATTTAAACCCTCTCTCCCCTTTTCAAACATTTTCCAGACATGACAGCCATTGAGCTGTTCAGCTGAGTAATTATTTCCTTCCCTTGAAGTTTTGCCTGTCTTGTGTGGCTTTGTAATTCTTGTTTCTAGACTTGAAAGAGACTTTTTTTTGTTTTAATATATCTAGATAGCCTTGGACTATTGAGTGACATGCACAACTAACTTCAAAAACATAGTCTGATGGCAGTCAGTCTGGTCAACTCAGCTTTGTGGCTACCAACTGAAAGAGGAAAAGCTGGTGACCCAGAGACTGATACGTTTTTAGCCCGAGATTCTCTTCCAGTTTAGTCCCATTCAAGCTATCCTGCAGCAATAATTCTTTCTAACCTGTGCTGTGACTGCCCTTCTCTATAATTCTGTGAAATGGTCAAAATCCAGGATGTAAACAACAAGGTTTTAAACCTTTTTTTTTTTTTTTTAATTTTATGATTCTGTTTGTCTTTAAAATTGCTGAATGTCAGAGTTTGCAAAGATGAGGAATTGGGGGGAGAGCTGAAAGTATAGTTAAAATTACAAAAAAAAAATTACAGAATCGTCACATTTTCCTAAATTAAATTTACAATACAAAGGAGACTGTGCTTCTGTTTGGTGTATTTACTTTAAAAAATAATTATAGGCCCAGTTAAAATATTTTACTGTATAAATGAAGTGTTTCACAATGAGATACTTTTTCAGGTGAACTTGTAATAATGTCTGTACCTATTACGGAGAATAGGTGTGTGGTTTGCTTTTTGAATAGTACTTCCTGAACTGCTGAAATGCCCAGTGAAATCACCACCATGAAAAAAAGCTTTTAAACACCTGGGGTAGCTTACAAGTTTGGAGTTAGTAACACACCAGGGTCCCGATTGGAAAACCAAAAATGTGTACCTACAAAATGAACTGAAAGTGTGATTGTAGCACAGTCAGCCCTGCTTGCGCTGAGCAGGCCCAGGCGGTGTCAGGGCTGGAGATACACCACCATGAGAAGCAGAGGAAGCCTGGCAGCTTGTGGACTCTTATCTAGCCACTGAAGCCTGGGCCCCGATGACTCCCAAGTGATTGTTGTTCTTCCTAAGCAGTTTAGACCCAGTGCAGTTAAAGTTGTTGGTGCTGCACTGGGATCTTCATTTGGTTCTCTAGACACAGGACTGGGGTTGTCATAGTGTACTTTAAAATCAAACAATGTTGTATACCATTTGTGTAATATATAGAAGATTATTTCTGGAGCTGAAATAATGCCATAGCTAATAAGATGGTATTATTATTTTATGTTGAAAAGCACTTGGAGGGATTGCTGGAATAAAAAAGTGTGAAAGTTATCCGTTTCTTATATGGTTAAGTAGAGCGAGGAAAAAAAATACCCCAAAGTAGTTGTGTTTCTCCCCAACATTTTCTTTCCCTACAATTTTTCCTACTTTATCGTTCACCTTTCTTTATTTATATGTCATTACATCTCTCCTAGAGTAGTTACAACAGTCTTTGTTTAATTTGTTTCAAAATAGACCTGACAGACAAATTTGTAGGTTCTTTTCAAAATTACACAGAACAGTTACTGATGCTCTATGGGCTTGTGAAGATTTGTAGGTTTTTACCATTTTAGTGACTGTTAACAGTCAATGTCTCTCTCGTCTTGCATAGCACAGGCTGTATTATGTTGTAGGATTGATAGAATAATGCTGGCCACTAATTCCTGCATCTGATCCATGTGTTCTAGATACACCAGAGCTGTTCTTCTAGCCAGATTTCTCAACTTGATTTTAAAGCTGGTGGAGGATTCTAGCACATCTCTGAATAAATTATTCCATCTTGTTAAAAAATACATACTTTAATCTCTGTCCAGATATTTCTGGCTTCAAGGTAAGAAGTGAAAGACAAGAAGCAGATGATGGGGGGAAAAGAAAACAGAAAAGGATCATTTTAACAGTTTCAGTAAAGTAAGTAATTGTGATTATGAGATATTGCAGTACATAAAGTGCACTGCAAAAATATCAGCTTGAGGACTATGGATGAGAGTGCTACAGTGCTACAGCTCGCACAATTTATAGCTGTTTAAAAAAAGAGATAAATTCATAGGATAATTGCTAATCTTCCCATAGCTAGTAGAAGCTAGTTATCAGGATGATCAGTTGCCATCCTAGTCCAGAAAAACTAATTTCCCAAGCAAAATATTTGTTTTGGGCTCCAGGTTTATGTACCTTTTCAGTTGTGAAAAATAACCTTTCAGAAAGGATCAAATCACAGTTTCAATTGCAGGTTAAGCATGGTTATTAAGTTTAAGAAGAAAGATGTATTTCAGCACTAATTTGGCAAGCAATTATTCATGGGAGCAAGGCTTATAAACTTAAAATCAATCAATATTGTATTCTCAATTTTCCAAATAAAACATAAAATCACTGTAGTGTTTACGATTTACATTTAGTGCATTAAAACAAAGAAGGCTTCTAATCCATTTCTTTCCCAATGTTAAGGCATTCAGCATTCTAGAATTGTATTGGAATCATATCACCACTTTAATATTTCACCATCACTATATTTCCTGCCTGTCATTGGATTTCATTTAACCCAACTCTGTGATTTTGCTTGTTAACTTTAGCAGGAATAATGTTTTCGGATGAATGAGTGCTATAAAAGTCTGCTTTTTATTCTCTACTAATCAAACTGTTATAATGTGTATCTCAAGGGATCCACACTGACTTTAACAAAGGATTTTTTTGGTCTGAAATGTAATACACACTGAATGTTTTCTAGCAGTATTAGCTATAATGGATTTAGCTATTTCGCCTCTTGCTTCAGTGCGTTACAAACCCAAGGGTTTAAGGTAAAAATCTCAACAGTGAGGTTACATTTTATATAATATTCTTATAGGAACCAAGTTTACAAATCCATCTGCGCAGCTACACATAATTACTGGTTTCCAGGGAACTCCAGCTAACTTTCTTCAAAGCTTTGCCAATATACACAGAGGTAAGTAAGTTTGAAAATAACAATTATCTAACTTATTTTAGTTGGGTGAAGGTATTAGTTGCTTGTTCATGTACACTTGAGTGGAGATGTGATGAATTAAGTGATCTTTCCTGTAGAATGCAAATGCAGTCATTTAACCAAATGATTGAAACCTACTATTTATCTCGTTTAAATTGCATGACTTTGTTTGTCCATGACTGCCTCATAGTAACCTGACTTCAGAGTCGCTGATGGTGACTCTCAGCTTCATATTGAGTTTCTTGCTTTTAAGAGGCTTAAGAGCAAAACATTCCCCAGTTGTTATTTGTGGCCTTTTTTCCTCTCCTCAGTTTTAAACATCTGCATATGCTCCCTTTCAGCTGCCATACGTGTACCTCAGTGATGTGATATTAATAGCAAAGATTAAGCAGTTTCAGCTCATCAGAGAAGAGATATTAATCATCCCCAGGCCCAATGAGAAGTTTAATTTTCTGATCTCTTTTTTCCACTAAGCTCTGATGGCTGTCACTTGCACCGATATCTGTGGGACATTTAATAACCTGCTTCTGAAGATGCATTTCAGTGGTTTCTCTCCTCTTATTTCCTCTGTCAATCTCAGTGAATTTCATCATTTTAGGCTTTAATTGAAGACCACTGTGAGGAGATGGAGAGAAGAAAGTTATTTCTTGAACAAAACTACTTAAGGGACTCATGGTTTTTACTGTATTCAGGAGGAAGATGGGTTAAATCAAGATACTGAAAACTATGGGAATTGTTGTTTTGGTATGTGACTACCTGTTCCCCTTGAAAAATTCCATATCCTCCTTGTCCTCAGCTCCTGTTTATATGCATTTATTTATTTGTGCCTGAGAAGTGTGATTAGATTTGTGGTGCAGTATGGATGATGTGGAGCACACTGAATCAGGGAATGACAAGAAAGAGTCCACACTAAAAACTTCATCAAACAGCTTCCAAAATGACATCTGTACTAATAAAAGCACTCATGCGTGATAGCAGTTGCTGTTCAAAATGGCTTATGTCAGACTGGCACAAACTTACCCTTACAGGGGAGCCCTAAACTTAATAAAATTCTTCTCTGAGATGATGCTACTCCTGTCACCTGTTAGCTACAACCAGACAGTGAAGTATTGATAGGTGATAATGTGCAATCTACATACCCCCCTATATCTGGGGTTTTATCAGCTTCTAAGAGGTTTTAAAAACAGAGGGTCTCCATTAGGAGCAGCAGGAGATTACAGTTGTCTAAGTCAGAGAAGGACAGATCAGACTAAGAGCAACACACAGAGCTCGAAAGAAAAATGGTTAGTCTTTTCTATGGTCTTCAGATAGACCTCATGTCTTAGTGGTTTTGTTGGTTGAACGGTGAGGTTGCAGATTAATTTGAACGGCACATGATGTGAAAAAACTCAAATAGCATTTCAAACAGGTCATAATTGTGGATGCTGCCATTCTTGCACTGCTGGCTCTGGCTGCCTGGTTTTGAGTCAGTGTTTTTCCTGTTTGAAAAATTTGAAGAGGCTCTGGTTGAGCACCTGAAATCTTTGATCCAGAATCTCTCATTGTCTTTTAAAATCTCTTAGAAAATGTGGCTTCCCAGCCTGGTACTTTTCTGTACTAGAGGGATTGATTTATTCTGTCTTGACAGGAAGACTCTTGTGTAGCTGCACTATTTTAGCTTCCTAAAAGGCCTCTATCTACATTGGTCACTTGGGATGAACCTTGGAACTTCAGCAGGCCTCTTAAGTTTTCATGTCACAGAAACTGGCTGAGCTGTATTAGAAATGGTCTTTTAAAAAGAAGTTTTTTGCTCTTAATAGCCACTCTTTCATCTTGGAGACTACACCCACAACAGGCCAGTAAGTCTAGATATTAGCTTAGAAAAAAAAATGTTGCACATTGCAATTGCTACCACTAAAGAATGGACAGAGCCCTTTCCACCAACAAATCTACAATGAATAGTACTGTTTTTCTTCAATTGGCCTGATAATTTAATTTGCTGGTTGATTCAGGAGAGGCAGATCTAGAATGGTATTGTCAACCTGAAGCAAAGCATAATGGTAATTTTGTGGGAAAAAAATATTTGCACTATACTGCAATCTATGAACACATCTGATGTGTAGAGGAGGATGAGATTTGTAATTTCTTTAATTGTTTTATTAAGGGCAAGATATTGCCTTTGCAAACAAATTGTTTGGAAAAACATTTGCATATTTAAATAGATTTATATATTTAATAGCTAATAGTTGTGTTTATCTTACATATCCATCAGTACATTACAACGAATAGAAAGACCTTATATTATTTGAATCTTGTTTAGAAATATTCCACCAAGGTCCTGGCACATTGTTTGACTGCATGTAAGAATGGAATAATCTGAGCCATTCCTGGACAGGGCTTGTTATTCTGCTAATTACTGTTTGATTGCATTAAAGTAAGGTACTTGATCTAGGAGCTATGGTGAAATAGCCTCTGGTTAGAGGCAGCAAGTAATGGAAGACTTCCACTGGTGGAAATATTATCCGTGGTAATTTCATGTGGTGCTTGCTGGAGGAATCATATTTGCAGCAAGTGAAAGTAGGAATCGCAAACAGAATTGTTGAAAGTTGGAACCTGGTTTTAGTGGATCTCACAGAAAAGAAGTTCTAATGGTATGGTGAAAACTGAGAAGGTGAGAGCTTAATTAGGAATGGAGGAGAGAGGAGGAAAGTGAGGGAGGAACAGTGCTCAGGTGTTACTGTCACTTGTCATAAACTCCAAGCTGAATGGAGTACTTGCAATCTGGCTTTTTTAGTATTAATCCAGGCAGGAAGACAAGACAAAGGACAAGATATGCATGCATTGCAAGTAGTGGGATGTAGTAAAATAGTGGATTCATATGGAAACGAGAAGGTATTATCTTGGGTAGTCAGGAAGACGTGGAGTTCTGTTCTGAAAGCACTATTTGCAATATCACTAAAAGCAGCCTTGCTGGGCTGCACACTAATCTTGTATTTGAGCATCATGTATGTGTGAAAAGATTCAGCACCATGAAAATGTGTACATTCCAAATTATTCATTAGGTTTGCATCTTTTGAAATTACAGAAAATTTTTCTATGTGAAACCTATTCAGAACATAAGAGCTACCAGTCAAACTTGCAAATTGATGATTAATATTTGGCAGTCATCAAGTATTTATGGATTTAACTGAATCAGTGTTTTTAAATTGTAGGAAATTACGAATAATTGTTAAGACAGATTTTGATGTTACAAGGAATATGGATAACCTGCTTATTTGGCCCTCTCAAGAGCAAACATTATATGAGAAATATATTAAAGAGAAAGAGAAAAGTGATCCTGTGAGGCATTTTTGGTTGTGGCTGATGTTGGAAGGACTATTTAAGGCTAATTTAAGTCTCTCCAGACCTCCTAGTACTTTCTATTATTAGTCTAACTCAAGAGCAGAGGCTATACATCATCAACCTTCTAGTAAGACTACTGATGGTTGTGTGGTTAAAAATAATATGAATATTAGAATAATGAAAAGACAATGACTGCAACTTGATATTGTTGCAGTCAATATTCTGCCTGTGTATTCTAATGAACAGTTCCAGTGTACCACAAAAAAACTGAAGAAATAACTATAACTCTGAAGTTTTGGTTAATTATTTTCTATTCATATAAAAGGAAAAGTACATTTCTGGATGCTGAAACAGAAGAAAAGGAGAAAAGAGATAGAACTGAGAGAGTCAATATTGTTTCAGAATGGCATTGTTGTTGAATGAAATAATGACTTTGAGATTCCAGACTATGGGAAAAACCACATTCCTATTTAATACTATAGATTTTCTAAAGAAAACAGCAGAATATTGTTACCAAATTGATGGCAATGCCAGCTTATGGGTATCGAATAAAAAAAGTGAGAAGAACTATGTTTCTTCAGATAGCAAAATGAGGGTAAAACAGATCAGAACTTTGCATAAGCAGTAATGCAAGATGTATGAATTACTATTTCTGAGGATGTTTGCTGAGAAAGATCTGTCTCTTAGTACAGTCCTAAAGCATAGGGTATAAGATCAATCCTCTTCTCTAGCTGTTTAAAGAGAGAAAGGTTGATAAATAGTGAAATTCTCAGGAAGACAAGGACTGCACATTTGTATTCACTGCTGCAAGCTGACTAGACTTTGCATTGCATACAGAAGTGGATTTGATCAGAACATAGCAAGTTGCAGCCTGAAATTGTAGTGATGGGAGATTTAGGTAGAGTTTGACAAAAGGAGAAGTAGCTCTATACAGAAGAGAGTTTGCAGTGTCCCAGTAGATTGTGAACAGGAGTCATGGAATCTCCACCATAGATTTCATAGAACAGAGCAGTAGAGTGGCAAATTAAAATCAGTGTTGGTAAGTGTAATGTAAGGCACCTTGGAAAAGAGTAGTTGTAACACTATAGTGGATTCTTAGGTGACCATCACTGCTCTGGAATTGAATCTTGGACTTTGAATAAATATTTCTAGTAAAGTTGGATTTGGTACTGGGGCACAGTTGGTGATATATATATATATGTCAATATCCACAGGCAAAACTTGAAAGGCCTTGCTAGTTACTAGGATGGGAGACTTAACTGTTTTTCCTTTCCTTTACCAGATTGAGAACTTTCTAAATACACAAGACAGGGCAGAGCTTTTCACATGAGTACATACTGTTAATACCAAGACAAATGTGTTTTATCAGATCAATAATGCATTTAGGAATGCAAATAGGAAGAAAATATCTGTTCATCAGATCACTGTATTTCTGACACACTCTCTGTGTGGTATTAATGAAAAATAACTCTCGCTAGTTTTAATGCAAAACTCAAGCTGTTTAAGAAAGGGCTTATATGATATTTCAGCCTAGGACAGCTGGGTCTGAGCTCAATAACTGCAAAGGTCCCTTCTAATCCTATGTGGTATCTTTGCAAATATATTCACTATTTGCTTCATGGAGCTCTCTTGGGTTCCACTGAACAGGAAATAAATAATCTCCTTTGCTAGAGAAGGTGTATTATTTGGAGATTATGTTTTGGCTTCTTCATGATTTTAAAACACCATTTTTAAGGATTAAAGCAGCAGCAGAGCTGATTATTTAGTGGTTATTACTTGATGAGGTAATGACACTTGGCTTATTTCCTAAGCACTTTTTGATCTACTGATGAAAAACGCTCTATAGGCTAGGTAATATTATTGTTAACAATAGTGGAGTGTTGGGAACTAATTAGTCTCACCAGCCTTTTTAAGCAAAGGAAAAGAAGTGTTGATGGAGAAAAAGGAATGCTGTTAAGCTTTAGGAATGCTTGTTTTGAGTGACAGTCTCACTGTGTAACATGAACTACTCAAAGCTCTTGGGTGCACTTGTGTAAGAAAATGGATTTCTTTCAAAGTGGGTGGTTCAGGTTATATTTGGGGAGAGTGTGTGTGAGATCAGGTTTTGGTAGCCTGGGGAGCTACAGGGGTGAGTGGCTTCTCTGAGAAGCCCCCCTTATGTCCAACAGAGCCAATGCCAGCCAGCTCCAGAAAGAACTTGCCCCTGGCCAAGGCCAAGCCCAGCCACAGTGGTAGCACCTCTGGAATAAAAAATTAAAAATTAAGAAGGGAAAAAAAACCCCAAACCACAACAGAAAGAGCAGCTGGAGAGAGGACAGAGAATATGTGAGAGTAAGACAGATGGGGAGCAGAATGAAACCCCCATAACCCCAGAGGAAATCATTAGCAACCTGCTACGCTACATATTATTTATAATATATTCTGGATGTAGTTTTTGAGAAAGCTTAATGTTGATGAAACCTGATTCATGAAATACAAATCTGAGACTAGATAAGCATTAATGAGTTATTTGTTCACCATGTAGACCTTCAGTAACCTTCAAGATATAATTGAATTCATGGAAATCGTTTATTACAGTTTTTTGTGAATATGACAAATTGCATCTATTTTATAAAATAAATATGACTGTCAAAAGGTTAAATGAAATAACTCTTTTTTGAGAGTTTGAACGCCCATGGGGAAGTCATCCAGCCTCTTGGCTTTAATACTTTTACAATCTAATGAACTTGAGACTTTCTTCAAAAAACCATAACAAGCAGTTTCTCTGCCATTAACCCCATGAAATGAAATAGCTTCCTCTTTTTCCTACTTGACATCTTACATAGGTAGAAATTTTCTTGAAACGCTTGGAAGTAGTACCAGTTTAAAAAAGGTATCCTGTAGTCTAGGTGTTAAAGAGGGAAAGAAAGAAGTGATGCATCAAGACTGCTACCAGGAAAAGCAAAGTAATTTGACCACTACAACTGTTGTTATCCAGGTAAGTACTGAAATACCTCTGTTTCTTTAAAGTTTCTTTCAAGTTTCTTTTGAAACATGAATTCTTTTGAGTGGGGAAATAGTTCCTGGTTTCATACTTTTATGTAACTACAGCTGTATTGTTGTGGTGGGTTAACCTTCACTGACTGCCAGGTGCCCACTAAAGTCACTTTCACTCTCCTCCTCAGCTGAACAGGGGAAAGAAAACATAACAAAAGGCTCATGAGTCACCACACTGTCAAAACCTTGTCATGCAAACCCAGTACAGTGGTAGGCCTCTTATTTAGTCATGCCTTACAGATAGTTGTACCTAATGTCTGTAGTCCCTAATTTCTCTGCTCCTAATTCCTTACTGAAGGTGTTATTGTGATTCTGTACATATGTTTGGCTTCACAGTAGACTGTGACAAGAACAGTTCATCAGAGAAGGGAGAATTAAGTGCTCAGTTGGTCTTTTGCAGTTACTAGTTGCCCTTTCTTCCACCCTGCTGTTCTCCAAAGAACCCACTGAATGGTCATTCTGACTACATCAGCTTACTGGACACAATTGAAAGCAGTGTCTCAGGACCTTGTTTATTGATAATTCTTAGTGATCACTGTGGCTTCTGTTTCTTTCTTACATGGTTGTCTGGAATGTTTTCATGTAAAAATCTCATTTCTGATCAATGATGAGGGTAAAAGCAGCAACAAAAAAGAAATTAATTTGAACTGTTTTCATTTTTCCTCCTTTCACCATTTCATACTGCATCACAGCCTGTCACTGCTGTACTGCTGTGCTGTGTTGCTCACTGGCATGCTCACCTGCACCCCTGTTTTCTCTTTCACATTTGTGCTTGCTTCCTCTCTATCACTTTCAGCCTCACTCACTCAAAGTCTTGTAACTGTTCTCCACTTGCACTTGTGCTGGTTCACACATCCCAAGCTCTGACTTTTTCCTCAGTGTTTGCACACCTTGAAGCCTTTTAAGTCTTTTGTGTGGCACTTCTTTTTTTTTGCTTCATTTCACTTTCTTTCTGTCACGCATGTTCAATTTTCTCTGTTCCATTACTGGATTTCTGGGGACATATCTGCAGGCTGCCTCGTGGGAGTAGAGGCTGCTGTTTTAGTAGATCTCTGATAGTATTTATGTTTGTTGTTCAGCAGCAATGATGATGTGACCAGAAAATTTTAACCACTGCTAGTTTCCCTCCACATGTACATCATTACATTTTGTTCTCTCTCTTTAGAAAAATAACATCATTTGCTTTCTTTTTTTAAAATTGATTTTCATTAGAAAAAACAGGGTTTATTTTTGAGATGTAAAACCAAGCAACATTGTTCAGCAAAGTTATAATGTGTTCTGTCTGAAAGACCCAAGGAGCCTGGAAATGAAACTAAAAGAAAAGAGTGTTATATCCCAGTTAAAACAAATAACATCCAATATGGTTCTGATTTTCCTTTCTATACAAGGAAGACATTTCAGACTTGAGAATTCATGCAGGTCAGATGGTCATAGTTCAACCTGTCTAATGCTTTCCTATTCTGCATATTCTGCTTTCTAAATACTTGCTTAGCTATGTTTAACATAAAAAATCCAAAACTAGAGAAAACTCAATAAAATTTAACCACTGACTGCATTTTATGTTTTTGTGTTGGGACTCTTTCTTGTCATTAATTATCCCCTTTATGAGTAAACTTCTCCTAACCAATGTAGCTTTCTGTTCTTTTTTTCTTACTACTCAGCTGTGTGGGGTTTTTGCATCTGTTTTATTTGCACCAACTTACATGCTTGTATTTAGGGCTTTCACTGAAGAAAATGTAATGAGAAATCATATGGCCAGCCAAGAGAAACTAGTAAACAAGATTTTCAGATAGTTAAAAATTTCTTCACAAATCTATGCCCTGCTTTTTTTGGTCTTTTTCCTGCTGGAACAGGTTGCCCAGAGAAGTTGTGCATGCCCCATATTCAGAAGCATTCAGGGTCAGGTGGGATAGGGCTTTGAAGCAATCTGAACCTAGTGATTGATGTCCCAGCCCACTGCAGGGGTATGGACTAGATGACCTTTAAAGGTCTCTTCTGTCTCAGACAATTCTCTGATTCTGTGATTCTGTGTTGAACTATTAGTGGAGTGTGTTTGTCCTTAGTTTTAGCTAGTTGCCAGATGGTTTTAGTGTTATTTCACTTCAACTAAGAATAAATAAAAGATCATACATGATTTTCCTTTAGAGGGAGAAGAAGCTGTCTCTTTTTCACTCATTTATGATAAAAGGGAAAAGGGATGCTAGGAGGGAGATTTTCAGATGTTTTATAGAAATAAAGCAATTCATTGTGACAGGATATCAAAACTCAATGTATATCTACATTGCATTTAGAAGTACAGTTGAAGAATTGCTGTCACGTATGCAATTCTATTTTACCTACAGCATATCTACTGCTGTAGGTAAGATAGAATATGGATATGGGAGTCTGAGTGCAGCCTGAAGTGATCCAGGCTCACTGGTGTCAGTGTCTGAATTAGTTATTGGAAACATCTCTTTGAATGCAGCCTGCATTCAAAGCTGCAATAACCCATCACCAAAGTTAAAGAGATAATGGTCAGCCTGACAGAAGCAGAGGCAAGAAGGGAACCTAAGAGTAGTGGGACTGAAAAAGCAGTGGAGGAGACCCCAGAGGCCTTTCCAAGTGATCTGCATGACTGATGCATCCTGTTGTGTCTTGTCTCAGCCAGCACCTGCTTGCTTTCTGGGGAGGTTTGTGTCTGCCACTGGTAGGCACAGAGAGCAGTTTCTCTCCTACTTCCCCCTATCAGAAGTTCACAAAACCTTGGGGCAAAATAATCATCAGAACTCCCAAATTATTAATTAGTTGTTATTGGAGCAATCACTGTTAGTAATTATGGGATATTATTTTAATATATCTTTGTAGTCAAAGTAGAACTTTCACTGTCTGAAATGCAACTTAATTTCGAAGATATTTAAAGAACTATTATGAGTGGCATACCTAAAGGCATGTCTATTTCTCTGCAGTGACAAATGAATATATTTTTTTTACAATGCAGGTTTAAATAGATCATTAAAGTTTGAAGTGCATTTTGCTTTAGAAGCAGAGTTTGAAAGGGGAAGAAATGTTATTCCCTGTCCCTAATGCTTTCCTTTACTCCTGGGTTGTTTGAATTTCCAGTAAATTTGAATTTGCCTGTGTGACAAAAGTCTAGAGCAGACGTCCATATTACCAGAGGAATGAAGAGCAGCTTGGGCTTACTAAATGGCAAAACCGTGCTTCTGTTATGCCACAGCTGCAAATGGGGAGATACTATTTTCAGGTAGGAAACCTAAACATGCTTTTTCTTGTTCTGGCCAATACAGGGTGAGATTTTGTGGTAGCCAAGAGAGGGCATGAGCAGGACACAGTTTATTCTGTACTACGTCATGTCATTGCTGGGGGCTGGGAGAAGGACTCTCCAGGAGATGGGCTTCCTTCCTGGTTGAGAAAATGTGGAGGGAGCCATCTGGTGTTGTCAATTACTGGGGAATTTTTCCGTGTGAATTATTTGTTGTAGCTTTTTTTTATTAATGTTGTTACTGTTTTCTTATCTCATTGCCATTTTCAGTAAATTGTTCTTATCCCAACCCATGATCTTTGCTTTTTGTGCCTCCAGTTGGAGGTGGGTGGGAGAACTAAATTGGAGAATACCGTTCCTAAACAATGACAGTGCTGTATATGAAATGGCAGGAGGCAGTGTGCTCCTAGCTTGGTTTGGTTATAGTGGGAATTCCTCCTGCCAGCTGCACACTGGGATGTGAAATGCAGCTGCTTTACTGCAGAGCCTGACATGGGCTGCCCATCCTTCCCTCTGTACCCTCCCTGATGGCTTTCTTCTCACTTTTTGAGATGTTGAACCAAAAATAGACATGTAGCAAGACAGCAGGTTGTGGGGAGAGATGCCTGATATCTCTGTATATGCAACTGAGGTTTTCACAAGTCACTGTCTGTAAAAATGTAGCTTAGTTTGTTGCTCATTTCCAAGTCTGTACCATCAAATGAGTATAAAACTTAAATGAGTATTAAGGAAGAGAATGAGTTATCAGCTCATTGAAGGCAAGAAAGGGAGGACAATAAGATACATTCTAGCAGATAAATCAAAGTGGACCTCTCAATTTTCCTGAAATTTATCAAAAAAGAAAATTCAGTGGGTTTTTTTTTTAATTCCATTCATTTCCCTAATGAGTAGTTGAAAATCTTTAACCTTCAAGAGTAATTATTCTCTAAGACTTATCCATTCTTTCAGTTTTGTAGATATTTTTCTTCCTTAAAAAAAAGGAGAAAACTGATTAATTATAAAAAGATGGATACTTAACTAAGCTTCAGCCTTCTTGGTGAGTCCTAGCCTGTAGCTAATACATGTTATCTCTTGCAATTTAAATTACTTTTCTTTTAATTAAGTTTTTTTAAAAAGTGGGGATATGTTAAAAAATTGTACAAGGTGATATATAACTGTCATGAATGAATTAAACTCACCCATAGTAAAGCTTCATTATGTACCTATTTTCAATATCAGAAAAATAAAAAAAAAGATTATATCTATTGTGGTGTGAACAGAAAATCCTTCTCTTTTCTAAGTGTGTAAAATAAGAAAATGTAGTAGTAAAATCACAAAAATAGAAGGAGAAAAGAATTTATATAATTCCTCAAAACTTTAAATATTTTAAACACTCTCAGTTTTTAAATATTTAACAGAATTTAATTTGGCTGATGGTGTCTCTTTTGCAAAAAAAATATCCCCTACAGTCTTGTCAATCTCAAATATCCTAATATTCTGCATTCTGAATCACAAAAATCATGACACTGAATTTCTGGTTTTGTTTTTAAAGCGACTCTGCATCTGTTCTCCTAAAAATAAGTCCTCATTAGCTACCATTTAGGTTATGAATTATTAGATCAGAATTTATAACTAGATAACAATTTCAAGTTTTTCTTTGGCGTTCTAAGGAACGAAAAAATCTTCTTGCTATAGAAAGGAAAACCAAAATTCTTTGAGTAGCAGTTCGCATGTGCATTCACATTAATTAAGACTGTAAAAGCTAAATTGTACTTGTAAGGCAGGTACCTAGGATTTTAATCTAAGTGAATTCTGGATTTTTTTCTTTTATCTGTCTTAAAGCTCTAAGGAAGATTTGTTGAAGAATTATGACATCTCAAGTAGTACTTAGGAGGTGCATCTTATTTTCCTGTTCACTGTCTTTACTACTTGCAGTGTGGGAGTGCTCAGTGCTGTTTCTCTCAACCTCTGAGAGATAGGAATCCTTACTTTTCAGAAGAACAGGCCAGGGCACAGCAGCTTTTGGCAAATTCTGTGACAACCCACAGCAGTTTGCACTGTAATATGCAGCTACCAATGGTTGTGCTGCCACTGGGCAGCTCTGTAGGATTCATGGAACTTGGCCATCCGTGCTTGTGGCAATTTCCTGTGTACTTACTTAGGAAAAGAGCTGGGAAATGTCTGCTTCCTCTTTGATGGGTTGCCTTCCTGCTAAAATATGGCAAGAGAGGCCCTTGTGGATGAAGAGCAGGGAATATGTTTGTTTAGACCTTGCGTGCAGAGGGGGAATATGGCCTGATCTCATCAGGCAGCGACAGCTTCAGTGAACTCTGTCAGTATGCAGTTCTCAGGACCCTTTGATGGAAGTCATAGGTTAATTGAGTTCAAGGCCATTAAGAACATCCCAGTTGTCTAAACTGGTCTTTGATGGGAAGCTTGTGTAATCTTTGTTGTTTTCAACTATTAAAATGTGTACCCTATTTCTCATTTGAAATTTGTCTTCAAGTCGGTGGCTCTTGCTAAATCATTTTTCATAAGATTTAAGAGCTCCTCCATTCCTGCTCTTTTCTTCATGTGGAGCAAATAACACAGCTCAGTCAACTCCTCAGTTTGCTTCTTGTAAGCTGAATGGTTTGATCTCTTTCAATTGTAGGCATTATCTCTAGTTTTAACTTTTTTGCTGTCTCTCTTCTGAGCCCTCTCAAGATTTTCAACACACTTTAGAAATGCACATGACAGAAGTCATGGTGGTATGAAATAGCGTTCTCATCACCACTACATAAAGAGGTACTACTTATATTTATCACTTCCTGCTCTTAACTCCCCAATTAATCTTCCAAGTACCAAATGACTTACACTCCCGGTTCTTGAAAGTCTTTTTTATATTAACTTCTTCCCTATGCTGATTTTAAGTCACTTCCATGACCAGTATTTTCCAAAATAGATGATTCTATTTTATAGTTATAGTCTAAATTGTTTGTTCTCAAAAAATTCCTTTGCAGTTGGACATAATGAACTGCATTTTGTCTGAGTAGGCAGGATTACCCTGTCTTTAGCATAATTTTCACCATTAACTTGATGTTGTGTGTAAAATTTTGGGTTTTTTTTCTTTTTATTTCCGAAGAAATAAACTATTAAATAGGAACCACCATATTACTGAGTACTTTGAGATGCCAGCAGGTATTCCTGTTTCAGTAAACTTTGTGCTTGCAGTATGGTTACGTAGCCAGGTTTTAGTTCTTTATGTAGAATAAATTTCTTTTTAACGAGAAAATATGTTACCAGATCAGACATTACCAGATCAGACACCTTGCAATGCCATAATATGTTAATTTATACATCTGTGCGTAATATTTTGTTGCCAACCTTAAATCAGATGAAAAGATAAAATCAGTCTTACCAGATTGATAGTAAAAAAAAAAAAAAAAAAGCTTTCTATGTTTAATTATATTCCTATCAATTAGTTTATGTCTTCTGACTTCTGGATGAACTTTTTCATTACTTTAAGTGCACTTAGTGCATTTGGCATCAGTGCAACAGGTCCAAGAGTCATCATGATCATTTTGTTTCTCCTTTTTGAGTATTGACACTGAATAAATACTCAAGTCAGTAAAACAGCCTGTCCTTTCTGATAGGTATTATGTAGTGGTTTTGGCTGTTCCTGGCACAAATTCCATCCTTTATTTTTGAGCACACTGTCTTCCCTGGTTACTTAGTATGGACCACTGGATAGAAGATACCCCGGTTTACGTTCCTGCTAACAAAAGTCGAGTCTTAAAGTTGTCTGCCAGCAACTAATTATATTATGTAAAATCTCAGTGCTTGTTGTGTTCAAAAATTACAGATTTTGTAAAGTCTCTGAATAAGGAAAAAGGTCAAATTCAGTTCATTTAGTCGGCCAAACATGCACTGTTTTCCAAGATGTTGGTATGTGCTGAGTAGACATATTTCTCATCTTTTCTTGTCAGCATATTAGCTTCCTTCATTTTTTTAGTCAAGTATCAAAAGCTTTTCATGAGGGACTACCCTTCTGGCTTGAATCATCTGGCTCCAAGACCGCTTTTGAAATTTTTCTGAAGCACCATTTTAAACCTGTGTTGGAGCACCATCGTGTTGTAGTGCAGTCCAAAGAACTGAATGTGTGTATCCTTGTACAATAGCTCTACCTCAGTGTGACTAAACCAGCTCTTCCAACTATGCACCACAATGAGGGAAGGGGAAAAGTTACGAACTTTCCAATCTCTTCCCTGTGTTTCTATTTCTCTATTTGTCTATTGTGTTAGTGCGAGTTGTGTGAGAGCTCAATGGCTGATTTATAGTTTTCATAGCTCTTAAATAAACCACACAGATTTAAAAGGGGAAACTGAAAAATGTTCAACCTTCCTTACACAAACTGTTCTTTCTTCAGTAACGTTGGAGTATATACACCTGACTTCCCTTTAAAAATTAAATGGAATACCTTTATCAGCAATTGCTGCTACTTACTGCAGTGAAGTCACTGTTTCAACACCTCCAAAAGTAGCTCTATCTTAGTTTTCCTTGGGACTTGGACTTTTTCCCTGAAATTTAACTTGTAAAGCCTCTTGTTCTTCTTGTTCCCCACAGACAAGACCATCTGGACATTGTTATGTTGTAATTGTGGAGAGCCTAATATTTTTGTTTGTTAGGATTATGGGATTAGTCTGGCTTTTAAATAAAGTGACACAGACATCATCTCATTAACATTTATATGACTTCTTTCTTATTTTGGTTGCAGCCAGTAATATTCAAGTGTTTTTGTGTGATTTTGTAGACTGTGATGCCATGAGATATGGCAGCAGATTAATGAAGTTTGGCTTTGGCTGGCTTCACAGTGGGCATGTGGTAGTACTTCATTAGTTCACATACCTTAAACATTTGGATTCCTGCACTTCCAAATTCCTCTTTGAAATTCCAGAAATAGGGTTCCCCAAGCAGGGGGGTGTCATTGCGCTCTGGGATTTTTTAGCTCTTATTGTTCTCTCTTAGTCCTTCACCAAAATCATTGACATTAAGGGAATTTCTAGTGTGTCAAGTAAAAAGATGCAGTTGGAGTCTTCTGCATGATGTAGGCCAGAGGATTTTTATAGCCTTTTACAAAAACCTGTTATGATTGTAAAATACACAGAGACAGAAAATTATTGGTGATTTTTGGTGAGTTATGTCAATCCTTAATTACTTTTTTTGCTCAAAATTTGGATAGTGTTTCTGTCTTTTATTTTTGAAAATTCAATTATCAATCTCTGGTTCCTGTACCTTTCTCTTGAAATTGGAAGTCTTATTGGAGTGAACTTTACTATTTCCCTAAAGGATATGAGCAAATTGCCTATTAGCCATACTTCTGTTTATCTGAGTAGATTTCTGTCCTTCAGCAGTTCGTTCAGAAATGGGTTTTCTAGCACTTAGGCCATTCTGTAGGTCTTCGCATAATTCATCTTACTGAGTTCTTTGTTAAATAAGGATCACCAGAACAGAGCAGTATTCCATATTCTCCAGTTATGTGTAATTGTACAAATACACATAGGAAAATATTGAAGTGTTTTTATAAAGAATTGAGATTGACAAAATATTTCCATTCTAAATGTCCTTTTTAAGAGGCTTATAGTTGTTCACAGACTGTGACTGTTCAGGATAGAATTTTACATTTTGATGAAAACTCTATAGAAGACTTTTTTAATTATTTGAGAAAATTGCTTATTTTCCAGGAGAAAATAATTTTCCTTGCAAATATGATTCAATTACTGTTTAACTGTAGCAGGAAATAATTTCATTCTTTGTCCCCATTTTTGCCAATTCTGACTTTAAGAAAGTTACCCATTGAGTTGAGGTATCTAGCACTTTGCTTAGAAGTTTATTTGTTACATGATGAGGAAGGGACAGGTACAAAGATATTAATTTAAATGCTGTGGAGATTTAAGAAGAATAGGGGATAAAATAATGTTATCTGTCTATTTTAGATTTTTTTTTTCTGTGAATGGATGATTTCAACAAGACTTAGCTTGAAAACTTCATGGGTGTTTGAATAGGACCTTTCACAAGGGCAGGTGTCCATAACATTGAAAAAACCACCATGATTTTGAGAAAATGATAGGTATGAAGATGAGATGCTGTGCAGGAGTAGCAGTATGTGACCTGCCACTTCAGAATGTTCTGAGAAGGTAAGCTATTTGATCAGGAGGTCAGTATGAGTATTTTGGTTATATACTGTAAAACAATTACCTAGACTTGTATTTCAGTGCAAGAGGAGGCTTTGGTATATTGCTATGACTGTTAATTTAAATGCACAGAAGCCAAGAACTTTAGAGTTACAGCAGCTGTGGGAAACATAAGTTGGTAATGTTTACATACACTTCAGAGCATAAATTTCTTACCATAAACAGCAATGCAAAACACTACATATGTGCAAGTGGAGAGAGCAATGGATACTGTGAGAACCATGGATGAATTTGAATTTCTGGACTTTAAATATAGAACCCCAAGCCTGCAGTCACAGCTTGTTTCCCACTGAATATGTAAGATACAAAATGAGTTACGTCCTCTTCTAAAATACAAGACCCTGATTCTGCATAAACTTAAGTGTTTACATAAATTCAGTCATCTAAGTAACCACACTGCCTGCTGTAACTTCTTTGTAGTGGTTCACATGCATGTACCTGTTTACTGGGCTTAGTTCCTGGCATCCTAGAAACAATGCAAACCAAGAAATTAAAATCAACATGTTACACCAAGTTCATTTTCTGAGGCAGGGCACCCAGGTCAAGATACTTGCTGTTTTGTCAGTTTGGTTTCAGCTTCCTGAACTCCCCACCTTGAGAAGCAGAGATCAAGGATTCTCTTTCACTAGATAATTTTGCTTTTAGGTAGTAGTTAATACTGGCTGAGAATCAACTTAATTCATTTAATGCTATCTACAAGTCTTTATGGCCTGTAAATAATGTAGGACTGGTATAACTGCTAGTAGTGGCTGTTGGCTCTATTCATAGTAGTTTCTAATAAAAGAGAACAGGTTTCGAGATTCTTGCTCTCTCCTTAACCCACTATTGATCCCTTGGTTGCTCAGAGATTGTGTATCATAAAATAATCTGTGTCCACTTGGATTGATTTATTCTCTGTTAAGCATCAGGTCTACATATTGTTGTGTTCATTTCTGACATGTTTAAGGTGCTAATTCTTAAATACACTGACTCTGATTTTCTTCTAATCCATCAAATAGACTCATCAGTAAGAAATAATTTCTCTTTTTAAAAACAAGTTTCTTTTGAGAACATACCAGTATTTCATTGTGTATTTTGTGACCTTTCTTCTGATGCTTGTTTTGATCTGAAACCTTTAAAAAAACACCAGATCAGCAAAAATCAGGGAACTTAGTCTGGCCTCTTTGCCTATATTTGCTAAACGTGGTAATTTAAGAAATAGTTGTGACAGCATGTTGCTTTTTTTTTAAATAATAAATTTTTAAAACATTATCTAAAAATATATAAGTATCTTTGTAATATAATAATTATTATTTAATTATAATTATTTTTGTCATTTAATAAAGGCCAAAAGAGACTGTATCAGAAAATTGTAAGTTTTACCATTGGTATCAGTGGGCTTGCTTCAGAAAATCTTGATGAGTGGTGAGGGGGAAGGTTTATTTACTCTTCTATTTTTATACCTTTAGGGAACTCCTTGTCACTTTTTCTCTACTATTAGCAGGACTAAGTATATTTTTGTTCTCATATATTACCTGAGATCCTACATAATTCCACTATGGCAGCTGTGAGAGCCTGGACAATATCACCAATAATTTTGAAACTCATGATGTGAGTTTCATGTCAGTACTAGTGATTTCTAGATGCTACACCATTGTTTCCTGTTAAGAAAGTTCATTATTATCTGGTTCTCCTGAATGATTGGCAGTGGTTGACACAAGGACTGGGTTTGTATCTTTGCACTCTCAACTCCAATGAAAGTTAAAATTTCATCAAGGTGTTCTTGGAGAAGCTTTCAAGGCTCTTCTCAGCATGCTTCACAATACAGTGATCAAAATTCTCCTTCAAAACATGAGCTAAGTTCACGTGAGCTACCTAGGACCCTAAATGGCAACCCCCTAAGTTAAAGAGGGAGATGGACAACTCGGGCCATCTTCTGTCTGGCGGCCTGACCTCAGGTCCTGTGAGCTTCTAGGAGGAGGAGGATGGCTTAGCCAAAATCAGTGCATTGCCATTGGCAATCTGAAACAGCCCATGGCTACCAGCAGGCACTGGCAATCTGAAACAGCTCATGGCTACCAGCGGCCATTCTAGCACATCACAAGTAGTTAGGCACCAGAAGGGAGACTGTGTCTACTGGACAGTTGCACAGTTTTTCTCTGCCTTCACTGTGGCCAAGAGGGAGGGACAAAGCCAGGAGAGAGATGCTCCCTGCTTCCCAGTACAGCCAGGATTCTGGATGAGGTCTCTCACCTTTGCCGTGCCAGTGGTACTTTGGCCATGTTCAGGCTTCAGGGATTTGGGAGGAGGAAGCAATGCAGAGGAGCTCTGAAGCTTACTGGTTCATGGCAGCTCTAACAGATGTATGGCAATGTGCTGCGCTTTGGCAGCAGCCAGCAGCAATACTGCCACTTGCCAAGACAATTGGCAGCAGATGGCTTTGTCCAATTCTGCCATGAAATTAAACTAAAAAAGATAGAGTATTGTACTTGGAGCTGATTCATTGCAAGAAAATGAGATTCCTTGTACTCTGATTTTATAAGTTGTGAATTTCACAAGTACTGATGAGGATCCAGATTATTACATAGCCTGCTCTCCACAGCCCAGAACCATGGTCATGCCAAAGTGAGAAAAGTTCAGTTGTATTCTTCAGTGATATCAAAGGCAGATTTTCTATATTCACCATAGCTTCTAGGGTAACTTTTTTTAAGTGGATCACAGCCGAGAAATTTTGGACCCACAATTGCTAATCTATTTTTTGTACAATTATGTGTCCAAATCTTTATTTTGGCAGCTGACCCCATGATGAAAACAATACCACATTGCAAGAGTACATGCCACCTGTGATAACTTTTTAAATATAATTTTTTGCTGCAAAACAGCAAGTGCTTGATGTAGTCTCTCCTCCAACTTGTGTATTGATAACCAGAATTCTCATATGAGTTTGAACTGTTGGTCTTCATGGAACTTACTGAGAAAAAGCAGTATAGAAGATGTCCAATTTATACTCTTTTAATGCTAATCTGAGCCTTACAGAATCTTCTATCTCTGTAATGTTTGTAGTTTCATTTAGAAAATTCGTTCATATAAGTAATAGCAATAAATTCCAGAAAGCCGTGCTGTTTTCTGACAAGAGTGATCTTTGTCTCTACCATTCTTGCCACTGCCTAAAGCCAGGCATTCTATACCTATTTCTTTCTGATAGTTTCTCTTTTCTTAAAAAAAAAAAAAAAAAAAAGACCTTCATTAATTAATATCATTATTGGCTAGTGTCTTTTTAACTTAGGTAAAAATTGTCCTTATGCTTTCAAAAGCCTGAAAAAATAATCTACAAACTCAACAAAATATTTTGGGAAATACATAGTTTGAAGAAAAAGCAAATCAATGATTTTGCGTATCCAGTAGTTTTTGTGCTTAGATTAAATGCTGTTAATATAAAAAAAAATCTATTATTCTGAAAAACATATAGAAAGCTAAACTGGCTGAAAAAAAATTGGAATAACTTTCTAATTTGTGTTAAAATTTCAGTGTTAACTAAAAAGGTACAATCTTGACCATCCTAGTTTGAAAATCTTGAAGACTATTTATTTTTACTAAGAATATACTTTTCAGTTGTACCCAGGTGATTTAGGAGCTGGGGAAACAGGCCCAAATAACAGGTTCAGAAGTATCTGAGAGATTAGGAAGATGAGCACAGCCTATTTGTTCTTGTAACTGATGACTGCCACCCTAAAAATCCCACTCCATCTCCCAAGCCTTATTTATATATCAAATTGCTGGTGATTAAAAAATGCTATTTATAGAAATCTAAAGGAAGGAAAGTGTAAAATAACTGCAGTGGTCTAAGGAGTGTATTTTCTCAGAGCATCTCTCCAGCATACAGTCATTTGTATCTTGTACTGGTGAAGCATTTCCAGCATGGAGACAACTGCCCCAGTAAAAAAACTTATCTGTATTGATATAATAAGCTGCTTCCCCACAATGGAATGTACTGCTGGTGAACATGAATTTTTTTCTCGTGTAATTGTATGTACTCACAGTGCTTCCACAAGGATAGCAGTTCAGTCAGGGATTAAACATTTTCATACCTCATTTCATGGCTCAGGAAGTCTCTCTGGAAGCTCATGTGGACTGCCTGAAAGCCTGAAAAATCCTCGGAACAAGGATTTGGTTGTTAGCTTGTTACCAAATAAGAGGACTTTAAATATAATAATATAAAATGATTACAGATTGTTATTTTGTTTTTAATTTTCCTGAACTCTGCTGGGAAAAAAGGTACTCTAAGGACCTCCTATTGTATTTGGAGCTAGTGAAGTGAACAGGGAATGTTTTCATTTTAATCAGTAGTCTTACTTAAGAAGAAATTAATGAACTGTTCTTCCAAAAACCTTTTTGTTAGTATTTCATATCCACAGTGTACCACCCCATAAAGATGTTTCATTTGTGAGGCTGCTTGTTATTCTTCTCTAAAATATGATTTAACTGCTGCATGGTAGCACAAGAAGTTCTACTCTGATTCTGAGATTTCTGAGCATGGGCTGCCTCAGAGCCACTGTGATGAATGAAGCAGCCTAAAACCAGGCTACATTTATCAAAACTCACACTTAAGAGCTGACTGAAATGCTTTGGTCTGTTACCTGCACAAAGCAAATGATCACTAGCAGGACAGGGCACTAGCCTGTCTCATTTATTAAAATGGGAAAAAGTGTTCAAATTTCAATTTTGGCAGGATTTTCATTATCAGTATAGTAGATGTAAGGCAGAAGCGAATATATTCCAAGTCAAATTGTTGCAGTACACATCAAAATAAAACTGGATATGGCCAAACCATTCAGTAGCAGCCATGGGCATAAAAAGCTTGTTTCAGGTTTGTGGGTTTTCTCCCCCTCCCTTCTGCAGCCCTTGCATTTCCTGAGGCTTGTGTGCTTACAGAGCACGGCAGGTGCCTGCTCGTCAAAATGGTTTTATAATAAGTCCTGGGATGGCATGTTCAAAAGAATATTAAATTTCATGGTCAAGCAAAGTTAGTCTGTTATGACTTTATTTTTAAAGCCATTTAAGCAATTTGAATAAGGATAGATTCCTAAAAGTGCACCTACCAGCAATCTGTGCCTCTCAGGCTCCTCAGTGACTATTAATTTTAATGGAATGTGGTTCTAAGTCATCTACGTGATCTTCAAGACCTTATTTTTTTACAAAATGGTAGCAAGACATATTAAAAAATATTCCAGATAGTATAATTTCATTATAAACTACCAGTATGGGGGATTAAAAAAATTAAATAATACTCATTTTCTCCATCACCTAAATGAAAACAATAATTATGAGTGCTTTTCTATCTTATCATTCTTCCTTCTCCCAGTCTATACCGGAATTAGGAATGAGAAACAAGAAAAAAAAAAAAGAAAATTAAAAAGTTTTTGATTGCTAGACTTTTCTTGACAGCTGGGGAATAAATTAATTTCAAATAAAGATAAAAATATGGGTTTGGCAGAGCAAGCTATTCTGGGAAAGAGTTCTCAATCACTGTCTTAATAATTTTGGCTTGCTAGATGCGTGGTAGGATTCTCCCTCATCTGAATTATAAAGGGAGTCACCACTGCTTTTACTGACGTTAGTAATTTTCTTTTTCTCACAAAGAAAGTGCTGATGAATATGTCACTGCCTATGGAGAATTGCTCTTCTATAAATATATCCATTGGTTTAGATTTATTTCTCATACCTCTGTGTAAGTCAACATTACAGAAGTTTGAGGTACTTCAATTTCTAGGATTCTAGGTAATTTTCTAGGATTTAATTGTTCCCTGAAACTAGGATAGGTGATTTTAGTAATATATATGCTCTTTTGGTTTCCCAAAATTGAGAAGTCTAAAGAGTTTGTGTGCTTTTATTTTTTTTTCTTTTTCCAACAAATTAACCAGCAGTCTACCAGATGGTTTTCCTTGGTAAAATTTAAATTAAGGCCAGCATCTGCTATGCTTATCTCAGATCCAGTAGGTGTTTTTGTCATCTTTGTCTTAACGGTTCCATTTCTGGGTTTTCATTATGGGTTTTTTTCTATTTTTCCAGTTCATGTTCTCTATTTTAAATTGGATTTGTGCCTCCTTCTTGCTATTTCCATTTTACAAAGCAAGATATGAAATGTGACCTCAAGTTACTGATTTTTGTTTTTCTCAGAGCAGCGCTTCACTGCTCTCTGCATACTCCATTGCTCTAATAGTTTAAGCTCTTTTTCCTGAAGACATATATAAGCCCATCACTGTACTGTGCCCTGAGTTCAAAATTCTCCAAGCACTGAAATTCAATTGGCAAGATGCACTCATTTTGATTTATTGGTAACTTTATTGGGGGTCAGAAAGGGAACAATTTGCAGAGTGCCCTTTGTGCTACCCTTGTGGCACAGGAGGAAAGTTTTCATACACCACTTGGAAGTGCCATTGCCTTAGCTGTCCTAACCTGCAATGCTCATGAAGCCATCATGCTACTGCATTTCCAGAAATGTTGCAGCTGAACTGATGGCAATTCCAGATGGATGTTTTTGTTTCCCTCCAGAAGCATTTAACAGACATCAATATACCATATATGCAGCAGTCCCATATGCTCCATAGTGTCGTATTTTGACTCTAGTGAATCAGTTCCTGAGAGAAACAAAAGTCTCCAGTCATGAGTTTTTCTCCATTTCTTCCTGATCCGTTTTTTGTTGTTCCCAGTGGCATAAGTCAGTTTTACTTGTCATGGATGATATTTTCTAAGACTTGCAAGTGGCAGCTCGGCTGTAACTGTACTCCAAGCCTTCTTTCTCTTTCTTGAACTGCAGGAATTAGTTTTTAGAATATTTCTGCTTCTGATCCTAGCATAGCCTTTGAGAGCAGCCCTGCTCAAGAAAAGTGTGTGCCACTGTTGTTGAAAGGATGTAACTGAAGGCAGAGTCCCTTAGGCTGTGCCCCAGCTCATTTAGGAAGTTCATACTCACTGCCTGTGCTTTTACTCTTCCTTCTGAGGAGCTGCTGCAGTCCCTTCCTGCAGAGATTTGTAACCTTTGTGAGGTTGTGCTAAGACCAACATTTAAGTATTATACATTAAAAACAGTCCTTTCTTTATGGTGGTGGGAAAAGAGCTTTCTTGAGCACATGTATCATGGCACTGCAGTTTGTCAGGCCAGCGCCCTGCAAACTGGAACCATTGTTAGGGCTTGCATCTGTTGTGGCGAGCACTCCATGTGTGGAGACACGAGCCTTGACTCCATTTTCTCAGAAGGCTGATTTATTATCTTATATATTATATTAAAATACTACATTAAAACTATACTAAAAGAACAGAGAGAAAAGATTGATCGGAAGGCTACCAAGAACAAGAATAGAATAAAATGCGTAACAAAATCTTGTGACTGCTCATAGCCTCGACACAAGTGGCTGTGATTGGTCATCATTTGAAAACAATCCACATGGACCAATGGAAGATGCACCTCTTGCATTCCAGAGCAGCAGGTAGTTATTGTTTACATTTCTTTCTTGGAGCTTCCAGCTCCTCAAGAGGGGAAAAATCCTGGCAAAAGAATTTTTCATAAAATATCATGGTTACATCCATCTCTCCTGGTAGTACATGCAGGAGTGCTTTGTGCTTTTATTTGTGCTGTACACACGTGAGGCAAATGAAGGCAGAAGTACTTATGGTATTTTGTAACTTACACTTGCTTATCCTTGAAATTCTTGTATTCATTCCTCATTATATTCTTAGGTATGGTATGGCATTGCTGTGTTATGGTAGGTGGAGGAGCAAGAGATACAAGCATTATTAGGATTTATTTTGTTTCCTTTCTGGACAGGGATTTTACCTGTGGCAGTAGCACCATCTACATCCCTGTTCTCTAAAGCAGTATATGTTCCTCTTCTTTCAGCTATGTGGCTCCAATTCTGAGCATTCCAGAACAAAAGAGCATTTTCCTTACCATCCTTCATCTACACTTATCTTGAGAATCTGGTTGTATATCTCTCCATTAAAGAGAAAATGAGTGAACAGCCTGCAGAGCACTAGCAAATAATCCTGATTACTTTTATCCATGAACATGATTCTTGTCAGTTGAAATTATGCAAAGTGACTATTGATAAGTAAAAAGAGATTTGTTTTCATTGGGTTTTCTTACATATTTCTCCTATAAGTAGACAGTCATCAGTAGGTTAAAAATAATTTTTGGCTGCTTCATCTTAAAACCCATAGCCACAGTTCTTGGTCATACCTGTAGCTCAGTGCCAACTTCTGATTTGATTCCTGGAAGGAAAAGCAAATAGGGAAAGAAAAAAGAAATGTAAAGTAAGTGTTGACAGTACCTCTGTGTCACAGGTTTTATGGTAAAATGTATTTTCTGTAATTGGTTTTTTGCTGTGGTGAGTACAAACCAGGCAGGATTAAGAGAGGAAACAAGCATTCCTGAGTTGACAAAACAGCCTGAAAAACCATTCCACAACAGATAGAGGAGCATTTTGAGCTGTAACTGTTTCAGAGAGTTTTTGGTGACTGCTACTAATAGGCTCTCCAAAAGAAAAAAAATTACTCCCACCTTCTACAGCCACTGTGTCACTGGGAATTGTGCCCACTTGAGCAAGTACTGAATTTTGCACAATGTCTTAGAATATTTGAAAGTGAAGGCTCAAGCTGTGCTGTTTTAGGTTGCATTTCTAGATGAATTTCTGTCTAATTTAGAGAGTCCTCACCCATATTAGATGCTTTATATCTTGAATATTTCTGTCACTTCATCCCCTACTTAATTACTTTCATTCTTCCCTAATTGAGTTTAGGGTAATAACTTTGATAACTCAGACACCATCTGGCATGGGAATACAGATTTCACAAGAAGAAAGCAGCAAAATTGCACTTGAAGTTCAGCAATATTTCTTCCCTTTCTCATTTTAAGAGAAATAATCAAAACCAGGCATGAAAATATTGTAATTTCACAGGTTTCAAAGAATCTTGAGCCATACCAAATCTAGAGATGTATAACTACAGAGTGTACCTTAGAATTCCTCACAAGTGCTAATTCTGTTAAATACAAAAAATAATAACATGATTGTGGCTATGTGACTGAGGCTTGAAATTAAGCTTATTTTCACATCTCTTGTGTGCAGCTGATAAAAGCCAGTTGGTTAGATTAGATATACCTGGGCTGCTCGGTTTGGAAGGTATGAATTCATTGCATAGGCATTTTATACTGCTTAATCCACAGAGCAGGATCATCATCAGCCTATTATGAGGGATTACAGTCTGCACAGCCACACAGAGGATGGAGAGAAAATTTGCAGAAATTTCAAAATTGGGAGAATTCTCTCCCAGTTCTCTCCCAAAATGAGGAGAATGCTGGGCTCTAAAATCAAGGCATTAAGGATCATCAGGACCTGATTATGAACCAGATGCAAAAGGCTTGAACAAGAGAAGCAGAGAAAGGTGGTGAATCAAAAAGGGAAAAGGCACAGCTGTGAAATTAAATACATGGTAATTGGTGTCTAACAGATTTGGAGGTTTATATGCTTGGCAGGGTTAAACTTCAGCTTTTTAAGCGCTACAGTGGGACAGAGTAGAAATGATGGCATTTTACCTTTAGTTGAGCATTCTCTCCTGCAATCTGGACATCTTTTGAATGCTCAGTTTGGAGAAGGAAAGAACTCTACAATGTGTACTGGAGAGAGATCAGTGAAAATACCATTTTTCAGTACAAAACTTTGCCTGCAGAGCCCTCTCAAGGATAGTTCCAACAAAAATAAACAAACCTTCAGTAATTCAAATTGTTGATAAATACTTGTTAATTTTGTGTATTATTTTATCAGGTATAATTCTGTAGTCTTTGAAGTTCTACTGAAGATTACTAAAGGGTATTTAGACACTTCAAATGCCTGGCAACTCTGAGGATTCTCTTAATTCTCTTTAGGCTGGATTGATGGATGCCCCACAGTTGTCACAGGTGCTGGCCTTTCCATTTACCCAGCCTCCTGATGTATCTGCTGTCATGGTAAAGCATAAGGTGTTTGAACAATCCTAAGAAAAATTTTGCATTGCTAGTTCAAAGGGCATAATTTACTGTATCTAAAATGATAAGTTTTTAAAAGCTTTTTCTTCTGATTTTTTTTTGTCGTGATAGGTGATGTTTTTTCAGCTTCTGCTGCAGAGATGAAAGCGAGATCTTAATGCAAAAGAAACGAGCAAATAGCACTGATATTTTCTCATGTAGCTCCAAAATTTGACTTTCCAATAAATTTAAAATATTGCAAGACCTTAAAAACAGTTTTAATACAACTTTCCCTGTTGACTGGATGCAGTCAGATTATTCAAGAAAAGAAAGTATTGTCTGATGGAATTCACAATAAATATTTGTGCTCATCAAATAAGAAACCAAATAATTTCTGTATAAGGTGCTAGTGTGAATTTTAAATATGTACCTGCTGAAGTTACAGTTTCTCAAGAGAGGAAAGGGTGTCTCTCAGAACACGAGAAATCACGTTCAAATGTCTTGTCTACTGGAATTTTACCATAAGGGACAGGATATATAGGACATACAGGATCTTCTTTGGAGGAAAGCATAAAGTCAGGACTGGTGTAATTCAATATCTGTACTGTTTTAATGATAGTTAAGACCAAAAGAAGGCATAATTTAGAAAGTAAACTTGGTAGTAATAGGACTATAAAGTGTTCTTAGTCTCTTGCCTGCCTCAGTTTTTCCTGGGTAGATGGTCATAATTTAAAAGGGAGAAGTCCATGATTCCTTATTTTCCATAAGTATGTATTGCAGCAGCCTGTTCTTGGAGAGAAAATAAAGGTAATGGAAGTAATGTTTTTAGCGTTCAGTCCTCAACTTTATCCTCTGTCACTTCTTAACAGCTGATTGCCATGTCTAGATAGCTCAAATTTATGTGGAATATATAATTAAAAATATTAAGATCCTTCGCTTTTCCTGAAACAAGATGGGACCAGGTGAGAAAGGAAGACATTGTTTTCTCTCTTCTTTTTTTCCAGTCATGTTGTTTCTTCTTTTGTTTGACCATGAAAGGACTTTTACAGTTGCATCATTTTTATTATGTAGGTGATCTCTTGGTTTTTTCCGTGTCTGATTGTTCTTTAGGCATAAGGTGTGTTAATTTGGGTTTTTTCAATAAGCAACAATTTTGGTCAAGTCTCTGTCTATTCCACAAAGATGTTAAGATAAAAGATATTTCAAATGGTAGAAGTGAATAAACCTATAATTACACTAACAAAGGAAGTTGGAGAGATACATTTAGTGAAAATCTGTCAACAGAATAAAGACCAATTGTAGGACTGTAATTGACCTCTAGACACAACACAATACAGTAGTTTTTGTAAATACCTCTGCCTTCATCTTCCCATTACTCCAACACAGAAACTTGTCATAGACATCAATTAGTTTGTAGTATATATCAGTGTAGAAAGGTAATGGCCATTGGCCCTGCATCCAGTCTTTTAAAAGCATCCTTAAAAATCCTACATTGTCTGTACTTACTAAAGAGGTCTCATACGGCATGTTCTACTTTTGAGGGGAACACCTGGAGGTAACTAAAACATGGGAAACTAGAGATCGATCTGTTTAAGTGGGGAAAAAAAAGGAGGAAATGTTTGCTTAAAAACATGCAAATCCTGTTACTATTGAGCACTACTGCTCTAATTGAGTAAAGCAACTTTATTTTATAATAGTAAATAAGCATGTCAGTAGGGCTTAACCTCAGTGTTGCCATACACAAGAGTAAGTACATTCTTTAGAAATCTAGTTTAGGATCCTAAGTGTGCATTAAGATGTTTCTGTGCACCACAGCAGAAATGTGAATTAGTCTCAAAGATCCCCCTCATCTGTTACAAGACAAACCCTTAGTAAGCAGAATAGCTAAGTCTTGCTCCCAGTTTGCTGGTTTTAATCTTAATAAACTTTTGGCTGCTTGAAAATGAAAAATCTCCTTTGCTTGCTTCACAGGAAGCTCAGCAGGTTTGTGATGGGGCACAGGGGACATAGCCCACATTCTAACCTAAAACAGTACAGCACTGGGTGTATTTGTGGTGCAAGATAAAAATGAGTAACGCCACCGTGCTGTATGCATGCACATATTTTGCTTACTTGAAACAGGATTATGTTTCTGATACGCTGTCTTAACTTTTGTAACAAAATAATGATATAATAAAAAAGAGTATTTTCCTCAGGTATTATGGGAAACTTAGGTCACTGATAGAAATTAAGTCTCTGTCTAGCTGATACAGCAATCAGATACATCTGATAAAAAATCATTTGTAGAAGGAGCATTTCCAATATATTAAAGCTAAATACTTTTTAAAAAGTAAATGTTGAGTAAGTTAGTGTAAAAAAGAGGTTCCATATTACATGTCAATAGAGTTTGATCACCAGAAATTTGTTGTAGCCCTTGGGTAGATATTTGGCCACACTGAAGCTAATTCTGAAACCACTGTTGGCTTGCATGAACAACTCATTGCTATTTAATGCAACTTGAACTTTTGCAAGTAGTGTAATTTATGTACTGTTGTTGTAGGGCTATTTCTTCTGCCATGGCTGATTTTTACATCTACTATTTTAAAATGATGTGTGTTTCATTTCTGATGTCATAGCCATGACATGTAACCTACCATCTGTATCACTGCTGACACGTTTCTTTCCTCTGCAAAGTGTGTTCCCAATTTTGCTGTATATAGTACATGATGATCTGGTATGATATTTTTCTTCATGAGGAGGACAGGAAACTAACTCCTGAGTTGTTTTATCTCTTGTCATAAGTGAAGATAAATGTCATAACACTGATCAGCCTTCATGTGCCCTGAATATGCAGTTATTTGCATTTTCCCTTCACTTTTCTTTGGGACTGAAGTGGCTAAAATGACAGTCGCAACAAATGAAGTGCTGAGAATGTGTGGGGAGAAAAGAAGACTCAATGCTGAAAGATATTAATAACTTTTGCAGTGTTACATCATCAGAGGAATAACACTAATATTTGCTTGTCTAATCTTTAGATACATTTATAAAGAAGAGTGATCGCTGATCTGAAGATTTCTTCTTTGCTACTTGACTTTATGTATGTGTGCTCATATCTGTTGTTGTTGGCTTTCGCTCTGTAAGATTTCAAGGTTTTAGAGGTCTTGATACTACTATGGAAGAAATGCTGTAGTGCAGAATTTGGATTTTTTTACTTACTTGTTTATCCTTGAACAATCCTTGATGCTCAGTCAGTGTTCAGACAGTCTCCTTTTTCAGCAGCCTCAATCAAAATACCAGTACATGGTTCTCTGATGGCATCTCTGTGCCAAGGGAGATTAAGGGATATAACAAGCTTTTGAGCAGGTTTGAGCATCACCAACCAGGCTGAACTAATACTGCAGCATTTCTGTTTATGTGCTGAAAGTCTGTTTTTGAGATAGTGTGTAACACTGCTACCAGGTGACTTCCAGCAAGGCACACAAATTTTATTATTAACTAAGTTTTAAACTATTACTTAAATGAGAGTGGCTTTCCTACAGGCTGACCACCTGCATTGCCTTAGACTTCCCTTTTTCAACACATCTCCCATATTTACCTAAACCCAAACTTTTGGTTTACTTTTACTTTCTACTTTTATCATCAAATAAATAGCTATTTTGCTTTACTATTCATTATTGTCTGATAAAATCATTCAGATCTGTTAATAGTAAGCCTAGAATAGACTCAAACCAAAGTGATAGGGTAGCTATATGGAGGCACAGGTAGTTTTGTTATAGATTCCACAAAAGTCTTCCCAAATCCTTTTCATGTTTCCTTATCCCTAAAGGGACTGTGCCTCTGAACTCCTTGGGTATTAAGGAGATCTGGGCATGTGTTGTCAGTCATGGAATAATGAAAATGTGGAGAACTAAAGAGAAATGTAATCTAGGCATGGTGTGTGTTTATCTGTGTTCTTGACACTGCAGTTAATTGGGGGGGCATGGCTATTACTGGTGACTAATTATTACATTCAGGAAATTAAATTTTGACCTGCAGGAAGTAGTATGAGAAAAAGCTTAACAGAGAATCACATAATGATGCTGAATTTTTCACCACATCTGGAGGTCACTGGGAGCTAATGGATCCAATCTAGAGTTACTGTGTGTCTTCTAAGGTGACCAGGCTATCTTGTCACAGACCAGTTGTTGCATGTCTTTTAGGTTGTAAGGAAGTTAAGGTAAATGTTTAGAGGAATGTGCAAAACTGTCTTTTGTATTATTATTATTCTGGTTGAAATGAATTTTTCCCTCTTGTGCAGGGTTAGAAATGTTTTCCACTGCAGCTTGTAGATGCCAGTGTGCAAGTGCCTTTCTTCTGAATGGTTGGCCTGATGAGGGTGAGGAAGGATATGCAAAGCAGACTCTCTTGCCCAGGTTCCCCAAATCCAAGAGCTGTACAATCAGGAAATGCATTATAGCATCCATTGTTGCTTCAGCAGGGAAAGCGTGCTTTACATATGCAAATACTGCTCAGAAGTTTAACTTAATAATTATCAGCTGGAGCCTCTATTGATGAGCAGCTGAGGCTAATCACCAGCAACAGAATTGGAATTAACTACTACTAGGCTTGCATTGAGCATGCTTGTATCTAGCTTATGGTTACTGTGGCAATTGTAGAAACATAGATATATATATTTTCTAAGCTTATATGTACTTATTTCTTGTACTTTCTGTCCTCTTAAAAAACACTGTAAAATGATGTATTTTAGGCTTTTCCCTTTCCTATCTCTCCCACAATTTATTACTGAGCAGGAGCCAACATAGAATAGCTCCAGTCTTTTACATCCCATGCCATGAATGATAGTCACAGTACTGTGTACAGCTGCAGTGACACATTTGGGCACATGCTTTACCTCAGAGAGCTGTAATGGCTGCCTGCTGCTGATTATAGATTCTGCTATAGCAGGGCCAGTAGTCACCTTAACACAAAGCTCACACCTGAACAGAGAATACCTGGGTGTAAGATATCCAAATGGTTAATGAAAAAAGAGATTCTGCTTCTCCATAGGAAATTTTCAGATTAACAAATCCCATTGTTTTCCCTCCCACTCCTGCTGTACACCAGGGAAATTCAGCTGGCTACAAATACTTACCCTGCAGATATCATTCATATTCCTTTTCCTAAGTGTGCTTTATTATTCACATCACACTCCTACAGGCCCTCCACAGCTTCCCTTCTAATTATTCCCTGCTTGCCCATTCCTATGAATAACCAGTGGCATTCACCCACATTCTGCCATTTAAGGCATTTAGTAGTCCATCCTACTATGAATTGGATTTCTCATTTTCCAGGAGGTGCCACAATTTATTTAAATTCATCCAGATTGAAACTCTAAAAATTTATAATTGAGTTGCAGAAGTTTCACCTTCAGGGCACAGGCATCCACCAGGCAGTGGTGTTGTAGGGGGTGGTAGAGGGGAATGCTTCAGGGCAGAGGCAATTGGGCTGGCTCAGACCAGCTTAAGCTGAGTTGGATGTGTTGCACTGCAGGAGGTGAGAAGCTCTGTGTGACCCTGTGGGTCAGCTTAAGCCGTGGGAATGGTAACCTCTAACTGAATGAGGATTTATGTCTGTAAGTGAGCTAAAAGAGCTCATTTATTTGTACCCCGCGTGTATACTGCTAATTGTGATGAGGTTGTTTATGGCAAAAAGTCTCTGCTGAGGGATAGCTTAGTCGTTGCTTTTGTGGAGAAGTGTGTTTGCCAAAAACCTTAGAGGCAACACCTCAGGGCCTGGTGGAGTGGTCAGAGGACAGAAGGGGCATTGACCCTCTCCTCCTGTCACAGGGTGCTCTGCAGTGCACTTGCTGAGTCTTGTAGGGGATTTCCCTGCAATATGCCTTCAGGGTCCGCACATGTGAGTCTTTCTGGCTGTCACATTGGCAGTCTTGACCTGCCTGCAAAGCTTTTGAGCAGAAAGAGAATACCCCTCTACCTTTGGGGAGATGGAGCTTCCTTTTCTGCTCTTTCTCCCCCGCTTCCCAACTGCTAAAGAAGTAGTTTGCCAAAAAAATCAACTTCTTTACAGGAATGGGACTTGGAGAAAATAACAATTTGTCAAGAGCACAGATGGCTTATTTAGAATCTAATAGGTATTAAGACATTATTTTCCCCAGGCTTTACTCCTGATATTGATAATGTGTTATCTTTGCCAAGTTCCCCTCTTGATAACATGTTATCTTTGTCAAGCCAAGTCCCTGATAAAATCTTATTTTCCCTCTGTGCTCACTCTGATAATATATTATTTTCTTACATCTCTGCTGCCAGTGGGAAGGAGGGAAATGTTATTTTTAGTCCTTTTCTTGAAGAGGCATATATATTGCCAAGGCAATGCAAAATAGGGAAAGAAAGAATGAGAAGAATGAACAAAAAAAAGTTGCTTTATTCTAGACAAGGAAATGAGCAAATATTTTAAGACTTATGGGCCCTTGTTTTGAATATGCTAATAAGCCAACATTCATAACTAGCTAATGAGCCAATATTTCTTTTGAAAAAAATAAACTATTTTTAAAAAGTTACATCTGTTTCCAAGAAGGATGTTTATGTTTAGATTTTCTTTCCCTATTTCTTCCTGCATTCTGTTGCTTCATGCTTTTCCTTTACCTGGTATCTTTTACTCTTTACCATCCCTATTAGAGAATCCCTATCAGAGCTGCATTTGCTCAGCCAGCACATAAACTGTGTTTTATGTTCTGCAGCACGATGCCATCATTGATGGTACAACCGCAAACCCTTTCTGAAACACAACCCCTTCCACATTTTGCATGCAGAGCAAACACAGCAATGCAGAGGAAGTGGTTCTTGAACTACTCCATTTAGTTAATTTAAGACACTGGAAATCGTGTCATGAACAATGTAGGGGACAATTTTGTAATTTATGAAGTCAAATTTGCCCTGAGGAATTGTTTCTGTCTCTACCGCTGAGTTCATTATATGGTGTTCATAAAACAATGATATTGCAAGTGGCTGCTAAGTACATTTCCCCACATTTCCTGGATTTCCAACTTGAAGACTCCTGCATTACAGAAATGTTAAGCTTATACCTGTTGCATATGTCCTCTGAAAAATTGGAGTGCAGAAGAGGTGATTATTTGTTGAAAAACTGTATCAGACCCATGTCAGCTGTGCATCAGAAAATGGTATTTTCTGTGAGTGCTAGGGACTCCATAACTTCTTGCTTGACTGTAAAAGAGGGACTGATAGCACCACCTTTCCTTAAAAAAACTTTTAAAAAGATGTCACTGATCCCTGTGCTGTGTTAAGATGGATATTAATGAACATCATAGGTCAGTGAGGGAATAAATAAGTATTTTTTTCATAACAGGATATGTATGTGTGGTCACAAATAGAATGATGAGCTGAAACAACCTGCTAAATAGCTGCGATCACCATCCATCCTATGCACACAGTGATGCTGATATTCTTTGGAAATAAAGTGGTGATCCTGCAGTTAGTGATCCTGTCAGCAGACACAAGGGAATGACAGCAAAGATTGAATGGGAGACCATCATTCTCACATTTCCAAACTTTTAAGTGTTTGACTTCAGTGGATGCTTGACCCTGACTGGACACCAAGTACCCACCAAAGCTGCTCTATCATTTCCCTCTTCAGCTTCACAGGGAGAGAAAATATAATGAAGAGCTCATGGGTCAAGACAAGAACAGAAAGAGGTTAGTCGCCAATTACTGTCACAGGCAAAACAGACTCAACTCAGGAAAATTAATTTTATTTATTACCAATCAAATGAGAGTAGGGTAATGAGAAATAAAACTCACTCTAAAAGAAACCACTTTATTTTCCACCTTCTTCCCAAATTAAATTTACTCCTGATTTTCTCTCCCTTTTACCTTGTAATGGTGCAGGAAAACAGGGAATGGGGGTTATGGTCAGTTCATCACATGTGATCTCCTTGCTCCTCACACTCTTCCCCTACTTCAGTGTGGAGTCCCTCCCATTGAAGATAGACTTCCACGAAGTTCTTCCAAGAGAATCCTTCCTATTGGCTGCAGTTGTTCGTAAATTGCTGCAGCATGTGTCCTTCCCATGGGGTTCAGTCCTTCAGGAACACAGTGCTCCAGGGTAACACCCTGGCACAAGTCACAAATCCCACCAGCAAGCGTGCTCCAGGGTGGACTTCCCCACAGGGTTACAGCCTCCCTTGGGCATCCACTTGCTCTGGCATACAGTCCTCCACATGGACCTCCATGGACTGCAGTGGCACATCTGCCTCACCACGGTCCTCCCACAGCTGCAGGGAAATCTTAGCTCTGGTACCTAGAGCACCTTCCTTCTGCACTGACTTTGGTACCTGCAAAGTTGTTCCTATCCTGTATTCTCACTCCTCTCCTCTCTGGCTACAACTGCTTCTCTGTAGTGACTTCTTACCCCTTCTTTGTGGTCACCCCATAGGAAACCATTGTGATGGGCTCAGCCTTGGCCAGCAGCAGGTCCATGTTGGAGCCGTTTGGCTTTGGCGCTCTAGGACATGGGGAAAGCTTCCAGGAGCTTCGCACAGAAGCCACCCCTGGAGCCCCTCTGCTGCCAAAACTGGCCAAGCAAAGTCAATGAACTTGGCAAGTCTGGTGTTTTGTGGGTGAAGGTTTTTTTGTATGTAATTTGTTTAATTTCTGAATCCACTGGTTGTAGAGGGCTGTTTTGTTCAAGGAAAGGACACCAATAAAGTAATTTCCCTGTATATGAACAGCAGGCAATAATGTGATTCTTTAAGTAAGGCTGACCTTCAGTGGAATTGAATAGGTCAGGATTGGGTTCAATAAACCATGTTAATGTGTTCTTAAGTACTCATAACAGCAGTGGAATTGAACACAAATTTAGTACTTTAAGGATGTGCTGGAGTTCTTAAGTGCAATTAGTATTGACTAAGTCCAAGCCTGATGGTTGATTGGCATCTCCAGTGCAAACAGCCTCTCCTAACTAAATAACATGTAACTTAACACATGTGTTGTCCATACCAAATCCTGAGAAGGACTTAATAGTGATGGGGAGTTCTTCTGTTGGAGCTGAGGAAACTTGTTTGGACTGTGTGAAAAGGCTTGGTTGTTACTTCTTGTGCTGTCTCTGTCAAGTGAACATCAGCCTTCAGTGCACTTACTGTGACAACTTTCAGTGTTACAAGTTTCTGCCTCTGACACATGGAAAGCTTTTAATTGTCTCATATCATGTTAGGATGAAGTTCTGTACTTACAGACCTAAACTAAATTGCTTGGACTATGTTTCACTGTTAAAATGGTTGTTCAGGCAAGGTTTTCTACTTCCAGCTGAGATCCCACTGCAGTGTTTCACAATGAGTTGTTGGAGAAAAAAATTGGTAAGTGTGAGAATAGGCACTTTGGGATGCCTTAGCACCTACTCATGGAGGCACATATCTGAAGTACCAAAATGTCAGTAGAAAGAACTTCGTTCATAGGTGCCCGGATAGCCAGGACCTACCAGAGCAGCTGAGCAGAAGTGCATGGAGTACTAAGATGTCGGCTGATTAAAGCTGAGCTAGAACTCCAGAATAGAAGGGATAGTTTTTATGCTTACACCAGGCTTTTATGTCTCTGTAGTCCTGACCGCAGTCTTACTTTTCTTTTCCCTTAGGGTCCATGGAGTTCTCCATAATGGTCTTGATATGGGAAAAAATAATTGTGCAATGAACTTGAAATTATTTTGAGGCCTTGTCAGGAGAGATATGCCTGCTATACCATTTCTTTCTGCAAAATACTGATTTTTGGTTAAAATTCTTCTGCTCCTAGTCTTCGGAGTGGGCAGAGATAATATGAATTTTGAAATGTTGACAAATGTGAAGTGGAGGCATATCTTGTATCTGTAGTCAGACTGAAACACACTCTCTGGGCAGCATAACTTCCTCTTACCTAAGAAGCAGCCTAGAGTTCACTACTATTAGTTAGTTCATTTTAAAGGCATTGCAGGCTATTAGGCAGGGGATGAGCAATGGCTGAAACATATAGAAACCTCTAGACCTTGTCAAGATGCTGAAACACAAGTAGTTTGTGTTTTCCAGTAAACAAAATGTTAAAAGTTTTTTAAAACCCTCCCAACACATGCTCCATAATTTTATGGGCTTCACTTCCTAACACAATTGTAAGTGTTTTAGTTCAGATCAAGGCTGTCTGGAAAACTTAGGATGCCTGCTTCTGCACTTTTCTTCTCTGAATCTGAGAAAACTTTACTTTTCCTGCACTCTGCTTCTTTCTCCCTTACCCAGTTAACCCTTGGATAAATGTTCTTTTTTCTCTGTGGCTCTTTCTTCAGCAACTTCCCAATGCCACTGGGTCCTTTTCAGGACTATCACCTCTCCCAGGTCTGGTAACTACAAAACAAGGAACTCGGCTTCAATGCCTATCCTTTAAGTTCTGTATGTAAGAAGGAAAATGCCACTGGTTCAGTCCTTCTCCTTTCCAATGAATTATGCTGTATTGCTTTCTGATTGCTTTATTTTGTCCAGTGTCCTAAGCATTCTGCTTGAGTAAGTATTAATAAAATCCTTAAATTCAAGTGATTTTGTATATGCAGAAACATTCAATAAGCCACAGAATTAATGACTTACATATTGTCAATTTTTCTGAATTGTTGGACCGAGTGTGATGATAAGTCATTGACTGCTGTAAACCATGAAATTATTCAGCTTTGTGTTTGGGTTTTGTTTTGTGGACAGTGGAATTTTACAGGTCTTTGTAGGTACAGTTGCATTAGCACAAGTCTGAAGGAAAAGGCTTGACAAAGAAAAAGAAATTAAATCTGAAACTGCCAAAGTTCAAAAATAGAGCAATAATGCCAAATGAAGAATAAAAAATAATAGCTTTATTATTATTTATTACACCATCCAAAAGTGCCCTACTTGCTTCAGAGCACAGTAATGTTCCCTGTAGTGCTCCCTGGGACATCTTCAGTCCCAAAGTCACACAGACCTCGTTATGTGTTACGTTACTTTATTTTGATTTAGATTAGATAAAAACTGCCTAGACACCAGCTCAGAGCATTCTGCCAATTACTATAAACTGTAAAATTCAAGTGCAGTGCAATCAGTTTAACTCTTCTACCAAGCAACACACACAATCAAACATTAATCCACTTACTCCTTCTTCAGAGGTGAGATGAAACACACAGAACTAAATCAAATAGTATCTTGCCACAAGACTCGCCAGCCTCAGATATGCAAAAAATATGAGTTATGCAATCTCTGAATTTGTTGAAAATATTACTTTATGTCTGAGTATTAAGATCAAACTGTGTTCACTTTTGGTTTTATAATTTTATTTCACATGGGTCCTGGAACTGTCACATTATCATTTGCAGCAGAGAGCTAGGATGTGAAAATATAGGAAGTACATGATACACCTGAGAATAGTGAGCAGCATTAGTAACAAAACATGACTTGTCCAGCTGTATGAACTCTGAAGAGATCATTCCAGAAAATGTCTTGGTCTTAGCAACTTGTAATAAAACATAGATAATCTCTGTAGTAAATCAGTGCATTTCAACTAGTTGTACATTTCAGATGAAGAGCCTAGCTAGTTGTTTAATTCCTGAGAGGATTTCCTTGCTCCTTTTACATACCAGCAGAAATATTTGCTATGAGAGTACAGTAGTGGAGTTACTGGCATTTAAAGGTAAGGCTGCATAAACACTGGGCTTGGCCTCATTAGCTGCTGCAACTTCAGTCTGAGGCAGTGAGGTGATATTTTCTTTCAGTCCCTTTCTCAGACTATGCTGTTTCTTCTAAATACTGTGTAGAAACAAAGTTGAAGAAAAGTAGAACTTTGTAGAACAAAAGTTGAAATTTTCTGATGAGTATATCTACAATTGTTCAGATGTTCAAAATAGTATCCTTTTCTAAAAGATAAGAAAAGCTTTTAAAGTTTTAATTTTGGAAAAGCAGCATTTATGATCTATTGATTTATGTCCATAGAATAGGCAAAGATTTGTTCAATTTTTTTTTTCCATATTTTGAAATTTTTATGAATGTTGTTTTGAGATTCACTTCTCTATCTATCTACATTTTCTGGTAATTATTTGAAGCTAGCAGAATTCAGTGGCAAAGACAGAAAGCGATGAGTTAACATCTGTGTCAGCTGGATATTCACCAAGTGAGGAGTTAAGACAGCCAGTGAAGTCCTTGGCTGGATTTACAATGTAATTGTGTATCTGTATCAACCAACAGGTTGGTTGTCTGTGGGTGAGCAGAGGTGCTGTTTTTCTTTTTATTTGAGGGTGTCTACACAATACACTCTTGCTCTCCAGTAATGGGATGCAATAGAATCACAACCAAATGAATCTTAGTTTTCTTAGCTTGAGTATCAGCAGCTGGAATAACACAACTTCAGTTCCAGGCCCTCCAAGTTTGGTGGAGAAAGATAACTCAGTATTCTATTGCATGTCTAATTGTAGTGTGGCTCTGTCCTTTATGTTGACATTTCTCTGTTGCTGCACCCATTATTTTCAGGCTTATCAAATATCTCATTAAATTTTTAATAACTGTTTGCTGGAGCATTCAAGTTTCAAGATGTCAGTGGCCAAACTCCAGAATTTGTCTTGAGACATTTTTCAGTCTCAGATTTATCCATATCCTTTGCTAATGGTAAATTAATAAATTACTTTTTTTTTTTTTTTGTAGAAGATAGCCTGCAAGAAATGCAGCATATTCTATTCAAATGATGATAAAAATCAAGATTATGATATCCATAACAGGAAGTGTGTGTACCTGTATATCTCAACAATGTAAATTTGAATTTATTTGAGGATTTGATTTCCATACCAGTTTTTTTTCATGAAGTCAGTTTAGAGGACTGCTCATCATTCATGTAAATGTGAAACAATGAAAAAGAACATGTAATCAACAGGTCTTTATAGTAGGGAGATAGTTTTGAGTTGGTAGGTGAAAAATGTACTTGTTAGGAAGAACTTCTAAGCAATAACTGCATGGTTTCCATTTTATAAACCACTCAGGCTGTTACTTGCTTGATAAAACCAATGGGACTCTCTGTGCTGGAAAAATGATTAAATAGCAAACATCTCCCTGTAGTTGGCACTGATGAGGTCACACCTTGAATCCTGCGTTCAGTTCTGATACTGAGGTGCTGGGGCATATCCAGAGAAGGGCTGTGTAGCTCAGGAAGGATCTGGAGCACAAGTCCCAGGAGGAGAAACTGAGGGAGCTGGAGAGATTTACCCTGGAGAAATGGAGATACAGGGGAGACCTTGTCACTCTCTAAAACTGCCTTAAAGGAGAGTGTAGCCAGGTGAGGGTTGTCCTCTTCTTATAGACAAGTGATAAGATGAGATTAAATGACTTCAAGTTGTGCCAAGGATTTGTTGAATATTATGAAGAAATGACCTAATGGCAAAGATGATAAGGCATTGGAATAGGCTGTTCAGGCAAATGGAAAAATTACAATCCCTGGAAGTGTTCAAAAAACATGGATATGAATATGGATGTGGTTAATGGTGAACATGTTGGTGCTGAATTAACAGTTGGACTCAATGACTTCAGAGGTTTTTTTTCAACCTTACAGTTCTATAATTCTGTGATTTAATACATGCAAGTAGGAAGTCATATCAGAGAAATACTTTATATAAGATACATATCATCACTGCAAAGGAATTTCTTGCTAGTTATGACACTGTGGATAACTCTCACTGTCTTTCGCTTTGCTTCAATTTGATTTTCATTGAACATTTTTGAGAGACCCTTTAGTTGAAGGTGTTGAATTGAACCTTTTTACTTTTTTTTTCAAAATTCCACTGAGTCTTTTTAAGCCAAAATACTTTCCAGAATTTGGTCCACATGTGTATTGAACATTTCTGTCCTGAACCTCTTATTTTTCAGCAAGCACATAATAGTATGTTGCTGAGTAAAACCCATCTGTTCCACACATGTGAATCAGCTGGGGCTACTGTTTGGTACAAAATGGTTGCCAAAATGCTGTCATTTGACTGTGGAGGAAGTGGGAATAGGAAAATTATTTCATCTTGAGTACATTTCTAAAATATATTTAACTGTATATTGTCTTGAATTAAATCCTAATGTTCTTGACTGTCTTCCCAGACTAGAGACTGGCAGGCAGCCCTATGAGAACAAAGAAACACATGCTTATTTTTTGGTGTGGTTTGAAAATTAGTAGGACCTGTAGCTCGTAGATTCAGCGTTTGTCCAAGTTTACCGTGCACTTAAGCATGGCTAGGGAGTGCCAAGTCTGCATAAAACATGTCTGTATTTGAAGCGCATCTCTGCCTCACAACACCAACATTAAAGGAAGATGCAGCTGGTGTGTTCTGACAGAAGTGCTCTGTTTCCTTGTGGTGCAGATGGGAAGCCGGTGTCGCTGTCCCCGCTGGAGTCGCAGCCCCACAGCCCCCGGTACACGGCGTCGAGCCAGCGGGAGCGCGAGAGCCTGGAGGTGCGCGTGCGGGAGGTGGAGGAGGAGAACCGCGTGCTGCGCAAGCAGCTCAGCCTGGCCCAGGGTCGCGGCCCCGCGCACCACCGCGGCAACCACTCCAAAACCTACTCCATGGAAGAGGGCACGGGCGACAGCGAGAGCCTGCGGGCCGGCATCGTGGCAGGCAACAGCTCCGAGTGCGGCCAGCAGCCCGTGGTGGAGAAGTGTGAGGTAAATACACCAAAGGAAAGTGCCAGAAACAAAGCTTGGTAGATATGGTCCTTTGAGGACATTGCAGATCCCCATTTCTTTCCCCTGAAACCTTTTCCTCCAAAACCAGCCTCTTAAAGGTCTGCTGCATGCAAGTCTTCAGATAATTTTTTATTCTTTTTAAAAAAACCTTTAACCATTTGTCATTGGAATATCTCCTGAGTTATTATTTCATCACAGCTTTTTGTCTTTTTCATTCTTGTGTCCCCAAACCTGATATAAAAATCAAAGCCTTGCTTCAAGCTGATTTCACTACAGCTCTGCAGATAAAGACCTGTGGCGAACTGACCCCGTGTATTTTAAATAATAATGACTCCAGAGTGCTTAGAAAAGCCTTATTTCTTTGTTTCTGTGCCTATATTGAAACAGTTCAGGGTTCATGATTAATTAAATCATGGCTCATGGAGCCAGCCTGTGCTTTTGACTCACTTTGAGGAGTGTATCTGGATGTTGCTGTGGGAGCAGGAGCTTTGTGCGAGCCGTGCACTAGCAGTGTGCTTGGCTGCAGGGAACAGGCGAGCTGCTTCTGAGACAGTTTTGGTGTGGTTGGTTTGGTTTTCCCCATTTTATATCAGTACTTCTGTGGATGTCATCCAGATACTTAGTTGTGAGATGTCTGAATGATGACAGGTCCAAATATGGATAGATCCAAAACAGTCTCGCTTAAAGGCCTTGTGCCAATCCCAGCTGATAAAGTTATCAAAAATAACTTCCTCCATTTATTTCTACAAAGAGGGTAATACCATATCACCTTTTATCTTGCTTGCTGCCACTTGGAAGATAAAAGTTGAAAGAAAATTAGTGCGAGAGGAAAAAGAAATCCTAACTATCTCTTCATATCAATTCTATTCAATGAGAAAATGTCAAATACAGTTTGAAAATGAACTCCTGCTTTCCAGTTAGATATCTTTGTCCATCAATATAGAAAAAAGGAAGAAATGTTATTGTAAGGAAAGGGAAAATAAGGTTTTTGTTTTTCATTTTCCCTCCTCCAGATAATGAGGGACTGATTTTCCTCAGTGTGAGATTTTTGGCATTTCTTTTAATCAGGCCATCAATCAGCAAACCTCACGTTTCCCTTTTTTTTATATTAAGGAGTGATGAGCTGAATCTCAGTTCTTGGTTGTTCAATATACCAACCAATCTAGGACACAAAAATAGCTTAGAGTAGGGATAGTTTAAGTGGCCTTACAGTTTATGATGTGTTTTGCCAATGAGTTTGCTTGCTCAGTGGGGTTTAGCACTGCTGGAGGCAATACTGGTATAAAATATGAAATCTCAGATTATTTGCCATCCCCCTATTTCACTGCACGCTGTTTTGATCTCAGAATAACTTCTTACTCTTCTCTTAAGGAATTCACTTAGTAACTCAGCTACAGCAATAGAAGTTAAAATGAAACTTCCCTATTACCAGATTTGCCAAGGTTCTCGTCATTTGTCCTGTTAGTGTAGATTCTCATCCCGTGTTTGTGTGAGGGGCATCCTGATGCCTTTCATTCTCTGGTTCTTTTCTGTGTTTTAGATGTGTAAACAAAGGTTTTTTTGCATCTGACCCTGGAATATATCACAGCAAGAGTTGACAAATTGGGTAGTGAGAAACAAGGGTTCTTAAGAGACTTTTGCTCTGGTGGAGACTAAGAGTGCCAGGAATGGGTTGTTCATTTCATTGAGTCTGTTCTTAAAGATTTACTGATGATAACATTTCACAGTCTAATTTGGGATGGTCTTTGATGGTGATTAAAACATTTGACAATGCAGTTACAATGAATGAACATTAAATCTCTGATAAAGCATCATCTATGTGATATTAATTATGATCTATATCAAGTAGCTGTGGGTTTGTTACATTCCAGCCACAGCTTCCTACTCTTGCATCACAGGAGAGCTCTTCTGATGCTTTAAAATTGACCAGCATTATACTGCAAGAAAAAAATCAGACACCCAGACAAGGGGCTTCTCCCTTGAGTGAGCAGATGCCTATCATGTCTTCCCAGTAGCAGACCATTTGAACACCAGCCTTGGAAATATAAGTAAGCATAGTCCTTACACAGATGTCAGCACTAACAACAGGCTTCAGAAGGAGAGCGTAATGCCAGTGAAAGTTAACAAAATTGTATGCCTTTTTCTTACAGTGTTAACCCAGTATCCTTCCAGACCGTGCCTCCCTAAACTAAGCATTTACTTGAATTGTGTATTTATAAATATTTTCGAAAGAGATTATATATTAGGAAATTGATAATTAGCAGTATAGCATTTAGTGGCTTAGCAAAATACTTAACATTTGAAGCATTTTTAGAGGCATATTTGTATTGTTCCTGTTCTCAACAGTGTTGTTCAGTAGGGTTAAGTGTGTAGTGCTCCACAGCCATCAAGAACAGATCCTCACCAACATCAGCAGTGTAACACGTGTAAAGCAGATGTTATCTGCCACTGGGGAAAAAAAACCCCAAACCTTGAAACAAACACAAGTATTTTGTAACATACTTGTAATATGTCTTAATCACATTCAACAATTATTTATGAAGGATTAAATATCTACAATGGAAAGCCTACTGGAAAATTACTGAGGTATGAAATGTCTTACCAAAGATTATTTTTAACTATAACGACTAACAGGGTTTTAAAACTCATTATTTCATAATTCCAAAACGTAACCCAAGGAGGAAAAGTTGTTATCTATGCTCACCTAGGCACGGTGTACTCCTCATCAGTATGGATCTGGGGCCCAGCTCTTTGTGTGGTTTCGGATATTTTCTTCCCATTAACATTATCCCAGAACATGAAATACTGCATTTAGAAACAGGTTTTTCCTGGTGTGTAGTGGCTGAGGTAAGAGTTTTGAGCTACGTTAGCATGCGCCTTGGTATGACTTAAACTCCATTTCCTAAAGAAGCTTAGCTTCCTTAAGTGCCTTGAAGCACCTACACCTGAGTGCTTCCTAAACTATTTACAATTAAAAATAGTTCAGTTGGTGTCCCTGATCCTCAGCCTGTAGGGAGAATGTTGTGATGAACTTCCACAGTGTTTTGATTACCTCTTCATATCTCTGTGTGTAAACAGAGGAAGAATTCATTGACTCTGTATCGTCAGGCGTGCAGTGAGTTACATTATCCAAAAGCATCTCCAGTGAATGGCCTGAGTCCAAACTCCTGCAGCAAGTGGTGAACACATCCATCACTTACTTTGAAAAGAGCATTGAAGGAGGATGGACACTTTGAATGCTCAGTTTGGTCCTGCAGCAACTTCAGAATATCCAGGCTAGAGTGTGACTAGTATTATCTAAAACTATCACGAATGCCAGCAGTAAAGGGGCCAGTGCAGAGCCTTGTGTGAGAAGTTTGGTGGGACATTGAGCCAAACAGGCAGGCTGACACTGTAGTGGAAGTTGGAGCATTCTTTGGTCATGTGGCTTTAGTCCTTGGTGTTAGCTGCAGTCATTGAGTCTGGAGGATGTGTGGGTCACAGTGGCCAGTTCTGGTGGGATGGGGGATACAATCTTCCAGCCACCTGCAGATGGATAAAAGGAGTTTGGGAGAGGTGTCAATTTTCAAAATCTGAGAGGTGATGCTTACAATAGTATGCTCAGGAGGGTGCAAGTTCTTGCAAGTGCTTATTCCAGCCATATCTTGCCAGAATCTGGGTACAGCCAGCTGCTCTCAATCCAAACATGCATTTGGAACAAGAGTGAAGAAAACTGGAAATAATGTTTTTCCCCTTGGGATGCAAACATCTGCTGACAGTTCAGGTTGATAACTTCATTTGGCTTGTCTATTTTTCCACTGATGTTTAACAGTTAAACAATGAGCGAGAGGAAAGTTGATCAGGGAAAGGAGAGGGATAGACTGAGCCTTGAAGCATGCTGCAGGAGAAAACTTGAAAAGAAAAGGTCTTGATTTCTGTTCTCTTTGAGGATTATTGCTCTTTTGTTTAACTGATTGCAGGCAGGAATAGAAGTGATATGTAATATCAAACACCACAGAGAGGCTGAGCAGAAGGTACATGGATGCCTGTGTCTCTGAGCTGGAAGAGAGCATTCAGAAGTGTAGTAAGTGCTGCTCTCACTGTGTCCTGGCTGAAGCAGCATCCAAGGCAACAGCAGCTGCTAGAAGACAGCGAGGAATGCATGCCTTCAATTCTGAAACAAACTGATTTAGTAAAAGGGGAACATGTGGGCAAAAACTTGACAGAATAAACTCTGATTTGGAGAACAGTTGTAAGGTAGACTGGTTTTGAGGAGAGCTTTTCTGGCAAGTGTAGGTGGTAAAAAACAATGCTGACAGTATATGACAGTGCTATTCTGTGGAAACCCCTAAAATGTTTGTTTCTGGTCTAGAGCCTTCAGGTGAAATGTTTAAAGCAAGGGTGAAACTGTTCTCAGTTAATTTGATTTTAATTGGCACTGAGGGGAAGGATCTTAGGTCTTCCACAAGCCTGGGAGGGGGACCAGGTGACGATGGGAGGGGAGGCAGTACGTGTAGGATCAGGAATCAGTGCACCCACAGCAACCCATGCTGACGAGTACAGTACAGACTCCTGCTGTAATAAAAATAATTAATAACCAGTCTCTGTTCTCCCCTCTTATCACAAGAGAGAAACACAGTTGATTTTTGCCAAGTGTTGAGCATGCTCAGCTCCCATTGACTTTAACATAAATTTAAAGTGCTAATACCTCACAGACCTGTTGCCAAAATGTACTGCAATATCTTTTCTTTCTCACACCTCTCTGGACAGACAGTTGTCTTATTAATTCAAGTCCTCTTAAAACATCAGATCTTAAACATGCTGAGCTTGTGAAGCACAGCAGGGCTGGAGGCAGCTGTGATGTTCATGTAGATGTTCTATGGTGACACAGCCACTTGGCACTTGTATGATTCAAGTTGTGCCTTGTACCAGGCGATCTTAATGGATGGGGCTGTGGGCTCTTCAGATGTGCCCATCACATGGCACTTCTTGTGTAAATGTGTTTCTGTTACAAGCCAGGCTTTGGAAATCTGTGACTATGTGAGGAGACAGAATTCCTCATTTGTTCTCAGCATAGTGGGCATTCTGTGGAAAATGAGAGCTGTGTGTGTGAGAAACCAGCTAACCAAGCTTCAAATGGAAGCCAAATGAGGCTTCCCTGCAGTTTCACAGCTGTGTCCCCAATGGCAGCTTTGTGCTGACAGCATGGTGAACTCCGCTTCATTTCTGTGACCACTAAGAAACAGAAGATCACAGAACCTGGAGTCAAAACTTGCTAGGATGAAATTTTTTTATTTTTTATTTTTTTTGTCCCTAGGGAGCAGAAATGGCTACTTTTTAAAAGCAGAGCAGAATAACGTAATAGCATTTTTTAGGTTAGTACTTACTGCCTAAATAATGACTCGTAGCGCCTTTTCAATTTTCCCTTTCCTCCTGAAGAGATGAGGAAACCTCTGCCTCATGTTAAAAGGGAGGTAAAAAGGCACAGAATAAGTGATAATTTGCCAGTGTCATGAGGTGGAGAGAATGTCTTGGTGGGGGTTGTGTTTAACTTCACATTAACGCTGCCAGAACAGCCCATGCTGGTAGTCATGGGCAGGGAGGTGGCCTCTTGCTGTCACAGCCTGTGTCCCATCACATCACTGGGATGCATCCAGCCCTGGCAAACCAATAGTCACAGTCATATTCATCCATGAGAGCTTGCTCACCCTCTCCATAGGAGCTGTGCATAAGACAAAAGTAATACAGAATTTCTGAGATCATATCTGCTTCTAATTATCAGATACAATTTTAAACTTTAGTTTGGAAAATTAAAAATGTCTGTATGTTTGCACACTCAGGATTTTGTGTGCTGCTTACTTGGGGAGGGTGTGTGTACATACATGCATGTGTATGTCTTGGCTAATAAATGCAATTCTGTTGAAGCTTCTGATATAATGTAGGGATAGTAATGACTTTGGAATGATGATGGTGCTATAACTCAATCAAGATGTTTTTAGCAAACTGCCTCAAGTGGGTTGCAAACAGCTGCAAAACACCCACTCAAATCCCTAACAATTGCAGCACTAAACAACAGCAGTGTCATGTGTGTGCTCTCCTTAGCAAGTGATGAGTGCAGGAGCAGCCTTTAATTTTTGTTCTTTTTGTTCCTTTTCTCCACAGACTATCCACGTTGCCATTGTCTGTGCAGGGTACAATGCCAGTCGGGATGTTGTCACGCTTGTCAAGTCTGTCTTATTTCACAGGTAAAGGTAGCTTTCTTTTCCTGTATGTTGTATATCTGATTATGACTAAGTGAGCTTTTTCTAGGTTTACTATCTTACTTCAAAAGAAGGTCAGATTCCCTTCCCTGATTCCTTTCTCTTTTTAAGGAATGATGCATTTAATTCATGACCATCTCAAATAGATTTCACCTGTGTGGAGATTTCTACAGGGAATAAGAGGGATCAGAGATCCACCTGCTACCCCTGTTGCATTGTGGGAATAGGGACAGTATCTATCTTCACTGTAAAGCATCTGCATGCTCCTGAATGCTGTAAAATAATGATAATGGTAATAACAGTGTTGTATTAATTTAGCCTATTTCTGGTATGAGTTCATGGCACAGCTGTAGATGATAAATTCACACTGGTTGCTTGACTATCCCAGCTTCCAATTTCGACATTTGTTTTTGAAGTAAACCTACTCTCACAGTCAGTATATACATTATTCCATTAAATTCAGGTGCTTTGTTCTGACTTTGGAATGTCTGCTTACAACCCCTCAGAAGTTTTTGCAACTTGGTTTTAGCACGGTTAGCTTCCAAAGTTGAGAGGCATAAATATACAATGAAAACAAAATAACCAACTACCTTAACAGACATCAGCTCCAGAAAAAACAAATTCATATTAAACTATGTATGGGCGTACATGTGTATCCATTGTCCAGTTTAGAAATGTCTCTCAGAGATGCTTTCCAATTATGTTGCTGAAAGTGGATTAAAATCAGGGAAGTGATCAGACTGTTTGACTCAAACAGGATAAATAGACTAGTAAAATATGCTTACAGTACAAACAACTTATTAAGGAGGTAGTTTCAGTATGCTGCTTTCTTTGAAGGACAATTTTGTGCAAGGGTGAATAACTTTTGTTCATGTCATGTGGTAATATCTTCTTGCAGCAAGCATGAGTGGGACATTCCAGTCCCACACTTTGCTCCTTATGTTTGCCTCCAGTCTCCTGCTGAAAGCCATAGTAGTCACTCCCTGACAATGGTTTAAATACACCATTTTATCATTTTTGATAAGCTTCCTAAAAGAATATAAATGCTCACCTTGTCCACTATGAAAAAGTACTCCATAAGTACTGTTTAATCAAAATAGGAGAGCAGTTTCCATTATCAACACACAGTCTTTTGAGAAGTAGCATGTTTGTTAGATGAGGGGTAGGACCAGAAGAACAATACTAGAAGAAACATAAAAAACCACAAAAAATCAGTAAATATCCATGTCATTCTCTGTAGAGGATTTTACTGAACGTTGAAATTCTGGTAAATGGTAAAACTGTAGGTGTTTCCAATTAGAAGTTTGAATTGCTCATTGTAAACTGGGTTTATATTGCAAGGATGTGGGGAGGTTTTATAATTTTTAAATTATTTTTTCTAAGGAATTTAATAGAAAAGCATATTTTTGTGGTGACACAAGTTATCCTAGTGGTTAGCTTCTCCCTGTTTTTCTATCCTAGTACTTTCATCCAATTTGAGAAGACTTTAATATCTCTGTTTCCAAATGTTCAGTAAATAATAGGCATCTCACAGCTCAAAGGTTTAAACAACCTCTCTCTGTGCTCTTTAAGGGAAATGTCCCTGTTTTACTTAAGGCACTCTTCTGTGCAAATTTATAAAGAATACTGCCACATAATTAAATGGTTAAATAATAATAAAATATTAAACCAAAAAAAGGTAATTAATATTAGTATTTGTAAGTTTGATGGATTCTGCCTCTGTCAATAACATATTGTAGTTTTGCCTGCACTGCTGCTCCTCTCAAAGGATTTGTTGAGCTCAGAAGAGGTGGTCAAGATAAAGTCCAGTATAGCTAATGAAGCCTGAGTACATTCCAGATAACCTATCTCCCTTGTTTGCTCAGAACATACTTAAAGACAAATCTAAGTCCATTCCTGCCAAGAACTAGCATTTCTCACTAGGTATTAAATTGTTTGCTAGAAAGAGAAGGGTATTCTCAGAAAAGAGACAGAGCTTCTTACAGACATTTCTTTCTTATCTTCTAGAAAACACAGACTTCTTAAGCATCAGTTGATGCTATGGCTCCATGGCCATGCTTCAGTAGCACTCTTTTCTTGCATCTTTATCTTCGGAATGGCAGTTGTGTAGAACAATGCAGAATAGGCAAAAAGAAACAACAAGCTGAATAATGATGTAGAACTAAGTTTCCTTGCACTGGTTTCCACGTGCAAACAATGTTATTTTGGAGACCACTGTGCACTTCAGAAATGGTGATGGTTGGAAAGGCTTCTTTTAGTTGCTATGATCTATTTAATTGTAGGAGTGAAGGATGGAGACAGGTCATAATAGTGCATTTAGGAGGATTGAGTTAGGCGAGTTGGAAGTGGTTGGTTCAGATAGTCAATGCTTCAAGTTTACCTCTGACTTGAGGGTCCTCAGTGAAAACAGGCATGGAGATGTCTCTTCTTCTAACCCTAAATATGCACCAGAAAGTGCATCTTAGCTGTTATTGTCCAAGAAGCCATTGTTTGAAAGGTCTGTATGCTTCCAATGGAGAAGTTTGCTTAACAAGAATTTAGCCATCCTAATCTCTAAGGCTACTGATCCTTCATTTGCAGTATCACCACATTCAATCTCAAATATAGATATAAGTTTTGCAAGAACAAAAAATATGTGCTGCCAAACTTATTGTCATAGAGATTTTGTTTTTCCTTCAACACACCCTGAATTCAATCTACTGATTAAACAACTGACCTCTCAAAGCAACCAGGGTTAATATCCTCACCTGTCCTCCTGCACCTCAGTTGGTGTTTGTTGTAAGACACTGATTTCAGTGAATCTATCTGGAATTCGTGAAGATGTTATGTCCTTCTTTTGGCATTTCTGTACAGGCTAGTAATTAATGCATGTTTTAGCATGCCTTTTGATACAAAACTATATACCTAAATTGCCTACTTCCATAGGAAATCCCTACTTCTCTAATAGGAAAGCTCTCAGAAAAGGAGGCCATGTCAGTCTAATCCCAGGGAGCATTAACATATTTATTATAACCCCAACTTTAGCTAGAGTGCTGGATAGAGACACAAAACAGCAGGAGTGCTGGGTCATTAAGGATAAAAGCTACAGGATTTTCTATAGATAGAGTGTGCTGTCTCTTCTCTCTTGCATGAATGTACAGCAAATCCTGCATATTGAACATTTCAGCTCTCCACAGGCCTAAAACACGAAGATTTGAGTCATACCATGTATATTATGAGACTTAGGCAAGCTACTTGTTCAGACCATTTGAGAAACCATATCTATCTTCAGGTTCCAGAGAGAGGGAAAAGGAGAGGAAAGGGGTACTGTGATTGATTCCACATAAGAACTCCATAGTTCAGAAATGTGTTTCATTCCCAGTGGTAAAGGAGCTTGATTCCAGTTTTGTCTTCCAAAAACGTATGCTCCAGCCACAAAATCCAGCAGCTTTTAACACCCCGTTTGGCATAACTGACAGTCTGTTCTCAGGAGGAGACTCAGCAGAGCTGGGATAGTGCAGGGTTTGCAGTCTGATAAATATGCATTGGCAGCGCTGCACAGAGGGAGGCTTGTAGAATGAGTACGCAGTCCTACTCTGCAACTTCCCTGCTTTCCTTTCTTGCACATCCACTTCCCAATTATGACAGATTTTGTAAAGCCATTGCAGGGCTAAAAAAATTATCTCTGAGTTTAACACAAGCCAATCTCATATCACCATGTCCTAAGAGCAGCCTCACTTTAATTATTCCAAACCAAAAGACTAAACACTAGAAATTTATTATATTGGGTCAAATAAGCAGAATGAAGTGCAAATGCTTTTGGAACCAGTGATTATACTGGTAAGGTAAAAAGCACCTGCATTTCCTTTTCAAAATTGAAGCAGTTTCCTGTGGCTGATAACGTTCCTTGAATCTTTTACAACTATTGGTCCAAGTTACGTTGGTGATTTTTCAATGTTTTACTCCATTTCTGAAAATTGCAAACCTTAGAGTGCTACAGAGACAGCCCACAATCCTAGTTACATATTAAAAAGATAATTTCTTTCTCTGTTCAGGTAAGTCTTAACTTGAGTAAGAACTAAAATGGTTTTTAATTGTGCCCTTTTTTGAAGACATGCCTAACACTGTGTTTCATTTGGAAACAAAAAAACTGGAAGAAAACTTGTACAATTATAACATGTTTCTGGCAGTTAGGTCAGCCTGACAATCTGTAAACAATTAACTTCTCTTTTGTGCCAGCAAGCGCTCTGTTGGTTTTTTGGTTTTTCCCCACTATGTCAGTCCCTCTTCTTCGTGGGAGACACTGCATTTACTTCTTTAGCTGTACTCTCCATTTATGCCACAGCAATAGTGGCATAGGAATATGGGAGCTTTGCAAGGAATGTAAACAAAACCAGACAACCAGACAAATGCTTTTTAATAGGAAGTTGTCTCTTTGCTTTAAGAAGGCTGCTTGTAATCTTAAAGTTAAGTGTATGTCTGAGCATTTTTAAGAACAGGATATGAAGCTGTGTTACAGAATGCTGTATGAATAATGAAATCTTTTTTTTTTTTTTTTAATAGAACAAGTAGAATAAGGGAAAGCAAATTAAAATCTAAATTAAATTAAAAGGATGACATGTAATTTCCAAGTAAAAGTCACAAGTCAACACTGGCTGGTAATTAAAGCTTATATAATCTAATGGCTATATTCCATTGAGACCACTTTGACTTAATGGAGTTAATTTGAGAATTCAAAACCTCTGACAGTGTTTCCAACTTTTCTAATGTGTCAGTCTATTTTGTGGGAAGTTATTCTGGCAAAAAGCATAAAGCGTGACCTGATTTCTCTGATGCATATAAATGCATCAATAATACACACTTTTTTTTTTTTTCTAGCTGTCCTAACAATAGAGGCATAATGGAGAAAGTAATGTTTAAAAAAATTCTGCCCATGATTTACTCTTAGTACTTCCCAAAGAAATTCTGTAAGTAAATACAAAACAAGAAGATCCATAAGTGATGCAGCAAGTGTGTATTTAGACTTTTTCCAATAGTCTGGGGAGTATTTTCACCAATACTGGGTGTGAAGTGGTATAAAAACACCTTGAAGATTTTTCATTAAAATGTTTTCTCATATGAAAGAGGGATTGTCACAGGGCATTAGGAGAAAAAGTTTCCCAAACTGACTTTATAATTTCTGTTTGAATTTCTTGTAACCATTTGTTACAGATATAAAAGGTACTACCTGTTGTGCTTCCCTTAATAAAACATAGGTTTTGGAAATAAACCCATTGGGCTACTGAGCTTTTTATATTCTTAGAAAATAAAATTCCTCTGTTGCAGGGAGAGAGCTGTGTAACCAAGCAGACAAGGAGTTGCCTTTTGAATTACTAACAGTCGGCCTATGGAATAGTGCAGAAGGGAAGAGTGAGCCTTGGTTCACTACTCCCTTTTTCAATTGTAGATTTTTGTATTTAAGTCGGTGACAGTGGCTATTTGAAAAGAAAGGGCCATAAATGCTTGAGCAAGCAGATCATAAATCTGATGAAGAATAAGGAGTTTTAAAATGCAAGAATAAGACATCATGATAAGAAGAAATGTAGAGAAATGGGTACCTTGGAATAGACTTCTAAATTCATGGCCTGACTTAAAAAATTGACTTCTTTTCATTTTCATAACTTTATAGGACCTCAGCAATTTTGAAAATGAGGGCATTCATTCAAACTCCTATATTTAGGTCTAAGAGCCTATATTTAAGCATCCATGCTTGAAAATCTTGGCTAGAATCTCCCTTTGTTCACTTTTGAGGAAAGTAATTTAGGAAAATAAATGTGTGCTCTTTACATATGGTTTACTTTGTCAGATAGTTCTCATTTTAAGATAAGTGGAAATAAGTTAATATAGGAAGATTTGCAGTTTTCTGAACAGAGTACTTCGAACCTTAAGTTTCCACTTGATGAGAAATAGCCATATTTTGGCACTACATTTGACCATGTTAAGACATTAATGCATCAGCACTTTCCATGTAGCAGAAACTGTGAAAAGTTATGTTGGTAGAAATTCAAATGTTCAAAATCATTGAAGTAAATAAGTGTTTCTGGACCTTGTGAGAAATTCTATGGCTGTTTCAATACCTGCTTCTGCAGTAAGGAATCTGGAAGACTTGGGGCTCAGAGTTCTGAAATCTGGGATGCTAGAAACATTTATTCCCAAACAGATTAATTCACATGAATACTGGGGATTTTCCAAAACCTATTAGTTTTGTGGGAGAAGTTTATCAGTTGCCATAATTGACCCATGTTATTCCATAGTTGAATATACTGTCCCCATTACAGTACAGTGATTTCTATCAGTACAAGACACAACCAGACTTTGTGTGTGTTTTTTAGTTCTCTTGATGTGCCCAGTGGAAAATGAGCAAAATGTTCAAGTTTAATGAAATTCAGCTTTCAATGGAATCCTTCACAATATCCTGATTGCCATCCCCAATTCTTGTAGCCAGTGATTCAATCATATTGTCAGATAGTCATGACATCCCTTTCATGTATCTCTTGAGAAAGATTTCTCATCTTGCAGAATCTCTTCTGTATCTTTTATAATGAATGTTGGTTGATCTTCAAGCTTCTGAAAACTTGTTTCTTAAACACTTTGAAGCAATCCGTATCTTTAAGGCTTCGCATATTGCAGACAGCAGAAGAGGTGAAAGATGTCATCTGTGTGTATGCTAGTATAGTTACCTTCAGAGGGTCTTCCAGCTCTGAGGCTGTGCACTGTTGACTTCCAGCACCATGCCAAGCCTCACATTTCACAGAACTGAAATCTCTGGAGTAAAATTATCCGTGGCTGATGCACATTTAGTTGTAGATGTCATCAGGTCACTATCCTGTTTTGGGGATATATTTTTGTAAGTGATAATCTTTTGCTTTGCCTCTGACACACACTTTCCTTCCAGCTGAATCTTTACCATGAGGCTAGCAACTTGAAAGAGATTTCTGTGTGGGAGTACAGCTATCCTTTTTTCTTTCTCCCAGTAGGAGATGAACTAAAGTAAATGTCACCCACTTGTTCCCATATAAGTTTCTTACACTCTGGGTCATTCAGATAAGTATAAACTGCTACTGAACATCTGAGTGTCTTTGTATCAGATTTTTTCTTTTCAACTAGTGTGTTTCATCTAAAATATTTTATATAAATTACATTTAAATGATCACTTGGAAGAAAGATGGAACTTTTTTTTAACTGATTTTTTACTCTTATTCTACTTTACAATATAAGATAAATAACCCCAGAATAAAAAAAGGAAAGGAAATTACTGAAGAACACTGGCTGGGAAATAGTCCTACCAGAATCCAGACTCAGCCCCTCCTTAGCAGAGGGAGCTCTGTGGGATGTGTATGTTGATATTGAACATTTATTTGTCTTGAGATACTGCTTTGCCTGTACCCAAAGCCATCGGTGTTGTACTTTGTTTCTCTTGGCCTTGTCTCTACTAATGAGATGTATTTCCTGATCACTGCTATTTCCTGATTTTTTTCTTGGCAAGGTGCCTGGTTACTGCGGAATCCGCATGAGCCAGGATGTCCTCTTCTACTCTCCTGCTGGGCTGGTGAAGCAAATGTAATTGCTGTGATCCCTTTAGCTTGGTAATGGGACACTCAGCAACTGGCAGCTTGTGCCTTTCCCTCTCCCCTTCTCCCTCCAGGACAAGCTAGCAATTGAAAGACCTTTGTCTTTTGAAAAGTATGTGGTGCTTTAGTGTTTTGGATATCGTTTAAGGCAGATCAGCTGTGGGTTTGTTCTGCCATCAAGATTATCTCATATATAAGGCTTATACCCAGCCCTTTTCTGCTTTTACTGTAAGCATATAATGTGATCCACAGCATCCTTGAAGCCAATACAACACCTTCACTGGCAGCCCCAAGTGCTGAGTTGGGTCTGCAAAATCCAGTCCTACATTGCTTCTCACAAAAATCTCCTCTTTCTGCTGAGGGGTTTGTTAAAATACTATGAAAATTATACATATTTTTATGTTTTCCTGTGGACTTTGTTCAGTGGGAGGCAGTATTACTCATCAAAGCAAGAAGAGAAGCATTAAAAGGGAGGCACACATTTTTCATTAATGGAGAAAAAAATAACCTTCATTTTTTGGGTTAAGCCCAAAAATGTAATGGAAATGTATTGGCCTGAACTAACATAGTTCTCCTCACTTCTCATTCACACTGAAGAATGTAGTAGCATCACTTGTCTTCCGCTTTAATCAACATCTGAAACTAAATACTTCTCTTGCTAGATGAAAAATACCAATTAACAAGTACACTCATTTAGCTTTACAAATTCCATAGAAATGATAATCCACTATTCCACTCTAGGGATCAAAGAAAGGTTGATCCCGTGCTGAAGTCTAAACAAGGCATTTTTCTTCTTAGTAGTTTTTTCAAAAGTCTGTCCTTTTCTGCTGACAGAGAAAGTTGCTAAGCTAGAGGCAAACATGGAAGACTACAATTTGTGACTAACTTCCACTGGTAGGTTTCCTACCACAGAAATTAAGATCAAATTTTGTTTCCTACTGTCCCCCAAAAAGGGAGGGAGGTTAAGGGAATTAAACAAGGTATTTATAATGTCTAAGTTCACATTAGTATAGAGAAACCCATATACTTTGTCAGAGCTTTTCACTCTTGCTGATACTGGCTTCACCTGTCTTGTTTTGAAGCTTTTCAGTTAGCCCAAGTCCTGTAATTACAGAGGTGAACCCAGAACTGCTGTTTTGAAGTAAAATGTTTCCTTTCCTCCTGCCTTTCTTTAACCCTTAGGAAAAAGGAAGTGGTGAGACTTGCAGTCTCCATTTTGTTTACTATGCCAGTGAATAGCTAGAAGGTACTCACCTGAAACATCTAATTTTGGGTTCCTATGGGACAGCTGTTGGTTCCCCAAAATGGCTTTGTAGAAAACTTCTATGTAAACTCAAGGGTCCCAGAATTTCACCTCATCCAAATTGTTATGTTTAACCTAAGACAGTCTTCTTACCACAAAGATAAATTACCAGGTTCACCTAGAAACTGAAACAATGATTTCCAAAGCTCAAGTCTCCAAAGGTATGTTAACTTGGCCTTTTTTTAACGAGCTGGTGCACGAGACAAGACTCTTAGGTGTTATAAATCACCCATTCCACTGGAGTCAAAGGATATGTATGTTCATAGCCATCCAGAAACTGAGTATTGTATTGTGGTCATGTGTATTCAAATTGTGTCTCAGCATTTTGGCCACAGAGCAGACTCCACCAGACATGTTGCATGCTCAAAACTCAACATTGTAGAAAAGCACAGATAAAGCTTTGTAAATTTTGATGTTGTCCTTTAAGAACAGGAATTAGAAACCTTTGAACTAATGCGTTTCTCTCCCTTCTCATTTCAGGCGAAACCCACTCCACTTCCACCTCATCGCAGATGCAATTGCCAAACAGATCCTAGCAACTCTGTTCCAGACATGGATGGTCCCTGCTGTGCGCATAGACTTCTATGATGCAGATGAGCTCAAGGTAAAGACACGCAGACACAGGTGTCAGTCATACACTTCTGATTTGATGTCACCTGTTTATTCCTCATCTCCCTTGACTGGTGAATTGCAGGGTTATGACTGCCTAAAAATATTCTCCCTGATGACAACTAATTCTAACTGACGTGATTGTAACCCCGATTACACGTAACTGGTAAGATGCTAAGTGGCTGAAATCAGTGCAGTTTCTCTGGAATGAGAGCAGCTATTGAAATGTTTTGTCTAACAGCTTAGAATTTTACCTGCTAGCGAGAGGATTCTGGCTGTCCATCTGATCACACTATGTTTTTTTAAGGATAGTTCTTCCTAGTAGAAATGGTGGAATCTTAAGTATCTTGCTCAATAAACCCAAGTCTGTTACTGGAAACACTCAGCTGCCCTGCATTCCTCAAGCACAGGTGTGTGAAACCCTAACTACTCAGATTTCGACAAGGTAGCATTAGTACAATAGCTACCTTTTTTATCTGGATGCCCTTCCAAAAGGAGTGATTATGAAAAGAGTTCAATCAACAAGGGGGGGGGGGGGGAATCACTTGCTCAAAGTAATTATCTTTTCGTACTTAAAAAGTTTAAATCAGAACATGGAGGCACAACATTGATTTTGAGCTGTATGTTTTTTTACCTGTGGAGGTAGAATAAAACATTCAGACTTCAGCATTTGAAGTTGGTGGCAACCATTTGTATGAGTTACCAGACTGTTTTGAACAGGACCCAAGGAAGAAAACCAAAATTTAGCAAATTGCTGTACTTGTTAAGGGGGAAATTCAAAGGACACACTTTGTGAAATATTGAATACAGAAAGCTTTAGAAAGAGATGGAAAAGGGAAAAAAGTGATTCTTGAGAAAAATACTTTGTTTCTGTTTTTATTTTTCATTGGTTCTTCTACATAAAGCCATAAGCTGATATTAACCTAATTAGCCAGAGATCTTCCTTCTGTTCTTTGTAACTTTATAGCACGGAGGAGGTTTTTTCCTATCAGTCTTGTACGTGTCTATGTTACATGTGCTTTTCTGCAAATTGTAGGGTTTTTAATTAGCCTCTCAGCTGGCAAAGACAGACTTCTTAGTGTTTTCCTTCTGGTCATTTGGGTATGGTCCAATCTAGTTAAGTAAATAATAACCAAGAGAGCTTACTTGTGATCCTCAAATTTCTGATTTATAGGCAAAACACTGAGTAGATAAGAGACTACAGAGCTAAACTGTTTTGTCCTTCCCTCTTCACTCAGCCTTAATTTTTTATATGATTGATGACCTAAATCAACACTAGACTATGTAGCATGTAACCCACAGGCTTTAGTTTGATGACCCCTTTCTAGCTGGATGCAGGTATTGATGCATAAGTAGGTCTTTCCAGGTTTGCCCCTCTTGGTCAGAGCTCATCATTCTCCATACCAAGCAATTTCCCTGATTTCAGTGTCCAAAAAACACAGTATACAGTACTGAGCATGGGAGAATGTGACAGACACTGCCATAGGAGAGTAAAGAGTTATAACTGTAAACAGGGTTTTAAAAAGCCGAGAATGATGCTGGCTCATATCCAGATCATTCTGCAGGTTTTAGCAAAGACGACAGAGGAGCTGTTTACAGACAGCTGTAGGAGCTCATCTCATTTGTTTCTTATGTAGCCCCTAGAGAGGATTTAATGATTGGTTTGGGTTCACGTATTTCACCTGCACTCTTGGGAGCTGTATTATGCTGTCTGGTGTTAAGAAAACATAGAGCTGATGCTGGATGTTTACTAGAAAGCCTGTCTTTCTCTGAAATGATCTGTGGATTCACTGTTACAGTATGTACTATGTTTCAGTTTAAATGACCTTCCACAGTTCTTTTTTAAACCTGCAATCAATACCAATTTCTGACTTTTAAAAGGGTTTAAACTGAGTAATGGCATGAGAACTTTCTGCTTAGCTTTCATTCACCAGTGTTCAGTTGTTTTGGAACACGTTTTAGCTGCTGCAGAAAACATTTCATTTCATGTTTGTTTTTTTTTCCATTGGATGTGTATGAGCTTCCAGCCTCTTCCTTCTAATGCATCAGGAGCTGGCGTGTGAGATTAAGCCCTTAAGTCATGGGAAAAGTCCTTCTTCTGCTCTTGTTCCTGCTCAAATAGTGGAAGAGAACACATAATATTAGATCCTCCATAAATAGTATGGATGCTTTTTTGTTTTCAAGTAGCTATTTAGAATTCAGGCAACAGTTTCCAGTAGCATATTAATTTTTTAAAAGGCAGAATTTGGAGACTAAAGTATTTGGTATTTGGCAGTGTTTCTTAACATATCCTGCAGCTCTTAAAATACATGCTGTTTAGCTTAGAGTTAGAGCAACCAGTGTCTAAAGAAAGGCATAGAAAATTAGTCTTGGCTGTGGCTGTTGTCTTCTCTTAGGTTTTAGAGGGAAACTGGACACTTCACTGAAAGAAAGGGAAGACAAGGTACCACAGATTATATCAGAATTTCTAGACCAGCAAACTAACATATCTACTTTGCTGCTGTGAATTAAGCATGTCAGGTGTTCCTTTTAAAACTTAGAGAAGACTTATTTTTCCTTTTGCAAGGTGACACAGCTGTTCACATTCCTGTTGCACCACAAAGAGCCTAGGTTCATTCTCTCCCTAGAAGCAGATGCTGCCAAACTACCAGCAGCCTGCTTGGAAGAGGGATGGAGCACAGGAAAGAATGGCCAGGGAAAGGTATATCTTTGCTTGGGGTACATGATAAGGGATGGGATAGAAGAGGAGGAGACTTAACTGTGGAGCTGAGCCAAAATAACAGCATTTCCAGGAAAAGGGTCAGACACAATTGAGATAGCAGATGTATTTCTTTAAACCAGTTAGTTTGAAGATTTTAACATCCAGTTCTACTAAGACTCTTGTAGCCTTCTCCAATGTCACTTGGCCTGTCTCCTCACTGCCTTGCCAATAACCTCAAGGGAGATAGATGGGTACTTAAAAGCTCTCCCTCAACTTACTTACTGTTTGGATTTGGAACTCTCTCCCATTAACTGAACTTGCTACGTGCAGTCAGTAATCAGCAATAAGCGTACTTGAAGTGTGGGCTGCTGATAATGGTGCCACTAATTGAACTATTCCATAGCTACATACTTCATTCTTGCTCTACTCAGTATGGCCCACACATAACTCTTCCAAATTTACGTGGTCACATATGGCTGTGACTGCAAACTGGAAAGTTACTTGGCAATGTAAATTCACTTTATATGATCACTTCAGTTGTGTTAGTCAGCTTTGTCCTAATGTATAGATGTTTCTATTACAGCAATGCATCCCACAAAATAACTGGAAACTGAAAATGGTCTTCTTTGAGGATTAAATAAAAGAAAAAAAATACTTGTGAAACATTCATCTATTACAGCTGTGATTTGCAAATATCAGGCTGCAGGGTTTTGTGTTTTTTTCAGTTCAGTCTTACATGAAGAAACTCCAGAACAAACTATTGAAGGTGTGCAGCTTGGGCACTTGGCTTCTGCACTTCATTGTTAAACATGGAATCTCGTGTCAGTTCACTCACAGGGAAATACAGGTATTGAATCCATTGTGATTTGCACTGTCCCAGAGCAGAAGGAGCAGCTGATAAGGCAGTACTGTATGTGATGGGTGGAATACAGATGAGGTGAGTTTGTTTCCCAGATGTTGCCTGACACTCTGATGACAACCTCAGGTGAACCGAAGAAGGCAGAATGTGGAATGAGCAGTTGCCTGCTTTGCTGTGAATAAATGGCCCATATACACAGTCTTTTAATCACTGATAGAGCAGAAAAGCCATCTCCTTTAAATAGTTTAGCCCACATGTGCTGCAATTGATTTATGAACTTGAAGGGATGGTGAATAGCTTTTTGTAGTAGATGAACATTTGATCTGAAAGGTATTTATAGGGACAATATTCCAGCTTTTACTGTTCCCAGTAAACACAAATCTGAGTACCAGTGCTGCATTAGGTGATTTCCTATCAGAAATGTTGACATCTGCACACTCAGTCAAAATCAGTGGTCTGATCCAACACAACCAAACTCAGGTAGTGTATGGCATAAGGATCACCTATCTTTGGGCATTCACTGCAGTATGAGATAAGTTACTTCTTAGCCACTTTCATCTGAACTTTGAAGACAGTTCACTAGGTCAGATAATGACATCATTTAGACAGACATCACAAAATACTCTGAGTTAGAAGGGGCCCACAAGCATCATCAAGTCCAGCTCTTAAGTGAAGGGTCCTTATAGAGATTGAACCCATGACCTTGGTGTTATTAGCACCATGCTTTGGCCAACTGAGCTAATGGGCAAGGACTATGAGACTTAAGCAGAAAAATAAAATTTAATTTTTTAATTATGATTGTAGTGCAGTTGGTTCTCAGGGCTGTGCCTGTGTGCACCCCTAGTGCACTTAAATTCCCACAGTGGTCCAGGAGCTCCCGGGCTTGTTGTGTGTATGGATGAGATAAAGGACTGGTTTGAGACAGCCCAAGTTGAAACTAGGTGACTGATGGAACTGCTGGCACAAGAAGTATTTGACAGCTTGTTACAGGAGTGGTCCTGGTGGGAATTTCAGTCAGTTCTTGAGATTTCCCAGGCAGACCCTGCTGTGCCTAGACCAATTTGTATGCTTAAGCATGTCGATTAACATCCTGGGCAAAGAATCTGGCTGTCCCAGATATTCACAGACAGTTCCTGCTGCAAAGTTAATCAATTTTACAAGAGTAAGACAATCAATAGGAACAGTTCTTGCATGTGTAGAAATGATCATGTAGGACAGTCTATTGTACATACTTAAGATAGTTAGGAAATATTTTGCACATGGGTAAGAGTGATCTCTAGACACATTATATATATCTTGGTAGTGATCAGGTAGGACCGTGGGTCAGCTGGGTTACAAAAATTGTACAGACACATGTTTTAGAGAGTCTCACCCAATCCAATTAAGATTACCTTGTAAGAACCCTTGCTATGAAGACTCCCTTTACCATCTAGACAGCAAGCAAGTGTCCTGTCTGGCACATTGTATTGTCCATGCAAAAATTACTGTAGGCCAAAATCCCAGTAATGTTGTTTAAAAGTATGCTCAGTATGTGAATGTCTTTGCAGCAAATTGCACCAAAAGCAACTCAATGCCATGAAATCTTTGCATACCAGCAGAAGCTCTTCCAAAGAATGATAATAGTGTTAGGGCTGTATGTGTTGTAATATTGAAATATACCGATTTTGGAAGCATGATCAAACAAATCTTATAACAGAATGGCAGCTACCACCTTCTGAGCGTGGGAGAGAGGGATTCTGATTGGCAGTTGGGAAGATATGAGAGTGTTTTTGATGAACAGATTATTAGCTTGGTGGTTTTCACATCAATTCAAGAGGGTTACAACAATAGCAGTGTTGATAAAGCCTTGAACAATAAAATTGATCAGCATTCTTCTGCCTTCCATCATTTTCCTAGTCAAAAAGTTCTACTGGATGTTGCAGCCACCTGTAACAGTCTATCTCACAGTAATAGTGACTGACCCCTAAACTACCATGGATTGTAAGTATTTGCATTGCACTGCATGCAGATTATATATTGTTAAGGGCAGTGCAGGGTTATTTATCTGTTAAGTAGTTCACTGCGTGCCTCAGAGGCAAACACACAAAGTTATAAAGCAGAAGTATGCTACTACCCTTCATTTCTTTTACACTTCATATGCAAGATCTAATTGCTATTAATGCAACGCAGAAGGAGAAACCCAGCATCTGTTTATGTTTACATTCATTTACGCAGCTGTAAGTATTCAGTTAAAGTGTTTCTGTGGCACTGAGGTTTTGATCTAAAACTGTCACGTGTTATGGGGGCTTGCAGTGCTCCTGCATTTCACCAGCCTTTTGTCATTCTGTAAACTGACCTACTGCACATGTCAGTGAAATTGTAGGCATTGACTGCTATTGCTTCCTGTCTTTTCCCTTTCTCTTTGTTTTTTTAAAATATGCAAATCCAAGATTTTGGAAAATGAAGTCAACAATCAAAACATTTTACAGATCTGTATAACTTTTATGGCTTATTTTTAGATTTGAATTTCCACTTTATAATTGAGATTTTATTTGCTAATGGACATATTGAATACTAGAGGCCTGAAGTCTCAGGTGATAAAAGATTCTTGTGGTTGTGACACAACGCTACCATGTTAAGAACAGAGTCTTTTATCCATGATTTTCAGTACAGATGACTGGAAATTAACAGACCTGGTTTTGTAAGCCAAGATATTTTCCTTCAGACTGTTTGGGAGGAAATTAGTATCCACCAAGAAACAGATAGCAATTCAAACTCCCCAGCACAGTGGAACCTTTGTGAAGTCTGCCTCCTGTGTTATATTGTGCAGTGCTTCTACTACTGTTCGAGAAGAAAGCCTCATGTCTGACTTTGTAAACCCCTTGTACTTTCCTGCTTTTGCTGGTGCTTTGAAAAAACATCTTTGTTAGTTTTATAATTTAGTTCTAATTGCTGTGGGCCTCTCTGTAGCCCCACCTTTTTCTTGATTCTAGGGAAAAGCAGTGCAGTTATTCTGTTCTGTGTCCACCAGGAAGATGGGGTAGCTGCTCTGTGTAACATATGTGGAGCGAGAACTGAGGAGCCAACTCTCTTCCTCTTAAAATCACCCACATTTGTATCATAGCAGCTGACTGTGACATTTCAACAGCAAAGATTTTTGTTTGGCATTCAGCTTCTTAAACATTGCTCATTACAGCAACATGTGCTGCACCTCCGGGGAAGGCAATTTTAGCGGAGAATGAGAAAAAGATGAATAACTTCACATGAGATTTTCCAAAAATTATTCAGTCTGACAGAGACTTAAAAGTGTGCCCTGGAAAAGCCTAAAAAAGACACGACATCTTAGACTAACTTGGGCACCTGTCGCTTATTCCTTGCATCCACATTACAACAGCTGCTTTCTCAGAACATTATCATCCACCTACGAGAAATGAGAGCATTTTGCTGTCCTAACCTTGGATATACAGAAGTTATTTGAACATTTTGATCTGCATGAAGGGTATGGGTTGTGTATCCCCTGTACTTGCTGGGGAGAGTTAATGGTCATCCTGTGCTCCAGCACAATTTCTTTCTTTGGCACCTGCAGGTAGAAAACTGGGAAGACATATAAAGGCTATAGTTAGATGGTCTTAGCTCTTAATGGCTTTTTACTTGCTCACATGGACACCTCCCTGTCAAAGGGCATTCAGTTATTCACAGAAGAACAGCAGTGACTGCTCAAGGCATTCCTAGTGAGGATCAGTATTGATGTGAGCATTTTATCAAAATGTTTAATGAGCCTTGCTTCTAGAATTACAAAGAACTGTATATGTATTTCCATATCTGATTGATAAGCTGAAAAATACAGGACACTGCAAGGACTCCAAGAATATTCTTGATTCACAACCAGGGAGCTGAAATGGTTAGATTTCCTCATTTGTAAATTATGTTGGCTTATTTGTGGTGTTGACTTATTTCTGAGAAACAACTGAGATTCAGGGAAGTGTTGGGCAACAGATCAGATGTGAGCTACTTCCCATGCAGCAGTTCACCAGGCAGTGTAGGCACCAAGTGTTCTGAAGGACTGGGGCTGAAATAGTCGTTCTTGTGGAGAAAAATTATGTTCACCTTGCCTAGCCAGACCTTTTTGTGTGGCAAGTTTTCACAGCAGTGAAAATGACAAAGTCATGTTGTGCGCCAGGCACAGCACAACCACATGCTGAAGTCACTCTTGTCATAGGTCTGAAACCATCTCAGTCCAGATAAGGGTGTCCAGGCTGATTTTGTCTCAGTACTTGCTTTAAAGGTGGGGGGATATGTAATAACATTGTTAATGAAATGCCATTGACATCACCTCTTTTTGAGTCAACGTAGTATGAGAACATTTGGACTTTTAAATTGAGACATTTTGTTTCTGTTAGTGGAGTTGTCACTTTTCAGGTCAATCTGCAGTCCAACAAAGTTTCATTTTTTGAGATACATAGTCAGATTATTAATGAGATACCACTGATGATAATTTGACTTGAGTAATTTCTCTTAGTAGATCTACCTCTTTTCCAATCAAATTGTTTTATCCTGTGGAAGTTTCATTCTTTGAGCTTAAATTGATGGTGTCTAGGTCTCACCCTTTCAGAAACAAAGATGAAAACTGAGCAGTATTTTGATCCCCTGTTAATTTTCCCACATACTTCTTTACTTCAGATTCCACCCCTTTCACAGCTGAATGGATTCCACAGTTTTTAGCTGACACAGATGAAAGCCCATAAAATAGTTCCATCTTTATTGTTTTAATTAGACATTTGGGACCTGTGTTCACCTGTCTGATTGCAATTTTATCTGATGGTCTTTAGGGTGAAACTCCAAGATTACATGGAATTAGCGTGCCACTGGTGGACTTAGCCCTCAGACATGTTTCAAGAAGTTGTAAGAGTTACATGCCTGCTACATGGACACTTCATTTAAACACTACTGATGCAAACTCACTATTATCTGAAGTATTTGATGATATTTAACCAGAAGCAGGGCAATTAACTAGACTGATGTCATGAACGTCAGTGTTTTCTGCTTTTGAAGGAGCCCGGTTTTCCCAATGTCTTTATTTTCTTCAGATTGTTTCTTTAGTTAGTGCTGCATTGTCTGAGAGACAATGTAGCTCTTTCTAATAACAAAGAAAAAGAATACTTTTTCACCCTGTTGCATTCACTCCTTCTTGCACTAGGTTATTGTTAGTTTTGCTTGTTCATAATTGTAATACCTTTTATCCTTTATTATTCTTTTTATTCTAGATGTATTCCTGGAGCATTTTAGTCCCCAGGAGTTTTGATGTATTGTAATACTTAGCACTGGAGAAAAGAATGCTATTTTATGTAATTTTTTTTCCCATGAAGCAATAATTGCTATATAAGAAGTTCCATTCACCTGACCTCCAACTCTGCAGGGTGGAGGTTGATTTCTTTTTTGGAAATTCTTTGCTTTTGGTGAAAAAAGAGACATAAGAGTTCTTTATGGGATATAGCATTTATTCCACTAGTTGGATGTGTGTTCCTTTTTCTGGTGCAGCATTTTCAGCTGTTGAAGTTCTACTGTCCTTACTCTTTAGGCAGAAACAGTATAAGTTTAGGTCTGTGAGATGCCTGATAGTAGGTAGAGATTTTCTTTTGAATAGAAGAATAAATCCTTTTTCTCATAAGGATTTGCTATGTTTTGACTTTGTGTTAAGATATCAGCTCTCTGGTGGAAGTTGCATTCCCACATCCTTTCCACAAACCATCCTAGGACATCGGGAAAGTTGTTCCTGGAAAGGGTGGTTGGTCACTGGAACAGGCTCCCCAGGGTCATGTCACCAAGCTCGTGAACTCTGGTCACGACTCCAAGCCTGGCCATGGACACGCTTGTTAGTCATGGTTTAGTTTTAGGTAGTCCTGTGAGGAGAAGGGAGTTGCGCACTATGTTTCTTATGGGTCCCATCTAACTTGAGATATTCTATGATTCTTTATTTTGCAACTCTGGCTGTCAAATACTGTTTTGTATGGATACAAACTGGATGGGAATCTTTTAGGCTTAAAGGGGTGGGAAGCCATTCCCTCTCAATTCTTGTATCTGGTTGGGAATGTTTTAGTGTATGATAACTGGTATTTTACACCTGCAATCTCCTCTCTCAGGTATTACTGGGTTAGCAATAGTCACTGTAACTGTTCTGCAACCTTCTTTGATAATCCTTACAAAACGATTTTTCAGTAGGGAAAGAATCCCACTTCAGATAAGTTTCGAGTTGCAGCTGTTGTTTATCCAACAAAATGTGGTTACGCAGGATATGCTGTTGCATTTTATCCTGGATAGTGCATCTTGATGCCACCCGTTTGTTATCCTGACATCATGCAAAATACAGGTTGTGTGCTGCTGGGCTTTGACCCCAAGAGCTGCATGGAAATGTGCTAAAACATGGAATGGCTGCAGCTAATGTGTATGTACTTGCATAGTTACTGAAGTGAAAAAGCTTCAGTACATCAGGCAGTGATAATATTTTCATGGATTTGTATCTTCCCTGATGAATTAGCACAAAGAGCTTGTTGATTGAGTTCACTGGCAATTAAAGTGGGCAATTGATCTTTCTTATCTTTCCATACAGATGAAGCGAGAAGGGCAGCCCTGAGTTTTCACCACTGGGCAAGTTCTTACCAGATCTACCTGTCAGTCAGCTTTTAGCAGAAAGCTCTGGCTTCCTGCCATTTTATCTGCTTCAGCTTGTTTGTCTCTTCTCACTCATTCACTGACAGGAAGAAAGAAAAAAAAAGGCTTTATCTTATCTTCTAGGGAAGATTTGTTCTTTTGCCTCTTCTGGAGAGGTGGGGCTGGGAGGCTGGTGTTTGGCTGGTTCTCACTGACCTCTTTTGGGATGCTCAGACTCTTTTAGGTCCTCCACCCTTGACTGCTGCACTGAAAACAGCTGGGGTTGAGGCCAGAGGCCTCAAAGGAACAAGAAACAGCACCAGCTGAGACTGGCCAGACTTTTCCATTCTGCAGTCTCATTTTGCACAAATGAAGAAAGGAAAACAAAGAGGGGATTCAGCATTTTGGAGATAGCAAGAAACAATGAAGAAATTTAGAAAGTCTCAAATGAGAGTGAAGAAAAGGAGTCAAATAGAAACTGGATATTTGAGTTTTATGGGGCTAAATAAGGTGGAAGAAAAGCCCACCTAAATACCTAAAGGGTGGGAGATAGTCCTTAAAGATCTCAGTAGGTGAATTACCTTTTGGCCCTTTCTTTTCTGAAGAAGCTATATGGCTGAATGTTTTGGTGCCTAAGTGACAGAGACAGAAAAAAATCCCCCACCTACATAATTTTTAGTTTATGTCTGCAGTCGTATCTGTATAAAGCATGATAAGCTCTTGGCACCCGCATTTAATTTTGTTGTTAAGGAAGTTGTTTTGAAGAAGCATCCTTAAATCAGGTTTTTCCCACTTGTCTGCCCTTTGTGTGCATGTGTGTATTGGTGACAGATCTGGAAAGAAAATTAAAAAAAAAAAAGACAAAAAACATCCTCAACATCAGTCAGGCTGTGTTATGGACTTTGCTACAGAGATGAGAATTAATTTGCAGTTATTTTCCTTTGCTGTATGCTGATGCTGATTTTGGAGGTTTTGTTTGTTCTGCCTTTTTAATATCTAATCTTCCTTTCCAGTTGTAGCTTGCTCCACAGTTTCTGCATTTGCTCTACATTATCCAGGACCCAGAGGTTGAAATAATCATCCATTTCTATCTCAACCTTTTTGCTCACTGTTATTTGCATCCAGACTTGTTGCACACATGTGTGGAAGATACCATCTGTTTCTTAAAGTGAAAGATGAGGCAGAATCCTATTAAAGTCACCAATGCTTTTGTGATGAGCAAGAACAGCCACAAAGGCCAGCAGAAATAGAAAAATTATTTTAGCAAAGATGTATAAATTCCTTTCTCCTTACAATTGTTTCTTAGAGCAAGATGTTATTATTATTTCTTAAAATACTCAGAAACCAGAAATTCTGAATCTAGAAAAGTTACCCAACTTTGCTGGATTTTTGGTTTCCTTGACAACCATTCATATAAATAGTAAAGACTTGTTGTGGGGGGGAATATCAGTATAATCAAAACGTGTGACTCACCCAGGAAAAAACTAAATTCAATGTGGAAGTTACAAGTTATCCAGCAAACATTAATAGAAGGGTCTGGTTTTGTTCAAATAAGGCTCTTCTGTTAATGTTTGCTGGATGCCTGACAAGAATGGAGCAAAGGCAGTGATTTTCTGAAGGTGAGATGCAAGGAGATTCCTTTTGGTATTCCTTCTGAGCAAACTATTGGAGGTGACAGTAATCTTCTTCCTTTCAGGATCTGTGAAGACTTGGAATTTCTCAATCTAGGTTCTTTCTTTTATTGTTAATATTGTTATGGTTGTCTGTAAAAAAAGAATGTGCTAAAAACAGGCATGAATTTTTACCCATATTTAAATGGTAACCTACTTGTCTCCTTCCTCAATGATTCAGTTAACCGAGTCTCTGCACCAAGGTGTTGATACTGCTCCCCTGGAAGCAAGAGAGTGAGAAAGGGGATCAGTCACATGTCCCTGCAAAGAGGTTAGATATTGTGAGGTATAGTCAATGTAAAATGGGAAGGATTATCCTGGAACTAATCCTGAGCCCTGCTAGTGCTGCTGGAATTGTGACTCAAGTTTCAGGAATGTGGGAAGAGGTATGGCATATATTCACAGCAGGATGACATTCTCCCTGTGTGAAAAACAGTGATGAGAAAAACCATGCATAAAAAAAAAACTTCCTGTCCTGTGCCAGCAAATCAATATTGTTTGTTTACCCCCCTTTTTATGCTTTATGTTATCATCACAGAATATGATATGTTACCAAATCACAGAATATGATCATCATTAAAGTGGTGGCAGTATTTTCCTGTATTTTCCTGTATTTCCAGTATTTTCCTGGCAGTATTAGAAGTGACATGAAAGCCCCGGTTCTGTTAGCTTTGTCTTAAATGATAGCCACATTATTTAAAAAAACAATATTTTGCTACTTGTAGTGTTCATAGTAGCAGCAAAACACTAAGCAAGTAATGAAAAAGCTGTGAAAACAAGTTGTCAGCTGTGTCTAGAAAGTTATTTAGCCAATCTGAAAAAATAACAATTTTTATTGTTACCTGATTCACACATCAGAATTTCAGAGTTGTTCCCCATACCTAGGACATGTGTAAGGGCTGCCTGAAGCCAGCAGCTACAAAAGACTTTGGCTGGTTTTGCTTCACAGAGATCCATCCTTCTGGAAGTTCTTTTACCAAGCAGATTGCACTGTTTTTCAGATCAGTGTCAGATACAATTCTGCTACAACTTGTGCAGATTTAAAACACTCTGTGATTTTGCTGTGGCCTGGAAGTTTTGCTCTGTTTGCCTTCTTTTAAGATTTCAAACTTAGTTTATCATCTGACTGATGCAATTGTCAAGGAAGATAGTGCCTATGTTGAAGTTGCTTAAGAGCGAGTAGATTCCAATTACTTCTGGATATCCATGTTTCCACTGAGACATTTATTACAGAACTTGATTCACGTTTCTCTTTATTTTAATCAGTCTATTCTAGATGCTGGATATTTTTAATGGTAAAACCTGGCATGAAGGCTCTGGGGAGGCAAAATCTACAGACTTCATTTTCTACTTCCCTCCACCTTTTCTATTTTCTTAGTTCTTCTGTTTGCTGCTAGTTGTTTCCCCAGCACAGGCAATCTGCAGCCATTAGTCTGGATGGTGATGGAGCTGGGTTCTCTTTGATCCCATTTATGAGCCCACCTCTGAGGTGGGGGAGGAGGCATGCAAGTGGCACCTTGTGCCTCAGGGCTGCTGATTCTCAGCCTGGTGCGTCACCCCACTAGCCTGACCTACAGGCTCCTGCAAGGCACTAACCTTCGTGGTGCTTTTGTAGAGTCAGCCAAGCAGCACGGCTGTCTTTGATTTGGAGAGTGGAAGGGGATACTATGTCATAGCTCTGGATTTTGATTGTTTTTTTTTCCCCAAGCATACCTAGGAAGTTGCAGTGAATGTAGTGACAAAATCAATATGGTATTGGAGGTTGCATTTTTCCAGGGTAAAGTGTTTAAGGACATGCTGCCAGGGAAAACACTTTATCAGCCAAAATTCTGTCTTACCACGCTAAACCAGGAGCACTTTTTGTTTCTCAAAGGGTTCTGTGGTGCTATATATTCTGTGAGACAGCGGAATTTCATTAAGTAAATGGAAAAAATACTATTTAACAGAGAAGGGGGTCTGACAGGAACCTCATGAAGTTCAACAAAAAGTGCAAAATTTTGTGTATGGGAACAACCCATGTACGTGCTGAGGGTTGCCATGCTGGAAAGCAGCTTGGCAGAAAATAATCTGGTGGACATCAGGTGAAACTAGAGCCAGGAATTTGCCCTTGCAGCAATGACTGCCTTAGACAAACACTGACAATAGGTCAAGGAACATGGCCCTTGCCTTTGACTCAGTGCTGGTGAGGCCACACCTGGAGGGCTGGGTCCAGACTGAGTTCTGGGCACCTCAGCACAAGGGAGACATGAAAATAATGAAGAAGCCAGCCAAGGGCTACTAAGGTGATGAAGGGATTGAACCACCTCACGTGCAAAGAAAGGTGATTGAGCTGGGACTGGTCGTCTGGAGAAGAGAAGGCTTGGAGGAGGATTTTATCATTGTACATGAATACTTGGAGGGAGGGTGTGAAAAAGACAGAGCCAGGCTCTTGTCAGAGGTGCTCAGTGACAGAACAAGGGGCAGTGGGCACAAACTGAAATACAGGAGGAGCCCTCTGGACATCAAGAAACATTCTTTTACTGTGAGGGTATCCAAGCACTGGCTCAGGGTGCCCAATGAGACTGTGAGTCCCCATCCTTGGACACAGTCAAAAGCCATCTGGACATGGTCCCGTGCCACTGGCTCTGGTTGGCTGTGCTTGTCAGGGGGAAGTTGGACCAAATGACCCCCAGAGGTACCTTCCAGGCTTGGTCTGTGATTTTGTAATGCTGTATTGAGCACAGCCCATTCATCAGGAAAAGTCAGGATAGAATTTTTTTCTGCTAGGGCAGTAATCAGAAGTCTTTAATGGGGGAAATACTTTTAGAAGGGAAACTTCTATTTATAGAAAGGAAATGCAGTCTTAAGTTTATGCAGCTGCTAGCTAAAAGTTTTGAGAGATTTTTTAATGGTATATCACCTTCCAATCCAAGAAGCATATAACAAATCAGGCTATTAGGTTTCCTGTCAACCTCTAGTGCTTCAGAGAAAATGGTAACTGATAAGAGAAACATATACAGTCCTACAGTCCTATATAGCCATAGTTTAGCTTTCCTCTGTCTGCTTTTGTGCTTGCTACTGTTTTGATGCTTCACTTTGTGTACATGTAAACAAGCACTAAGGTAGGACACCAAATACATAATCTCTTTTGTGCTTCATCTCACTGCTCTGTTTATCATGATTTTAGTAATGTGGAGGAGAGAAGGGTGAGTGCAGCAAAGTCATATTTGCAAACAAAGTGTCTTGGTATGCAAGACTGATAACCTTTAAGGGCATGACATTTAAATAGAAACGTAATAATAATGGAATATAATGAATTGGGCTTTTACCAAATACAAAACTGTATCCTAATTTGATCTAATTCACAGATGAAAAATCCACCAAAAGTTATCAATCAACAATAATACCACCAGTAGCTCCAAAATTTGGTGCAACTTGCTGCAGGATGGGAATATATGTGGGGAGCAGTATTGGTGTAGAATTCCCCCAGGTTTATATTCTTCAGTAGGCACCTGCCACCATCTACTATATGATGCCAGTTACTCAGCTCAGTGCATGATTGATCTGACACAATACAACACTCCAAAGTTTATTGTCCTTCTGTGTTGGTCACTGTCATTCTGTTCACGCTGGTACTGTTTTCCAGACTTATTTCATGCTAAGTCTACAAGTCCAAGCCTCCATCCTTTTCAAAGAGGCTCAGGTGACCTGCCCTTGTACAGATACTTCACTTTCATATGTGGAGCACTCAGTATTCACCTCGGAAGCCTGGGCAAGTTTCCCCGTTGTCTGTTTGTGGGGGGAAAGAGCATATTTAAAAAATCATGCAGTACCATAAAGAAATGCAGTGTAAGAGTCAAAGTCTGGCTGGATATATTTGTGATGACTTGGTACAAGAATTGTGCTTTGTGATTGTAATGTGTGAGCAACCAGAATCAAGTGTCTTAAAAAATAAAAATACCTAAATACTTGTGAATGTAGTCACTATACAATTCATTCACAGAGAACAAGCCACCAGTTCCCTCTCTCATTCAAGGAAACGGGTAAACTTGATTTTAAGCTCTGTGTATGAGACTTCTCTGTTAAAAAGGACACTTTTGGTAATTTAATGAGCATTTATACAGTGGTAGCAACTGTGAGAAAGCTGTCAGGCTGTGCACAGCAACTATGATTTGGTCAGCATTTCCCAGAGATCCAACACAGTTAGGGAAGACAACATGCTGGTGAGGTATACCTGAACACAGAGACTGCTGCTCCCACCTCTCTGCCATTTACCAGGTGATCAGTTACATGCTGCATTCAGACTCATAGGCCTGTGGTTTTTATATTCAAATAATTTAGATATTTTAGTTTGTTTTCAGTCTTCAATTACAAAAAGAATAAAGATGGTTCTGATGAAAGACCTTTAGTGAGTAGATGCTATTTCACTTAACTTAAAAGAATCAGTGTCAGCACCAGCTAAATACTTTTCTTTACTCTTTTCTTATGAACAAAAACATAGATCTTGAGAGCTAGAGATCCAAGGTGTTCTATTTCTGCTGAACTGGGAATTATACAAATAGCAAAGTATGTCACACTGTTTTGTTTCACTCTCTTTTACTAACTCTTTGTTTTCATGTTGCTGATGTATCTTCTAGGAATATTTTTTCTTTGAAGGCAACTCTGATCTATCTTGTTAGCAGATGATTCACAAACATGCCATATATGGGCCATTTTTTGACTGTGCTAAACAAACAATATCGTATTAAAACTTTCAGAAAGTATTTAGACAATATTTAGAGAAGTGGTTTTTGGCCAGAGGCCTCACTCCTCTTCTCAGAAGGCAGAGAGTCCCTTCCCCCTGCTCCCTGCAATGTTTTGACATGATGCAGAATAACCTCCAGGTTGTGGCCAAAACTAGGATAAGGACAAAGCACTGTGATGCTGTGCCTGTGTATTTCTTCCCATAAGACTATGTAGTGAGCCAGAGTGAGCCTTCACAGAGCTCTTGTGTAATGTAAGGAGTTTTCCTTACCATGAATTTGGAACTGTTACATTATTCTTGAATAGCAAAGCCATCAAGAAATTATGCTGGGGATTTATTAGGATCTCTGTTTGTGTCTTAGTCAACTCTGCATCAGAGAAGGGGAAACTGGGGATAAATTGGACTGATTGAGAGTCCAGGCTTCAACATATTCTCAAATCCAGCACATGCTAGCCAGCTGTGATGGACCATTTGAAACAGGGGCTGCCCCTTTCATTTTTGAAAGTGGTGCCTTCAGATATCAGGCTTCAGGATGGCAAGCTTTTGCCTTCTGTGTGCCAGATCAGAAGGAACTAGCAGACATAGGTTTCTTCCCTGTGGTGATACATGGCAGTGGTGTTAGAAATTGGAAATCCTGAGAGCAAAGAAAATAACTGCACTTTGAAGGTCATTTGCTTTTTCAGCCACCCTTTACCTTCCCTGCATGTGTCAGGCTATTCATGCAACATATGAACCCCTACCTTATTAAACTTATTTCCATAAGCACACTGGGTGTTTTTCTGGAGAAATATTTCAGCTAATAAAATGAAGGACATGCCATCTAAAATTAATAACCTATCAATGGGTAAATGCAAGCTCAAATCTGTACAATGGGGAACACTTTTAACAAGGGTATCAAGTGGAAGATTCAGAACAGTATGGTTTGCAGAAGCAAAGTAGATACTGCTCTGTATAAATCAAATACACCGTGGTGTGATGGTCCATTTCAAAAGCCACAATGTAGGAAAGCAAGGACCACAAATAAGTAGAATTGTGAGGGTGTGAATTTGAAATTATCTCTGTTACACAGAAGATATTTCTGGGGAACATTGAGTTTTCAATAAACCAACCAAAACTTCACACTTCAGTTTGCACTTTCTGTTTTTATTCTATGGGAATCTGCTTTTTCTGCCTTGCCAAGAAATTCTTGTCTTTCTCCTTAAAGGTTTGTTCTACTTCCCTCTGTCTTTTTAATGAACTTTGTAGTGGGAGAGTGCTCTGCCCTGGTACAGGAATCCTGAGAATACAGAGAAAAGTTGTGTCACTTAAAAGGGAATAGAGGAGGTTAGCTTACATCATCAGAGGCCTTGTTACTTTATATTCAAAAAGAAATGTGCTCTAAGCACCTATTATTAGCCTTTCTTCAACCATGCTTCCAACTTCCAAATGTAGGAACTCTCTTATAGAAGGTTGTCTCTAAGGATTTTGAGGGAAGTGATTTTTTTTGGTGCAAGTGTTGTTTCATATAATAAATTTACAATGGCAGTGAATAGATACAAGATGGTTAAACAACAGAATAAATCCCCTCCTCCATTTTATGAATACACTTAATTTCTGCTTACTTTCTCCAAAGTGTAACGTGCCAGGACAAATCCTGAAATCTGTCTCACTCAAGTTTGTTGTGGACAAAATACTAGTTGAAGTTATTGAGAGCATGACTCAAGGGAAAACTTAAAATCTGGGAATTGTAGTGCATACCCCTTAAAACAAATAAGGAGTTTCACACAGGGAAATAGGAACTTCTCAAAAACTTCTAAGATCCCACTCTAAGCAGAAACTTCTGAAATTTGAGTACTTGAGTCTCATAGAAGGAAAACTCAACACAGCTCATGGAATATCTCAGTGTCAAGAGTACAATGCATTGCAGAATTTAGTCTCTCAACTTTTATTTTCGAAACTGTACAAATAGAGTTTAGCTCTTACTATAAAAATGTTTGAGTTTGCCACATTCAATACATAAAGCCAAAAAATGAGGCTGACAATTTTCTGTCACTTTTTCTACTTTTGAGCATGTCCGTGGGACCTCGGTTTTAAGTTAAAGATGTAAGGCTTAAGGAAAATTTGCATTTGGAAGAAACAATTTTTTTGCAATTTTCTGGCCCATTATTTCAAATGACTGGCCTATTGAAATTCTGACCACCAAGTCTATAAAAATATTAAAAATATAAGGAAAATATTATGCTTGTTACTTCTGCATCGAAGAAAATTTTGAGATGACAATTTCTTTTTTGGTTGAAAATGAAAGTAATGTACAATATACCTGAAGTTTTAAGACTAAAAATGTATTTCGGTTTTATAAGGACATGTGGATGTCTCAGAATGAATTCTACTAGGCCAGAATGGCTGAACTAATTTGAGTTATATTGTGTGAAGAGGTTGCCTGAAAGAACTTTTTCCCCCAAGCTTTCAGAAACTTTAGTGTATTTCAGAGCTCCTGAAGTAAATTTAAATGCAGGCTTTTAGATGACTTTCCACCTCAGAGATCTTCCACTATGACAAGAAACTAATTTCAGGAAAATTTTCTCTTTCTAATAAAGATTTTTTTTTTCCTCTTTCCAACTTCCCATTTCCTGTCAAGTCTGAAGTGTCTTGGATCCCCAACAAACACTACTCTGGGATTTACGGGCTGATGAAGTTGGTTCTGACTAAGACTCTACCTTCCAATCTTGAGCGAGTCATTGTCCTCGACACAGACATTACATTTGCCACTGACATTGCTGAGCTATGGGCCGTCTTTCACAAGTTCAAAGGTATTTTAATGATTTTTTTACTGTCCTTATTTGAGGGGTGGGGGGAGAATGATGAGGCAAGCAATACAGTGTGGGTGAAAGGGCTAGCTGAGGTTAAATATTTTCACTCTTTCAGTTTTTGGTGCTTGAATATAATTGCTCTCTTTGTGAGCTCTTTTCTCAATGATGTTCTGTATAGATTAATTGACAACACCGATATCTGTGTAGTTTGGTTTATTGGTCTGATTATTTGGAGCAGGTGAGAGCCTGACAATACAGTATATGATAAAGAATTATGGGCATGCTGTAGTTATGTACTGTTCAGTACCTCTTGGAAGAACTTGGGTTTTATTATTTTTTTAATTAATAAAACTTAATTATTACTTTCAATTTAACTGTTCCATTTAACCACTGAGAATGAATAAAGTTGGGATCATTCTTGAACCAGGGAGGAAAAAGAAGGGAGCAGAGTTACACATGTGAATAGAAATCAGTTGCTGTTTGGTCCTCTTAATAAGTTGATAAAGGGGTCTGGATTCTAAGCACCTAAAATAGTCTTCCCTACCTATTGCCACTTCCCACAGCTCCTTGAAAATGTATTTCATAGTCAGTCTAAGAAAGGACACTTTTAGAGTAACTCTATAAGGAGATGATTACAAAAAAGTTCCCCTACTACCCTGTCACAAAGCAGAGCACTTTGTAGCTAGCACACCGCTAAAACAATTTCATTCTCCCAGGTTCCAGTGTTGCCAGCTGTTCAGAGTCAGAGACATACCCTATTGTTCTCCTCTTGCTCTCAGCACATTTATTGCTGTGCTGGTAAGTGCAGAGACGTTCCAGCATCCTGATTTAAGGGTTTGCAACCCTACAAAAGTGTAGCCTTGATGTGTTTCATCAACTCTCTCAAAATCATCTCAATCAAAGTCAGCCTAAGCAAATGGGAGTATTTGTTTAGAGAAGCCAAAATACGCCACTCCATTAGGAGGGAGCCAGGAAAGAACATGTTTACTGTATTTATCCCCTGCTGAAATCCACAAGGCTTTTCTCAGCGCCCAGCTCCAGGGCAGGACCTATTATCTTCAGCTCTGCGTCAAGGACTGCATTCTAGTGCTTCTTCATGCATTTGTTTCCATTCCCTTCTATGGATACATTGATGTCTTTTCAGCAAGCCAGAAGCAGTCACCTTTTTGCTTAATTTAATTATTCGCAAGCTTGTTTCATTAAGGAATATACAATTTTTCCTCCTCTTCAGGTATTGTTCAGACCTCTTCATGCAGCCTTTCCCTCCACTGAACCTTGAGTTTCATGTAAACAAACATACACCCTGACAACCATAAGTAACATAAATGTATGCATAGGAAGTAAAGCTGTGCTATTGTACTGTCTCACTGTGTGCAGCTGTCCCATTAATAGCGATATTTGACTGACTATGGTGTAATAGTGTGTCATAGCAGGAAAAGAAATGTGGATAAACACAACTTGGGCATAGAGGACCGCATGGTCAAAGAGAGCAAAATCTGAATTGAGACAATGAGGAGGATTGTCTCCTTGTTTATAATTTCTGTCATATTTTAATGAAGATCCCTTGCTTTTTTACGGGGGGGTATAAAACCAAGCATAAAGACTGCTTGTAAAAAGAGGAACATGGAGCAGAGGCAGATGTAAGATGGAAAGAAAATACAGGCAGAAAATATGGAAATATGGAGAAGAATAATTAATGGAAGTAAAACGTGTGTGCAAATCAATCTCCATAGGGTTAGGCAAGAATGTTTGTCTGATTAGAGCTGTGAAAAGCTCTGACTTACACATGGAGACAGAATTCCTGTACTGCTGTCCTCATAACATACATAGCACAACTCCCAAATGGATGGTTTTGTGAGTTGTCATGTGTGTCTTTTTAATTCCAGCTGACCACCTGCTTCTCCACAGTTTTTTAATCCTGGCAATAAATTGGTCAGTGTCTACATCTGCTCATCTCCCAGGCAGTTGTGCACAAACAGTGAGTAGATGAGACAATGCCATAGCTCCAGGTGTTGAGCTGGGGTGGGAGAAGATTTTGGATCCTAAATGCTCTGGAGGAGAGAGGAAGTGTCCAAGCACAGGCTTGTTCTCCAGCCCATCACAGGCTGCAGTTCCATTAGCAAAGGTGACCTCAATGATGGTGACATCAGAGTTGAGTGTTTAAGGGTAAGAATCAGAGGGAAAGCCAACAAAGCAAATACCATGGTGAGAGTCTATTGTTGGCCACGGGATGAGGAGGCAGAAGAAATATTCTGTAAGTAGCTGGGAAGTCTCACAGTTGCTAGCCCTTGTTCTTGTGCTGGGCTTGAACTTACCAGAGAGGTAAGGTGAACTTACTTAGCAGAGGTTTGCTGAAAATACAACACAGGGGAGAGGAAACAGTCCAGGATGTTCCTGGAGTGTGTGGAAGATTATTTCCTGACCCAGCTGGTGAGGGAGCCAGCCGGGGGCAGTGCCTGGCTGAATCTGTCAGCAAATCTTGCTAAACAGGGAGGTCCCAGTGGACTGGAGGTGAATAAATGTGATGCCCATTTACAGGAAGGGCCTGAAGGAGCATCTGTGGAATTGCAGGCCTGTTGGCCTGACCTTGGGGCCAGGGAAGATCATGGAGCAGGTCACCTTGAGTGCTGTCCTGCAGCATGTGCAGGACAACCAGGCCTGTCAGCGTGGGTTTGTGGAAGGCAGGTCCTTCTTGACCCACCTGATCTCCTTCAGTGATAAAGGTGGCTCTCCTTAGTGGATGAGGGAAAGGCTGTGCATGTTGTCTACCTAAACTTCAGTAAAGCCTTTGACATAGTTTCCCACAGCATTCTCACAGAAACTGGCTTCCCATGGCTTAGATGTGTTCTCTGGATAAAAAACTGGCTGGATGGCTGGGGCAAGAGAGTGGTGGTGAATGGAGCTAAATACATTTGTAAGCCAGTCACTGATGGTGTCTCCCAGGGCCCAGTATTGGGGCCAGTTTGATTTAATATCTTTGTCAATAATCTGGACAAGGGGATCGGGTTAACACCAAGTTGAGTGGGAGTGTTGATCTGTTGGAGGGCAGGAAATCTCTGGACAGGAAGGATCTGAACAGGCTGAGTCAATGGGCTAAGGTCAGTTCTGTGAGTTTCAACAAGGCAAAGTGCCACGTCCTGCACTCGGGTCACAACAACGCTATGCAGCACTACAGGTTTGGGGCCAAATGGCTGGAAAACTGTCCAGTGGGAAAGGATCTGTGGGTGCTGGTCAGCAGTAGCTGAACATGAGCCAGTGTGGGCCCAGGTGGCCAAGAAAGCCAATGGCATCCTGGCCTGTATCAGCAATGGTGTGGCCAGCAGGACCCAGGCAGGGATTGTCCCTCTGTTCTCAGCACTGGTGAGGCCACACATCAAGTCCCATGTTCATCTCTGGGCCTCTCTCTGCAAGAATGACATTGAGGTGCTGGAGCATGTCCAGAGAAGGGCAGCAGAAAATTTCTTAACAGAAAGGCTTGACAAGCATTGGAACACACTGCCCAGGAAGTTGTCACCATCCCTGGCTGCATTTAAAAGCTGTGTAGATGTGGCACATAGGGACAAGGTTTAATGGGGTGGACTTGGTAGTGTTACTTTGGTGGTAGGATGTAAAGGTCTTTCTCAACCTAAATGATTGTATTGTTCTATCATTCAATGGAAATGGAAGGAAGGGCAAGTAATTTGGAGAGATACCGATACTCTTTTACTGCTTTGTAGAAGTTTGGCTTAGTTCTGTGGTGAGTCTCAATTTTTCCTAAGTGTCTTTTTATTTCTCCTGCCTGCATTACAAAAGACTAAAAGATTGTCTCATGTCACGAGCCCCAAATATTCCTCCAAAGGACATTTTACTAAAGTAATGTTTTCATCTCTTCCTTGTTTCTCTTCCAGATGTCCCGGGTAAGTTTGTGAGGATTTCTTGGGGGCAGTCTAGAATGTTTGTTGAAATAATGCATAAACAAAAGTACAATAAAACTCCTATGAAGGGAAATGCTAGTCTCCAAAGGAACCTGTTGTTACACCCAGCCCCAGTTAGGAGGGCAGCTTTAGACCCACTGGGTCTCCTTCTAGAAATGTTCTAACAACCAGTTGCTGGCTAGAAGGCACCATTATAAACTTGCCTATGCCAGGATGCTTTTTGTGCAAATTAAACAATTTTTCACATCAGTGCAGGAAAGGCAAGAACTTCTGTCTCCAGGTTTCTGCAACATAACTGATGAGGCAGTCCAGCACAGCCTTTCCCAAATTGCAGCCACACATAGAGTGAAGGTGCTAGAGTCTGTGATTCTTTCTGGCCTGGGAAGACTTTTCTTCCCAGCAAAAACACTGATAAAGGGAGACCAGTAGCTCAGATTCCTTTTTTCTCAGACACCATGCTTGGAAGAAGCATTCAGGACTGTCTTGTAATTTAACCAGGTCTGATTTGCTGTGTAGAAGGGCCTACAGTATGTTTTAAACAGCACCTGCAATACCCAAAGTCCTTGTTCTGCAAAGGTTCTTATTCCAGTTATCTTAAGAGTTGCTGAAAAGATCAGACCCTTACATAGTAATTTAATATTTCAGGTGGTAAAGGTTCTCAATTCACTCTGTAGATGGAAAAAAGGCAGTAGGATTTCTTTGTAAATTATTGCTCTTCTGCCCTTTCCTGATAAGCTCTTTGCATATGCCCTTACAATAAGTGATCCAACTGTTCTGTAGTAGAGTGTAGAAATTTAAAAATCCCGTCTTTGAAGCAGCAACCTTAGGCTTTGGGAGAAATTCACACCTCTCTTTGGTAGCCTGAAACAGTGTCTCAACCAATATACCATTTAACAGTTTCTCTTAGGAGCCAGTGGGGGGGTTGTATAATTAATAATTGTTGTATATACAAACTTCAATCTCTATGCATAAATATGTCTTTGGGAACCCGTAACTTAAATTTCAAGAGTCATATTCAGCTTTTCAGCTGGGATTGGGGCATTTCTGCTTTAGCCTAATTCTCCATTGCTCTTATAGATAGGTAGAATGTTTTCTTTTAGGACTGAGATATACCTCCAAAATATTGACTTCAAAGGTTTGAGTCTGCAGCCAGTCTGATGAAGATAACCTGTCATGCATGTTTTCTGTGACTTAGTTGACACTGATTATGTCTCCTATTCATCTTTCACTAGATTTTGACAGTTCTAAACTTGAGAAAGTACCTAGCCTAAGGGCAAAAGTGTGGGACTGTGGACCGTGGTGTATTCTTGGATGAAGTGCTGCAGAGTGTTTCAGACAACAAGGATTAGTAACCAATATGTTTTTGTTGCAGAAACTGTGCAAATTCTTCTGAGAAAAAAAATTAGTCCCAAGCTATGTTCTGTGCCATCAATCTTAAAGTTCTTTTAAAGGCCACAACTGCTAAGTGTTTTATAATTCTTGCTCACCCAAACTTTTGGTCCTACAATGTGGGGGTTTTTTTTTCCAAGGTTCTGATTTTTCATTTTACTGGGTGTTAAATATGGATTCTCAGGATTGAATTTATTTGGGACCTGACTACAACAGCAATCATAGTTATATGTCTTACAAGTTGCAGTTTCAGTCTGGGTCACAGTCTCTGTGTGCTGGGTGCTCCACATGTAAGTAGCAAGAGACTCTCTTCCTGCTTTACGTTGTCAGGTGGCAATTCCTGTGTCTGCCTTGTTCCTTTAGGATATTGCTTTGCATGAGTCACAGCTGGGACTCACAAATGAGACCTGAATAATCCCTGCAGAGATCAGTGTTGAGGAGCGCTGTGTTAAATTGAATGCTACATCAAAGGGCATTATGATATTTCTAAGTACATGTCAAAACTCAGAGGCTTTATTGAACAGTGATGTCTTACTACTACTGCATGTTAGCCTCACAATCCAGCTAGCTGATACGATGAATATTTTAAGTACTTTTAAACAACAGAGACTGGGTAACACCCAACTAGTGCATTTCAAATAACTCTACTCATAAGTCACCCAGAGAATATAAGCTACCACTGGTGTTCATTTGTGCAAGTCTTCCCTGGAAAGGTGACCTCCATTAACCAAGCATACAAGAAGGAAAAATGGCAAACTTGATAGGAATACTGAGATTCACATGTTCATACTTTGCATGAATAAAAACATGCTATAGAAGCTGTTTGCTTTGTGTCAGAAGCTCAAATAATGATAAAAATCCATACTGACATCATAAATACCAGAAAAGGTCAGCAGTGATTTTGGTGCAGGATCAAGTGCCCAGAGCTGAAGGGGGACTGGCACATAGTCAATCCCAAACTTAAAATTTGCAAACACTCAGCATGTGGGTGCTTTGGCATATTGCTCTGCAAAAAGCCTGAGGTAACAGTCTAGGTTCGTACTATTTTTGCAGCTTCTTCAGGAAAAAGAGCAAACAAACAAACAAATAAAAAAGAGAAAAATCATAACCCTCACAAATTTAAGCATCTTGTGTAGGGATTTTAGCAATTATATTCCTACAAGAAACATTATACATAAAGTTGTAATGTTACGTGCATGCAGAACTTTTCATTTGTATGTGAATTTAGCATGCCAGAAAGTGAGATGCTGATGACACTGGTGAGAGGCAGGCAGAGTCAGCAGGTGCTGTATAAATTTTCCTGAATTTGGCTCTATCAGTGAAGTCCTGTTTTAATAAACTATACCTGTCATAGCCCTTGACTCTCCTGCAATGATTGTGCTTTTTATAGGTGTGCTGTTCTTGTGATGATGTAAAATACTCAGTTGTTGCCAAGATTAAAATTTAAAATTCATTGACACCTATGGCTCAAGGCAGGATTTGAGCCACAGAATTGATTCTGGGCAGGTTTTGTACTTAAGTCTGTCAGTTTACGCTGAGTAAATCATTAAAGCTTCCAGATGATTTTGAGACAGGATCTCTGTGGGCTGACACAATGTTCATGTTAAATCCTGCAGAGATTTTTCTGTTTCTTCTGGTCAGTAAAACACACTTTCTTTTCTTACTAATCAAGAGGAAGGCATTAGTAACATGCACCTGTGTATAAAAATCCATAGTATGAGTCAGTCTTTTTGTGATGGAAACAGGGTCATATTGTAGCAGAGTGCATTAATAAAATTGTCAGGCAGCTATTAAAACAGCTTAAAATTATCTGAATTTTTATAAGTGTCTAAAAAGGCCGAATGGCACTTGTCTTTGCTCATAAAAGAAACATCTGTTAGCTTCTGAAAGATTTGTGTAAGTATTTATCGGTTAGACTACAGTGCATAGCTCATCCTAGGGTTATTACACAAATGAAATACAGTTTCTCTTTGAAAAGGTCCCTGTGGAGGCTCTATCTGCTTAAGAATTTCTATTCTTGATTCTTATATTGTGTTGCATTCTTCTTTTTTGCTACAGAGTCTTTGAAGCTTCATTGATAAAGAATTCTATTATTTGGCTATAGCTGATAGAAATATTAAGGGGTGTTGTTATCCGGTGTCTCAATGCTGTCATCATCTGTGTGTGAAAGTATAGGAGAATACTGATTTATTTTGGTGAAGAGAGAAAGAAACTAAGGGGTTAGGATATTTGGGGGGAAAAGACAAGTTTCTAACTGTGATTGGGGGTTAATTTTGGTGACTGTAACTAGGAGGGGATCAGACAAAGAGGTGGGACTTGCTGATTCTGTGGGTCTCGGGAAAAACACTTCTCTCTCTCCACACTTGTCAGATGAGCTGAGTGGATAGAAGCTCTCCTTCTTTTTTCTTTTTTTTTCCCCCTCTAATTGCAGTTTGCTTTGCTGTGATATTCCTTTATTGAGAAGCCAGTATGTGAGGAGGTTGACCTCAGTAAATGGGCTCCAAGGGAGAGAGTTTATTATATGGATCAGCATGTGCACATTCTAGTTTATGGATTTTAATGTGACAAGGGACATAATCAGAAAATTCTGATTATGAATTGCTGCCAAAATAGAATGGCTGCAGTTTCTGAAACATCTGTAGTTCTATTTTAGCTGAATGGTTCTTTGTCTGTTTCTGCCATCAGGCAGAAATATTTAGAGGTGAAAGGTCAACCATGCATAGAAATAGGGTATAACTCATGGTGGGGTAAATTGTAAAATAAAATAAAAGATTTGAGTTCTTTATTTTTCCCTTCTGATTTCCAATGGATACCCTTTGGTCATGTTTTCAAACTTTTTCCCATGGGGCATAGGGATGTTTTAATTATAAATGAAAACTGATATTTTCTGTCCTCTTTTGATACCACAACTGGAGTTTTCAGAATAAAAGCTCTCCACATGCTACAAGATTTGTAATAAAATCTTGTTGGTAACACTGTAATTTTGAGGACTTCTTTTTACCTTCTCAACCTCAGTCCAGTGCTTTTTCCACATTATTGTTCTCCAGTCTTTGTTAACCTGCCACTCATTCTACAGCTGTCTTTTTGGCTTAGATGCTATGATGTATCAAACATCCAAACTAAACATTGTATGACTCACACAGTGTTAAAGCAAAAAAAACAGTTTCTCTTCTGAGCTCTTTCTTCAGGATTTAAAGAGACTTTAATTCTATTGATCTCCAGTACTCCAGCTGTGGAGAATGGACCCAGAACTTTTTTGAACTGCCTTGCAAATATTTATTAAGAGAAATCAGGGCAGAGCATGGCATCAAAGGAGCAAAGTGCATATCCCCATCTCCCTTGACTAGCAGAAGCTATGCCTCCTCAGAAGCTAGAAAATGCAGCTCCCACAGGGTGCAGACTTGGAAAAGGAGCATTTCTGCTTTGCATGTTTGTTATTGGCAGAGGAAAATGTATTTCTGGGAATGAGATGCCAGTAGGCTGTGCTAAAAGGAAAATATATGAGAACAAGGGGTGGGAAGAAACCAAGGAGGAAAATAATAACTTCCCCATCCAAACTAAAAAGGAGACATCAATCAGGAGTTGCTGTCCACCAATAAATGTTTTAGGTTGATTGCTTTCTCCTATAGTCTGTTCACATTCTTCTGCTTCCTTTCTGGTGCATTCAGTACCCCTGCCCTGTAAATTTACAACTTATTTAATTATATTTTGTTTAGAGTGCTATTAAAAAAAACCCAAACGTTATTGTTGGCCTGTCTTGTTGGGTGAAGCACACAAATTAAGCCCAAGTACTAATCTCTCTGGCCAGTCACTCTGCATTCCCTTGGTGACAGTAAAGCATGAGCTGGCAGTGAATATGGAGGGAGTAGCAGTCTGCCCACAAGTTATTAATGTGTAATGATAAGTAACTTCTGCATGTGGGAAAAAGCCAGGCAGAAGAGACACATGGGTCATTCACCTAACAAATGAAGTTTACTCTAGAGTTTGATAGTTGTATTAATAGGACTAAAGAAAGAATGGTATTTAATAGCTAGATTTCCCTGCCTAAGGCTCTCATTCTAATCACGTGCAATCTATCAAGCACATACACTTTTCACTGCTCTCTGTGACGTGCACTGTAATAACTTGATATTCTGTTTTCTCCCTCTCCAAACCAGGCACATTCTCTGAACCTACCTTGTTCTGCATTAGCAATCCATATTTTTAAGGACCTCAGGCCCCATTTCCAATTACAAAGCTCTCATTCAAGGTTTCACCTTTTTGGTTTCATGCTGCAAATTATGCCTGTAATATTGTCCTTGGCAGCGCATGAATTTACATAGGGTAAAGTGGTGTAGAGAATATCTCTCAGGTTCAAGCTGTAAGGTAGAACATATTGCCCAGAGGTCAATGGCATGATTATCCCATCAGCAGGGTGAGTGCATGGTATTGCTCTCTGCACAGCCAGGGAAGAGGGAAATGTGTGTACAAAATTAAACCAATTTATTACAGAACTGCCCTAAGACTGTGTACAAATGTACCGTGAGCAAAACCTGGGAACAGCTACATGAATTAGAAATCAGACATGTAAATGAGATCAGTAATCAGTCCAGTTTTGTGGGAAAAGTAGAATCTCCACATGCTTCTTTTTTCCAGTTAATCTAGAGAATCAGGGATGTTTGAATGCATTATTTTAATCCAAGCATGCTAAAAGGAAAAAAATTAGCTTGGTCTGTAATGGGCCATTTCACTCTGCATCTCTCAAGTGTCTTTATTTTACTTGAATTTGGAGATTGCTCCACTCCCTGTTCTTTGCAGTAATCTCTAGCTGTATTTAGCATGGGCCAAGCAGTTCAATTAAACAGAGGAGCATTACTCCCTGTGACTCCTAAATGTAAATATTTTTTGTCCTTTGACATACTGCTAACAACAAAAAGAATTCTGACCTAGTCCTACATGCGAACCAAAAGGTGATTGATAAACGTACAGTACAACTTGGGGACAACATTTTTTTTGTCCCCACAGCTTTTCTGTATTTGTATTTTATTTCCTGCATTTAGTCACTGTGAAATTCATAGTCCTGAAAATAATTTGGATCTTCAGTGCAAAATCCACAGTTGCAGTAAATTTTGCCCAAGTTCGTATCAGTAAAAGTGATGCACATTAGACATTTTCTGGTGAAAAGCAAGGCCAGTTTATTTTTCCTTTGCACTGCCTAAATATTTAAAAGGATCTCAAGATCTAAGCTGATGGTATTCCTGCTTTGATGTAACACAAACCCTGTGTCAGCTGCTTCTGGTGTGTGTGGTTCTGGGATTCATTCTGGAGCTGGGAATGAACATGTCAGCAGAACAGATCCTTGAAAACCATTAACTGCTGGCACAACAAAGTGAAATCCTGAAGCCACTTACATCTATGTTTGGGGATGCAGTGGTTTTTTCTTCTCTGCTTAAGGACTAGGAGAGCTGTCAAGTAAGTGCTGTTCTGACACACTGAGAGAATTTGTGTGGTGGGAACAGAGGTGGAGGTGGATAGCAAAGGAGGTGATACAGCGTTCAGTGATGCTGTTGACAAATGTGTCAGAGCATGAACCATCTGAGGATCTAGCACATGCTTACTGCTTCTGCTTCTGCCCTCCTGAGATGTGTGACTTGGAGCAGGACTGAAGCCCTACAGCAAAGTGAGCCATCATACTTTTTCTGTTTCAAAATTGTCCTTGGCTGACTCAATGCCACCACTCTTCTGTCATCAGCACTAAATGTCTGCCAGTTTATGTTCACAGCAACTTACTGAAATGCACATCGCCTCTGAAAGTGGCACAGGATCTCCTGAATTTCATTAATTCATTGCATTGTCTTCCTGCACATGTTCTGCTTAATAGACAGTAATACTTTTTCTTTCTGTGTGCATCAGGATATCATTATTGCAGGTGCAAAGTGGCTTCTCTAGGGCTTTGCCCACCTACTGCAGAGTAATATTGACGCCAATGTTTGACAGTATTTGGAGGTTAATGCTCATTCCCATACTACTAAGAAATAATGATCTGAATGTTGTCACACTGGTGTCCTGAAATCCTGAAAGAGTGCATCTCCTCTGATAAGAACTACCTTCATAAAACATGGGAGTGAACAGGATGCTGCTGACTTCTATCAGTAAAAAAGTCTAGTTCCTCTATTCCCTGATTTACATAAACATTCCTGCTTTACACTTACAGCTTATTTTCTTGACTAACTAAAAAAAAGATATGAATAGATGGAAGGGCAATCTTTAAATACGTTCTCCTTTTAACTCTAACCCCCTGTTATGGGTCACAAGTAAAAAGAGTTGGGTGACCTCAGCCAGGTCTGATGTGCGCGAGGGCTGATGTGCATAAGCAGGGCAGCAAAGTGATGCTCTTCTGGGGAATCAGTTTTGAGGCACCTCAACTTAGATTTAGAAAAGAATTTTCACACACGTGATCATTTAATTCTGTCAAATGTAGTAATCAGAAGTGAATATAATTTGGTAGATAAAGGAGAAAGCAATGTGGATATTGAATAGAGCAAGGATACTGAGCAGGAAGAAGGGATAGGAAAAGGGAGAGGTGACAACACATCCCAAGTTAGTCAAGATGGTATATCTTGAAATCTATGATTATTTAAGAACACCATATATCACAGTAAATTTCTGTGAAGCTATATAGAGGCAAGCACACATATCTACAATTTTTCTGCATTTTCTTGGCAGTGACATCTGACTATAAAAAAAAACACTTGCTGGGGAAATAATGAAGTACATGGTAACATTAAGGAGTTAACACAACATTTAATTCAATGTAATTTTGGCCTGTCCCTTCTACTATCCCCTCTTAACTGCAGTCAGCAATTAGTCTACTGTCACTACCACCACCTTTTTGTTTCTGTTGCTCTGTGGTGCCAGGGGTTTGTTCATGTACAAGCACCTCTAGTCACAGTTTTATTTAAGAGAGTGGTAAGATGCACACACCCATTGCCATGAAGCCAAGTGGTTTTTTATCTTCCTAAAGCATTTTAATCACACAACATTCAGTCTAGGTTTTGTGTGGGGAAGGAGGATTGAGAATTATTTATAAAATTGAGAAGAGACTCAGTGATCTCTGTTTCTGGGCTTTTTTTTTGCTTTGATTTTATGCTATTGCTTTTAAAGGTTTAGTTGCCATAACAACCCGAAGCAGTCCTGTATTACCATAGAAACGTGCTGTTGTGGGTGACAGTTTTTATGAGAATCCTTTTTTTTTCTTCACGTGATGTATTTAATACTGACCTTTTGCAGGTATATCACAATACACTACAGGGGTTTCAGAAAGTATCAGAATGACATAATAAGCAACAAAAATGAAGCATATGATTAAACCCAGGAAGAAATTCTGCTGTCATGGTTGACTGAGAACAGAAAAAGAGTAAAAACAAATTCCTGTTGCTTAACTTGGAGGTCAGAAGTATTGAGCTTAAAGCAGGGCTGGGTAATCAGTCCACATGAGTAAATACTCAAAAAACCCCTAACAAAACAGGAGTTAGGGCCTTAATTGTGTACCAGGGAATTAGTGTAAAAACAACTTGCCGTGATAGGTGTAGAAATGAAATTATGGAACTTCTTTAAAGTTCTCTGCATGGGGCCCCTCCATGACACTGTTGGGAGGCTGAAGTGAGAATTGCAGAATGAGGCAGCCTCTCACAAAGCTGAGAGGGATTCCTGCTGAGAGCTGGCTCCAGCTGCATACTGATAGCCTGCAAGCCTCGGGTGCTGGTTGGGACCTGGCAAGTCCCTAAATTGTTTGTGATCTCTCTGTATTGAGGACTTTTCCCGCTTCCTGTGTGATACCTTTAATGGCTGTGCTCTTCAGAGCCTCTTGGCTTCAAAAAGAATAGTAATGGAGCTTTTCCTTCCACTAATCTGCATCTCCATCTAGTCATTGTGTAACTCTCTGGAGTAGTGGACCACTGGAGCCTATCAGCTCTCCTAAGGTGTGATGGATTTCTGGGCGTCTTTGCTATCAAACTTCAAATTGAAGTTACAGACCCATTGCAGACCATATACATACCCCAGCAAACAGAGTGCACAGTACACTGTTGCAGGTTCATAGCCTTATGACAAGCCACACAACTTATTTGGAAAGAGGATAGAGAAGCATAGTCAGACAGCTGTGGAGATTGTTATTGATCACTATTTTTACAGGGAGGCACAGGTCTATCAGTTTCCTGTAATCATTTGCATCAATGATGAAAAATTTTTTTACTCCTGATATGCATGTTTGAAAGAACAGAAAAGCTTCCAGCTAGATCTTGCAAGAATTCCCCTTGCCAAGGTCAAGGAGACAGCAGGAATTGCTTTACTGTTATGCTTTATGGTTTCTGACCCCTCTGTAAGCCTAGACAAGTCTGCTATTACTTCCTCTTATTTGACCCTCAATTCTCCAGGCCTCCTCTCTGAATTACTCAGCCCTGGGAGTAGTTGGAAGGAAGATATTCTGCCTGCTTTCTGAATGCCTCCCTCTAACATGTTCGGAGAAATGACGCTCTAGAATGCTTCTTACCCTTCATTTTCATTGTATTAGAAAGACCCTCCCTGATCTTGAAGTTTCCAGATGAGATGTCTTCCATCTAATCTAAACAGGATTTACTGGACGTGATTTCCTCCTAATTCTTCTTCAAATCCTTTTTCCAGTCAAAAATTTTCAATTTAATAAATCAAAGCTTAAATGTTGTAAATACTTGTTTCTCCTATTCCTTCATCTCATTATAACATTGATGTTGACTTCTACTCTATGAAAAAAATGTTGCCAGACTTCAGAGGGACTTCTGTACTACCTTGAAATTAGTACCTGTTTCAGTTAAATTACTGAATACTGACCACCATGCAATTCAATTTCTACTCTTTTTTTTTCCCCTTCACTTGTTTGAGATTGCTCTGTGAGATAAAATTAGGTAAAGAAGCAAGATTGCAGTGTCAGGAATCATGTTAGGGGGAATCTAGCTCTGATCTGGAATATGTACCTGTGCAGAAGGAGAATTTGGAGAGGTTTCCTTTTAAAGTGAAACAAAGGTAAGGAGGAGCTGCAGGTTGCAGTATGCTCTTTGCAAACCCTATAACAAAGCAGATTTGGCTTAACCCACAGGATTCCCCTGGGACTGTCAGGATATTGGCAATGCAGAATGTACAATCAGCATCACCTTGCCCTAGCCAGTACAGTTAGTACCACGTAAGCATGGGCAGCAAAAATGACTCTTAAATATCAGTATGTTTCAGTAACAAGAGTTCTTCATGTGCTTCAGAGCTGTTTTGTCATTGAAGGTGTGACACCAGTGTTTGAGCTGCCTTGTTTTTCACCTTTCTTATGGTTTACAACCTGTTTTATGTCTTCCCATCAGCATGTGTTTTTAACAGAGCACTGAGGTCCATCTGCAGTTTCTTGCTGGAACACACTCTCTGAAATGGCGGGGCACACTTCTCCAGAGAGCCAGTTCTGTACTTACCCCAAAAGATAGAAAACCTTTCCCCAAAAGGTAGAAAATTATGAGGTGCCGACTTACTGATGAAGGTCACTGTTTAGTGGTACAATAAATAAAAGACTAGAGATGGAAATGCCATAGCTACCTAGCACTAAGTGGTATCTGGTATAAAGTCAGTGATTAATTTTTGTTCTAAAATACTAATTGATTAACTATTGTGAGAAGCCTTACCATGGGCCAGGTACCATCTGTCTTTTCACTGTAAGCCTAAAGTCAGCCCAAGCTCCAAATCATGTTCTGGCTAATGCAATAGAAATGTCTTCTGTGCCCACATTTGACTGTGTATGAGCTTTGTTCTGCTGGGTGATTCAGTCCTGAACAGGATCTGTGTACTGATGAGCATGGAGCCAGGGCTGGAGTGAGGCCTGGACTAACTTGGTTGGAATATATTGTCCTAAGGTACCTTGCTCTGGCTTTCACACTGAAGGCAGATGGGAATGCAAATTTCTTACAATGAAGTTTGGAAGGCAGATTCTAAAGTAGAAGAAATTTGATTTTCATTATCCCAAGATGTGATTAGTCTTAATTTATCCCTTGGTAGAAGAGGAAGATGTTTAATAATTTCTCTAACAATATGTGAGGTTTCCAGGTTGTCAAAATTAAGAACTAAAGATTAGGTTAGTAATCTCTGGAAAGTGTGTTGAGACCTGGAGAGCACCTTTCATTATTTTTGTCCCCTTGTGACCAAAGCTTGAAAAATCGGTGATAAACTCTGAAGGAAGTGGCAACTAGAGTTGAAAGCAGAGATAGGAGAGCTGTAATTTAAAGCTGAAGGCTTTTTGAGGGAGAAAAAATAAAAATCATGCTTACATGTCCACTTCTTCAAAAATGCACTGGTGATATGCTTCTTTAGATATCCAAAATAGCTAATACTTTTTGTTCCTCTCTCCAGAGACTGCCTCTGTCTGGGCTAGCTGTCAGGCAAAACATGAGCTTGTTCCAAGGAGCTTTGTAGCTCTGCTGTCTTGTTCATAGTCCATTGTGAAAGGGCAAAGAGGAGGCAGACTCCTTCAGATGAGTCAGGATAAAGAACTGTCACAAGTGTTTTATTAGCTTGAAAGCTTGAAGCACCCTTACCAATTCCAATGCCCATTTCCAGCCCTGCAAGTGGGATTAGTATGCAATGTATTGAAATCAATGTATTGAAATCAACCTAATCCAGCTTCTGTCATGAGTGAAATTGTTAACAATTAGTACTAATGACACTTGAGAAGGCAGACAGGTGTAGTTGCATCACAGTTTTCCCTTATAGGCTTTAGAATATGTACAGACTGAAACAAGCTATTTAGTTATATGTTGTGGTTGTATTTCTAGTGCTGTTGGTGAGGAGGTATATTGAGATAGCAGGGTGTTGCAACTATTTTGCCTCAGATCTCACCAAAATATTGCAGTGACTGTGTAGAATTAATGTATTAAAAACACAGTTTTTTTCCTTCAGGGGATCTTGCAAGAATGTGGTGCATTTTCCACTTAAAAAACCAGTTACTAATGGAGATCTCAAGGGAGACATTGATGTTTAGGCCAAGGTCTTTGTCTTATTTGCCATAGCCTGAATCTAGAGCAGTTTCATTACTTTCATTTAAGCTGTCCTTTGATTAATATTGGGGAAAATTAGTTGAGAATCCAGCTTTTAATTAGAAACAATGCATGTGTGGGATATACAGTGGGGTTTTTTCCTAAGGCAAGAGACGTCAGTGTCCAGCAGAGGTCTCCTAGAAGTACTCATACCATCTATGCTCAACAGATTAATTTTCCTGAAAAATAAAAATGCATGAAATTGTGTTACAAAGCAATAAAAAAACGAAGGAACTGTAATTTTGGAAACTGTGAAATGTGAATAAATTTGTTGATTGTGAAAGAAAAGTTGTGATAGCTTTCATATAGCTTGGAATAGCTTGGGATTTGTGTACTTACATCTGAGCTGTAGTTTAAGGATCTCCCGTTTTTATTCCACACACTATAGCCCATGTTAGAGTGGCACAGTCCTGTTCCTGAAATGCCATTGCATCTGTCAGTGGCAGGTTAATAATTACTCATTTGCAAGCTGGTGTGATTTCATGTGAAGAATCACAAGGTGATTTAGCAATGGAGTGCAGGGGAAACAGTTGAATTTGTCTGAGTGTACAGCTCTGTTACAAAGGCATTTTAGAAATCTGGCGCTACACAGATGTGGTGTGGCTGTCTGCTGTCAGCAAGGACCAGCACTTTTTCTTTCCACATTACTTTCCACATTAGAAGTTCAGTCAAGACTCAGCATTAGAGGCAGAAGGGTCTAACTTGAGCAGGGGCTGAGTGCCAGGCAGCCTCACAAGTGAAACAAGAACCAAGCATTTCCCGTCTTTCAGTTCCTGTGAAAAGCACAGCAGATCATAGCTCTCTGTTGTCTAATACACTGCTTTCCACCCATTTTCACCTCATTCAGTATTTCTCTCTGGGTTTCTATTCCTCAGGCTTATTAACTTGTAATTTTGCATGATGATTTTTTTTCTAATTTCCCCATCTGCACTGTTGTCCCTGTATAACAGGTCTCTGTGTAACATTTCTGGTCTGGTGATGTCTGCAAGAGCTCTCGATGTAATGGCATTTACACTGGTAATCAGGGTGCTTTTTACCCCACTTTCAGGGCTGTTAACATTTAATTGGTCAGCCTGAGCTGTAGAGAGTAGAGGCATTTTAACAGCCTGGTGTATCACAGGTCAGATGAGGAGGAGCATGTATGGCATCAGCACACACTTTTTGTTGCTGTGAAATAACTACAGGGTTCTGTTTCTATTTAATATGGCGTTCTTCCCTTCCCTCTCTTTTTATTTTTGGGCTTAATCCTCTCTTTAAAATTTTCCAAAGTCATGGGTTTTTATTTTCATAGCCAGTTCAGCCGTTCCATTATGAATGCTTCTCCTTTTAGGCTGAGTGTCAGTGGAAAGGATGTATCTGACCCACCTCCACTGCTCACTAAGTCAGCTGCCTTTGAAGTACATGTAATAAACTTTCTCTGATGGTAAAAAGAAAAGCCTCATTAGTTCCAGCCCATATTTGGGATGCACCTCTAATCCACATTTATTCTACTTAGTTCTTTTAAGTGTTTAATTATTAATACAACTTACATGACTCATGCAGTCTTATACTGGCAAGATACTTTCCTGCATTTTCCCATCCCCTTTAACATTTTCACTTCCTCACTCAAAACCTGGGTCACATTTACCTGAGGGCATGTGAAACATCTGGCAAAAGACCATAGCAAAAGAAACCCATGTGCAGTAGGTTGTGATGGCTGAACAGGGCAGTAAATCCCTCCTACCAGATTCTCAGGCAGAGAAAGGTGACAGAGCTCCACAAACAGGCAGCTGCTTGTGAGCAGATACTGTGTCCATGGAACACTGACAGGTCTCCTGAAGAGGTCATGGTGCAGCAAAACCCAAACAAAGACTAGATGTCCAGGACGCAGTAATTCTGAAGCTCACTGCCATCTGTTTAAATGTTTAAGCATGCTGAAATATTTAGCGTGGCTTGGACTCCTTTGTTGACCAGTCTCATTTAATCTGCACTGTGTATGCAGGTAACAGGGAGGCTCCTTGAAAGTTTGGAATAATTGTCTTCATAGCAGTTTATATGGTGTTGGGGCTTAGGTTTTGTGACCAAAACAGTGCAGACAGCACACTCATGTTGTGGCTTTTCCTGAGCTGTGGTTGCACAGCATCAAGGCTTTCCCCAGTTCCCACTCTGCCCCACAGGGCCTGCTTTGGTGGGCACTGAACAGGGTGGAAAAGGACATGACCTGACAGGTGACTCTCACTAACAAAAGAGTTACTATTCCATGGTGTTCAGCATCATGCTCTTCTAAAAGGGAAGAGAGGCAGCTTTAGGGGCCTAGACATTTTTTTATTAGGATCTGGCTGGGCATCACTTACCCACAGGAGGGACCTTGGCATCACTTGTTTTGCTTTGTTTCCCTCCCTTCCCTCTTCTTCTGCTTCATTTATTAAATGATTTCCTGTTGGTTTTGTTTTTTGGGTTTTTTTTCAATCTGGACCCCCAATTATTCTTGCTTTTATTCTTCCTTTCCTCCTCCCCAGTCCCACTGAGGGAGAGGAGAAGTGAGTGATAGACTGCATGGTGCTTTTTTGCCTGCTGGTGTTAACACAAAACACAGGTACAAGAAGTGCTGCCAGTTAGCTCTCAGTATGGGACCAGTATCTCTTCATCTCTATTGTATCCTGGTGAGCTGCATGAACATTTGATGGCTACCAAAGTGATATCACTTTTGTGGCAAAACCCTGGCACTGAAAAATAGGCAGATAGCTGTGCCAAAGAAAGTAAAGGCATCATCATAGCCTTCTGCACACAGGAGAAAAATCACCTGTGTAAGAAGGGATATGTGAACCTGAAATACTGACTTTGAGAGGTTAATTCCTGAAACCTGCTGTAAATGGAATTGTCTACTATGGTAAAATCTCAAAGATCAGGAGACCTATTTAAAAATGATGATGTCAAGAAAAAAGAAAGTATCCACTTATTTTTTGTTGCCTGATTCATTGATATTACACTTCCTTGCTTTTCATAGCAGTCATAGGAGCAAAAGGCTTACTCTTTAAAAAAAGCAGTAGTCACCAACTTTTTCCTGTTACTAGATAGTTCTAGAATATGCAATACTAATAAACACCCCCAAGGTAATTTCGGGACTTCTGGTGCCTAACCCTGCAGAGGAAGGAAGATACTGTACTGTAGAAATATAATTAATTGTCGGAAATTAATTTCTTCAATGCTTAGGAGTGTTTCCAACCCCTGCCACAAAGCACAGTGTGTTCAAGAAATTTCACAGTAGGGACATTTTGAGCCCTCTAAACCCATTTCCATTTGGCAGGAGCAGTAGGTTCTGCACATCTTAAAATATTAGGCAACATTATAAACAAATAACAGGTGTCAGGGGTTTATTAACATATGAAAGTATGTTAATAATCTACTTTTAATTGGTAGTGCTCCAGAATCTTACCTGAAATACATGTTATCAAAATAGAAGCTGTCATTTTAATATACAGGAATTAAGTGATAACATATCAAATCCATGCTTCTGTGAACAGAATGAGCTCAAAACAGTGTAGCAGATATCTGGCATAATCAAGCCTCTGCGGCAGTGTTTTTGAAAGCTCTTGTTCTGTATTTAACATGTCTTTCCCATTTTTTAGCATTCTCTAGTAAAACCCATCCACCAATGTCGACAACTGATGTCTCTGCTCATTTGAAAGTCTTTTATAATGGTAAACCTTGGTGTTCAGCATGACCATGATGAGGTGAAGCTAAAGGAAAATACTCAGCCTCCTAGCAAGCAGTTTGTGGATTGAAATCCTCCACTAGGATTAAACTTGAAACCCATTCTGTTGGGCCCCTTCTGTTTTGACATCGTGTCTGTTCCAATTAGTTACTAGAGTCTTTTTGAGGGTGTCTTCTGTCTCTGCTGTCCAAGGAGACAACTTCTGCTGGAACCACCTTTTCCAACCTGCTTCTGGAGTCAAAAGAAGCCAAAAATGCATGCACCACTTGGAAGCTACGATGCAGAGGCATGTGGCCTCAGGAGGGTTAAATAGCCAATGTTCAGCAGTAGCTCTTCTTCACCTGGCAGTTGCCTAGCAGGTAACCTGTTAACTTTTTCTGGAAAGGACTTGGAAAACTACTGGAAAAGCTTGACATGTACAAATAAGAAGTAGTGCAAAGGGGGCATCTATTTTTTTCAGTATTTTCTTTAAAAAGTTACCTGCTATGCTTTTAAACTGGTATGATCAGCACTGGGTCTGGGCCCCTAGGTAGATAACACCTCTTACTCTGTCAAATCCCTAAATAAAGACCCCTTGCAAGGGAGAAGGAGACAATTTGGCCAGTTTTTCAGAAGTACTGTTACTAAAATTTGTGTGAGCTGTGGGTGTTTTGGCTCTTTTGAGAATCCAGGCTCTCTGGAGAGCATTCACACTCTTTTTTTCATAGCAGGTCTCTTATTTTTATTCTCTATTCTCTCGCTGTCTTTTCCCAACAATGTCACCCTCACAGGTCATGTGCACCTGAGGAAGAGGAGGAAGGGCTGAAGGTTTAAGGCAACTCCCTTTCCCAGACACTAGAATTGGATAGAAAGAAGCCTTCCATTACTGACCTGCCAAATCTGTAGCTCCTGATTCAAGACTGGATTGTGCTATGATTAATGAAACATGTTTAGTAGTCTCATTTGAGCTTTTAATGGTCTGTTATCTGCATTATAGCTTTAGCATACCCTTCATTATGATTGATAGCCTGTTTGGGAGTAAGAAGCAGGGTAGAGGGCTGCTTTGGGGTGTGCACACTGAATAGAGAAAAGGGAAAATAGCTTGGGTAGTGTTTGAAGTGTCGTGATAATCCTTTAGGAATTTTTTAGGATGTATCTCTATGAGGGCCAATGTATGCACATGTACCTGAGTTAGTTAACTGCACTGGCAAAATATTGTGTTGCACTGATAGTTCCTGCTGAGAAATGGCAAAACTATACAGTGGCGAAATGCTGCATTAACACAGTTGTAAGGCTTTTGCTACTTCAACCAGCTAAGGTATCTCTGCCAGACACTGTGGTATGCCAGTTCATCTGCCTTTCCTTTCCTGTGTGTTTCAATCTTTTCTACAAGCTATAACATGCTTCTGTTCTTCCCTACATCAGCAGTAGGGTAAACACTGCTCCCTCTTGAATCAATCAATTTCCCGTGTCTTAAGTTTAGTGGGAGGATTGCTGACATGCAGATTTGGATGTTATTTAGCCACTTGTTTTGCCAGCCATGAGCCTGCAGGGATTATTTTTCAGGTGAGAGAACAACCTTCAGGAGTACCTAGCAAGCATCTACAATTTTAATTTAATGACCTTATTTAGTGAAGTACTTAATCATAGGCAGAAGTGTTAAAGCTCATGAGTAGTCTCATTGACTTAAGCAAGATTGAAAATGATGATGCACTGAGATGCAGCATTGAGTTAGGGCAGATAACATCAGAGCCTGTCCTGGCTAATAGATTCAGGGCCAAGTGTTGCTCTCCACCGGCATCCTCTTTTATCCCCCTCATTGAACAGTGTCTGCCAAATGTGGTCTTTACAACTGCAGAGAATATGTGAAATACTAACTTCCTCTTAGGCCTTTGATGCTGAAATTTAGGCTGAAGTTTAAGATTGTTGAGTTTAAAATTGGGAAAAAGATGGAGCAGTCAGCAAAATGTCACAGTTGACCATGATGACCTGCTGCTGTTCCCCACTGGCACATGCTATGGCAGATGTTGTATGCCAGAGGCTACAGACCGCAACGATCCCTAGGAAAAAGAGCTTTTGCCCACAACACTTAAATTCTTAACAATAAAATAGTTTCATAACTAAACTTCAGCAGGCTAAAAGTATTTGCAGCAAGAAAGGGAAACTAACTGGAAACCTTCAGTTTCTGTGTAAAACTAGTTTTGGCCTCTTTTGCCTGAATTTCTGAGCTTTCATATATCATAAACTGTTAGTATAACCATTTTGATCAATTTTTTATAAATATTAGGAATATATCACCCCTGTGTCCACCTGAACATGCACCTGTTAGTTTGCTTGCCATTGGTCTGTCTATTGTATTATTGCATGGAAGATGTGAATTTTGTCATCTATTTCTTCATCGTCTTCATTCATGTTCATGAATTATTCTGGTCATTTAATGCATCCTAGCTCTGGATTTTGCGGATATCTGTTCTTGGTAGCAGCAAATCTGTCAGTTTAATTGCTTTCTCTTTAGACTCAAACTTTTTCTCATTAAATCGGTGAGTAATCATCTTATGTCACTGAGGATACTAGGGTGGAAAAGTTGTTACTGGTTCTCTTTGAATTCTTTTATTTAATAAAATGAACTATCTAAATAATAATACTTCCCCTCTGTTTCCAAAATGCTATTGCTTCCTTTTAGGCACATGGAAGCTTCAGTCTGTTTGCTTTTTAATTAAAAGTAAGTTTTCAGCTGTGTCTTTTCATCATCAGAATTTTCTGTCACCTTGAAATGAAGGCTCTGGCATTGTCTTTTAAATTATGGAGCACTGACCAACGAGGGGAGTTCAGCTTCAAGTATACATTAATCTTCTTAACTACTCTCGTCAACCTGACTGTCCAGCCTGCTGTGGTTTCAGTATTCCTGTTTGCTGTCCCTCTTCTGTCTACCCACCAATGTGTATAAAACGTCAATATAATCTCTCCATGCTTGCTAATTACTGAATTCTGTATTCTTTGTGTTCTGACATGTTACAAAACACTTCCCAAGGTCGTGTCTGACATTAATAAGTTGGTGCAGAGAGCTTTTTCTTTGCCATTTTTTTACCTGAACTTGGAGTTGAAAGCAGCTTTGCTGGGGGAGTGATTTTACTCCCTCTGGGAAAGCATTGTGTGTCTTTTTTTTTCTTTTAACTTCACTGATATGCAGAAGATCTAAAAAGTTAATCCTTTAATCAGAGATGAACTAATTTGCAATCTTAGCAACTATTTAGACTCTTCTGTTGAAACAAGGAAAAAGGTTCACAATTTATACACATTAACATTGTCACAGTGTATTGGCAAACTTTGTGGCTCATGAAATAAATTGATAAAAATCCATAGAGGGATTGAGAAGGAGAAGAGCAGTTCCACCAAGTGGAACAGCAGGGACCTGAGCTCTCCTTCCCAGCACTGCTGCAGACATAAGCAGGCACTTTGCTGCCTCTGCAGTCCTGGGTTCTGTTTGTGGGTTCCTTTCTCCATCCCATTCTGTCTTGCCTAGACATGACAAAGGGTGTGTGTGTGTAGAGTAGAGGCCCTAGTTCTGGGTAAGCTCCCGCTGTCCAAATAAATTGCTCACAGGAATAAGTATTTTCTTTACTGAGCCCTTTTTACACTGGGAATTCATAGTTCAATCTGATTTATCTCATGTTTAGCCTCAGTGGAATAATTGCTGAAGATTTACTGTGAATATGTGAAGTCGTAGCTGCCTGGTTTCATTGTGGTTTCTGAGGTGCCATTTTCAGTACACCTGAATGATAGCTGTCAGACACTTTTAGAGGGCAAGTACTACCATTTTCTGTGAAACTGAACATCTAGGGCCGCACATGATTCTGGTAATTTCTACTTGCAGAGTTTCTCCCCATGAAAACATCACATTAGAAGTACTCTCAGTGATCAAACAGCAATATACCCATCCTGCTATGCTATTCTGGTAGCATTTCCAAAATCTTGGTTGGATTCGTTTTCATTTGAAAAGTGAAAGTTGTTAGTTTTAGTTTAGCTTGCTCTTCTAAGGAACTAAACTTGGGCCATTCTGGATTAGACTTCATGAGGCCCAGTTTCCCAAATGGCAAAGCCTCTCCTGCACAGCGTGTGCTCCATGGAGCATGCCTTGGCCAGAGGGTGCCTTGCCAGCAATTCTGTTCTTGGTCTGACAACTTCCCTCACTGACTTGCCTGGAATGGGAAAGTGGGAGGTTGCTAATCAGCAGCAAAGACCAGCAGCTGGTGTTTTTATGAGAAAATATATACAACCCAGAAAATACATGAAAAACACTTCATTCTTCTGTAGTATAAATTTACCAAGCCAAATTCTAACCTGCTACAAGTTGGAATGGCTACATTTGACATAAAAGGAGTCATGCTTGCTTGTGTCTGAATATTTACTCCTTCAAGTCAATTTGTGAGGGTCAAATGGAGGGTCTTCATTCCCTGTCACGCAGACTCACACCACTGAATCACTTTATCAGGACTCACAGCAGGTGTTATTGCTGACATATAAGACCATCCTGTTAAGTTTCTTTTATTCAGTTGCCCTTTCAAAGCCAGAAGTGCTGGCAAATTTTGAGGACTTGACAGTACTGGTGTCCACTGGAGCACCCTTGACAGATAGCATCCAAGGACACACATGCCTGTGCAGCAGAACACATCAAATTTTAATGCAGACCCAGACATAAGATACAGATCCATTGCTCAACTCTGGTCTACAGTACAAGTTGAAGCTGATAAATGGAAATAAATCTGAGAAGAGAGCAAATTCCTTGTGCAAAGAGACAGGGACCAGAGATTTTCTAGTGTCAGGTCCAGACTGAACTTAGTGTGCAAAGCTACTGCAACCTGGCTGTAAAGTGGCATATTCTTCAGAGCAGTCCACTAAAAAAAAATTTAAATTGGTGAACTAAGTTATGTACTGAACTAAGTCTGAAGTTATAAATCAAGTTAGTTATCTTCAAAAAGTGATTGACGTATTCTTAAAGTCTTTATTACCCACAATAACCTTCAAAACTTTCTCACAAGCCTCTGTGATTATCAGCTCCCCAGCAAATTAACTGTACCACAGTCATGTCTTCCTGTAGGTACTGATTAACCTAATCAAAGCAAACATATATAAAGGAGGGTTGAAATTTTTCTCCCCTTTCCAGTCAAATATGACCCACTTACCACTCTTATTCAGGAGTATGTCTTAATCTGTTACCATGGAAATCATTTGATGTCACAAATATTAGATTTTAGAATCAGTTAATATGTCAGGCAGGTAGACCAAGACTAATTACAAAGGAGAAAAATTAATTTTAACACACATGCATTTATTGACAGTAAGTAATGATGGGAAAGGAAATTAAGCAGCAGCTCATGATTGTTAAGTGGTCCAGAAGAAATACATCAAACTTTTTATGAAAGCTGCTGTAAGTATTTAAATTACTTTTGGGTTATACTGTGGAAACATTTTAATGTGTGCAGTATTATACACCTTGGAGCTTACGAGGGACTTTCACTCTATAATTCTTAGGTAGAATTCTTTTCCATTAACAGTTTCATATGCTTGTATCCATATTTCCCCCCCTCCCTGGTACATGTTATTGTTATAGGAATATTTATAGTGTTAGTTTCTCTCTCATTCACAGTGACTTACTAATAGAGTACATCCATGAATTATTAGAATTATTAAAAGAGACTCCTTTTTTGTTAACATTGTTCAGCAGGGTTGATCTAGTTTCTGCTGCATATGGACATATGCTTGTGTATAGGAGCCAAAACTCACTGGAACTGCTGAGTGTTAGGTCTTGGTTTTTATCGCACATATATATTCACACAGACTGTTCATTCAATGACTATTCACATAGAACCTTTATTAACTGGTTTTGCTAGTTTTGAGAGTAAAGAATCCATAGGCTGTTTCTCAAACAGTAGAGTTGAAAAGACATTATTATAAAAATTTATAATATTTGTTTTATCTAACTTTCCTTTTTTTTCCCCTTTGGAAAATTACTTATTTTACCATTCATGCAGCACAAGGAATAAAAAAGTTTAGCTGGAGGTAGATTTTTCATCTTAGCTGTCATTTTAAGATATTATGACAAGGTTTCTTAGACCTAAAAATCAATTCACAATACTTTATTCTTTGATGTATCTGTAATGGTTTTGTAAATTATTTTTTTTTACTTTGTTGTTATGGCTTGCAATTAAAAGGAAGAAAAAAAAAAAGGATTGATTTGCTTTCTGCTATAAGAAGTAGACGTCCAGTATGAAAAATGACAATACCTTTCTCTTCTGAAGGGAGATAGTAAGGATTTGCATTAATAACCAACACAGTTCTTCCCCACTGGGATTTCTTCCAGCCAAAACACTAGTCCAAATAGAAAGAAATAGCTTGAAGTCATTCCATCCTAGTTGACAGTGGCTAGAGAATTAAGTCCAAATCCTTGCATTTTATCCACCAGTAGATTATTCCATTCAATTCTGCAGCCAAATTAAGTCAAGCCAAGTTCAGATGTTTATTACTCAAAACAGGTTTCTAAATGTGACTTTAAAAAACATTTTCATGAAAACATTAAAATTTCTCTCCCAGCTCAACCATGACTTCAGATGTTCTTCAGTGCAGTCCATAAAAACACTAGGGACCTGTCTCTCAGCTCTCCTTTCCTAGGTTTGCTGTGTCTCACAGTTGCTGATGGGGGCAATGAGAGACAGAGAATATTTTGGACATAATGGCCTTAACTGAGCAACCCTGCAATGTCAATTCTCCCTTCTGGTACTGCAGAAAATAAATCTCAGGATGAGCTATGTCTTAAATTTGGTGGGTTTTCCTCTTGGTGGTTTCAGAGTCAAAAAATCCTTTGTGCTACACACACTTAGTCTTTTCTTAAGAAGCAAGGTTTCCTTACTTTCCATTGTTTCTGTAAAACAAGGACATGACAATCCTTTTTCTCCCTCAGAGTTCTCTAGCAGAATGCTAATGTTGAGTAAGAGCTCCTTGAAGTGACTGTCAGCTTTACTTTAAGAAGAATTCCTGTGTGTAAACCTCTCATGTCGTGGAGGGACACTGCCTTTCTGGTCTGGAGGCTGTCCTTTTTCCAGTCATGCATTTGCCTGATGTTGCAGCCATCTTGGCTGGAGGAGAAAACTATGCAAGGAGATAACTTTCAAGGTAGTTCGATTTATCCTAATGCTCTTGCCAGTGAGTCACTGCTGTTTTGATCATTTTTTGTTTTGAACTACAGACTCAATAGATTGTAAGAAGCAAACGAAGGGAAGTGTTTTTCTCTCTTGCAGCAATTTAGAAAATGATTTTCATGTTTCATCTACACAAAGATGATTTAATTAAATACTTTAATCCTGGCCACAGATAATTTGTGTAGTGGTTCAGTGAGAGAAGTTCAGTATTGTCTTGTCATAGAGCGTTTACTTAATCCTGTCGTACCTGCTCGATAATTACTCTCTCAGATCTGTCCTTGCATTTACTACAAAATTAAAGGACTTGGAGGAAAAGAGGAGGGAAAACATCCTTCAAATTAGTTAATAATTTATGATTGCTCTTGAGTCAGCCTTCATTCAGTCTTTCTGAGGGGTGACACTCCCCATCTGTCATGAAATGAAATAACATTAGTACTTTTCAGTTTCTAGAGCTGGTCAGAATCTAATAATGATATATAAGTCTTTTCTGCACTTCCAAAACTGATCAGGATCTCTTTTTAATGCCTTTGTGTCTTAAGTCATAAACATAAAGTAAAGTTCACTCACATAAATATTTTTTTCTTTTAGTGCAGACATACTCACACAATTCACTTCCTTGCAACATTGATCTTGTAAGTTTAAATGGAAAATTGTTTATTTTCCTTTCATGGAAAGACAGGAGCTGAGTTGATCTTAATGTGGTGATAAAAAATGGAAGGTTGTCCCAGAATCTGATCTATGCCTTGGAGTTTGTTTCCTCATGCAATTAATGGGCTAAGTCAAAGAATAAGAGCTTTAAATTCAATCAGAAGGTCATGTCTTACTCTAGAAGGACAGAAACTAGCATTTCACGTCTTATAGAGGGGGTCTTGTGTTCTGCTCTTTTTTGTTACTTTGAATAAGTACCACTGAAAATGATCCTTACATTTCTTATTTCAGTTTGCAAAGCACAATTTGCCATCTGTATCTTACAGCATTGAACACAGAGAGAAAATCTTACAAATTAGAAAACAGTCTTGTCAAGAAGAAGTTCATTTCTGAAAATGCTTTGGGCATGATGGGAAGCAAGTGTAGGTCCAAGCTAAAAGTAGTGCTAATGAAGCGTGGAGTTAAGAAATGACCCAGGGAGTCACTTATGACACTGTTAATAGGAGGTGATTGGAACTGGATGGATTATAATACTAGTTAATTAGGATACACTTGAAAAAAAATCTGTGCATAGATGATACTGCAAGAGTTATTTGGAACCACCTGCATTATCTTTTGTTTGTGAAGTGTACATCCTAAGCAGGTCTGTCTGGGACTACACAGTTGGATTTTATAAGTTACTACAATGTTTGTGCACCTCCAGGAAAGAATTATGGAGAAGGAAGATCAGTTCTGCCTTCTAAAAGGGCAGAGGTGGAAACTGAAGTGAAATACTGAAGGGAGCCTTGCAACAAATCTGCCCTCAGTGCTCCCAAAGGATTTACCTTTTTTAGAGATTAGAACAGATTATCTGTAAATGTTCCATTTACTGGATGCTTTTGGAGCCATAAACTGATGTCCTGACAATTTTGTTTGGAGTGATTTAAGAAATTATTGCTATCATCTCTTCAGTATTTTTCCATGGACTAAATGAACAGGTTTTATGGGGACTTGCTGTCCCTCTCAATCTCCATGCAGCCATTGTAGAGGAGCAGTGGAGAGGGCTGCAGCTAACCCAGATAGCTGGACACCGAGATGAACTGGGTGGGCAGTAACTCCTACTGTGGGGGTAATTTCACAAATTAGTGTGCTTGCTTCTGCAGCATTTATGTGACTGAGGTCTAATTCATTCTCACAGTGTTAAATCCAATGGAAATAAAGATTTCATCACTAGGTTTAACTGGGTCTTAGTGATCTTCCTTATATGCAGCCAAAATTGTTTTCTATACCATTCTATCATTCTTTTTTTGACTTACTGCCTTTCTAATCTGCAAATGCATATATAAACTTCTTGCTGGTTTTTAGTACTTGAAAGGAGATCCATTTTTAATTTGCTAAAATATTAAATATGTTTCTACTGTAATTTGTATTTATTATGGTGCTTAATGGCTATGCAGCATGACTGACAAAAGATGATATCAGTTTCTACTACATGGAACTGTGAACCAATAAAGGGTCTGGTCTGACATGTTAATTATGATAATGATCAGATCAGATCAGATGATAATCATCTGATGACTGAAGGACTTCTTTTTTTCCTACCCGAGAAAGACTGAGAGGAAGTCCTTTGTTTTGTAATTTATTTCTTATTTAACACAGAAGAGCCTTATGATACAGATAAGCTGTGAATAGTTTACTCATCCTTATCTCATGCATTTATTCCCTTTTTTAAGAGCAGGTACAGTGTGCTGTCTGACATTTGTGCTTATGAGGGAGTGAGTGAGCTAGGTCCATTTTAGAGATTTCAGTTTTAATTTTGTTTTCCATCTCATCCTTAAACAGGTGAAGAGGAAAATAAGTAAATAGAAATTTACTGCTATTTGACTTGCTGTTTTTACGCTTTTGATTGCAAAATTTATTGAGATGCAAGATAGATTCAAAATTCATAACAGCATTTTACCACTTCATAAAGCAGACATTGCTTACACTTCATGCATTAGTAGGGATTAAGGGGATTAGCAGATACCACAGCTCCCTGCCCTTTGCATGCTTTCCTGCTGCAATTGCACACTTGGTTTCCTGCTTCTTGATGTCCTCAGAATTCTTAATTCTTTCATGCATCTCTCTCTGTGTGGAAATATGAGGGTTTTTCAATATTGAGATGATAATTTTGATTCTTTAGTATTTTTGAATGAATGCTTGAGTGCTAAACCTTGCTATAAAAGTTACTTTAAAAAAAGCAGTAAAATTAGGCTGGGATTAAAAAAGGGATGCTGTTGTTTAAATTTAAATCTAGGTGGAGTTCCTATACATAACTAATAAAGACGTTCACAAAAGTTTTTCCAAGCTGCTGGTAGGCACCTTATTTTTAACCACTCGAGCATTTTAAGTTCTGCTGCTGTGCCTGCCTACAGATGCTGTTGTTTTGCTGAAGCCCAGCAAATGCTAGCTATTTTCAACCTAAATCCATTTTACATCTTGCCTCTCCTGCACATAACCTTTTAGAAGGTCCACACAAGTTGACCTCATTAGAGGGGATGAGTTTGTGGGGTTTGTGGAGTGCTAGTGTGATATTTTCCATACTAATGTAGGGGAAGGAGAACAGGGAGGGAGGGCCTGTGTGAAAAGTTGGAGTGATGCTTTTTCATAGATGCAGATGACATGTGGGGCAGTCTGCAGTCTGACCAGGTGCAGAGCCCTTCAGCTTCCAGGAGGAGAACCAGAAAGACCGTTCTAAACATTAGGACTGGTAGACTTCTGCCCTCTTTTTGCTTTTTATCAATAATGTCAACATTATCCAGTGAGCAAACTCCGAGCAATGAACTCTGGGTCTCTCCCCATCTGTCTCACTAAATGCCATTTGGAGCAAGCACCTTTTCATTTGACAATAAAATCAATGAATGAAATATTAGAGGCTTGAATGATATGATGTGCAGAATACATTATGGGCCTTGTGTTTCAACAGGCATCAAGTCTTGCACTTTCCTCCTGTTATCACCAACAGATCTACTTAATGAAACTGGTGCCTTCTGCTAATCTCTCACCTGTTTGCCTTTGGACTTCAGCTCTTTTGCAACACGTCAAAGACTCTGACTCAGGGCTGTGATAAAATTCTTTATTTCCTGTGCGGTGTTGGCCTCACATTTTTCATCTGTTTGTCTTATTTAAAACCAGACCTGCACTAACTAAATAAGTAAACAATGGAGAGGGAGAGGGAATTTAAGCTGATTTTTGTAACACTTATTTTTATCCCTTTACTTAGTAAAAGGATACTTTTCTTCCTCTTTGCTCGAAGATTCTTCAGAACAACAGGAATCACTCATTACTATGCGAATAAACAGCAACAAAAAGGAAATATCAGTGCTGAGATAGACCTGTGTTAAACATCTGAAAACCACTGGTACTATCCACAGAGTGATCTGCTAAAGACTGAAGAATGGGGGGTTTATTGGTTTTTCCAGGCCTTACTGGATTCTGCATCAGGAATATTAACCATTTGGTAGTCATACTAGCAAAATGTGTCATATGTATAGTAAACAGCCATAAACTAAGAAAGTAAACTAGCTAATGCATGCTAGCAATCCACAACGCATCCTGCACAATTTATTCTTGGAGCTGAAGGTGCTGAGTTCAACGTGAGCTCAAGATGGCTACATAATTTTACCTTTGCACCTGTCATGACTTTGTAGTATTGGATGTGCTGGCAAAACTGAGCCAATGAAATTTATGGTTTCAAGTTGGGTTCACAAGTAAACATATTTTCAGCAAGAGAACATTTCAACTGCTTTACCCTTTAAATCCAGATGTCTCCAGAGTACAGGTTGAAAGAGAAGAACATAGAGAAAGGATGGTTGTTTTCAAATTTAAGACCAATTCTCTGCACTTTTATTAGGTATTTGCAGTGGTCCATCTCTTGCTGAGAAAATAACAACGCTTCTGTTTTCCAAGTTGCTCTTTTCTTCTTCTCCACTGCCTGAGTGCAGAATCCTGTTTAGGAAGGCTGCAGCTTACTGAAGACATGACCTGTGTCTGATTGCACAGCCGTCAACATAAGAACGAGGAACAGATCCCAAGACTCTTGAGCTCATCATAAAGCATGAGATGTCTGATACAGCCACTGTTTTCTAGCATCTGGCAGAAGCATCTCTTACTCTGTAGACTCAAGATGCAAAGCAGCAAGTTGTTTGGTATCAGAGCTCTGTCCTATTTCCTGATGCAGGTTTAATTATGCTTAATCATTAGGTGTGAACAAATATTTGCTGTGTCACCTTACTGTCTCATACTCTTGCTGCATAAATAATTCCTAGCATTAGTGTTTGTGAGCTCTAACCTGTCTTGAAGCCAGTAATTAAAAGGATAAAGTGAGCTGTTTACACAAACCAATTGTCAGTGTAGTAAGTGCCCTTAATATCATTGGCAAGAAGCGCTAGGCAGGTAGCATCATCTTATTGCAATCTGTGTCTACTGAAGAGACAACTTGTGAATTTTCATCTAGAAGAATTTGCAGAGGCTGGTAAAGCCACATAGCCAAAGGGAAATGCAAAGCATGTTTATTTTTTAACAGAACTGAACCTAACAGAGGGAAAAAATAATGTCAACATAGTTGGATTTCAACACCACATACTATAACTTGGCAACCTTTTTCACATTAAGTGGATGACTACAGCCATTTTCTATTTTTTTTTTTTCTGATTTGTTTTGAGTTTTTTAAATTGTCACTAGAAAACCAACCCTTTTCATTTTGTTCATCTTGGGCAGAAGGGGTTCTGCCTCTGCTTCTGCATTTTGGATTTTCTCGATTCTCAGGGAAAGTACTTATGATACGTACGCTGATCTCTCACTTAAAAATATTCTTGGTGTGTTAATTGATTTAAAAGATTTGTTCCTTTTAAATAAAAAGAAGGGGGGGGCTAATATCTTGCTGTTAATGCATGATAACTGCCCAAAAGGATATGAAGTAGGAAGCTGTGCACAGTTTCCTTGAGCAGTCTTTGGAATATTAGAAAGCTCTTACTCTCTTTCTCTAATTCCTTGCTAGCAAAGTTTACTATTCCAACAACCTCAGACAACAATCACTGAAATCTGATGAAGAGTAGTGATGCAGTGATGTGGTGAAAATGAGGGACAAACAGACAACTTCAAACCTCTGTTACCTGGTGCAAATATGAGTTAAGATCATTCAGCTAACATCACTACTGAAAAATGCAGCTGCCTGAACATCAAGAGGAAAGTGATGAGACATGCCTGGAATCCCAAGGGATGTACCCAAAGTAAATCTATGTCAGGGCAGCACATAGCATTCAGAGATGTGGCAAGGAAAAACTCAGCCATCAGTGGACCCAATGAGCTGACAGCTGCTCGAAGGTGAGCTGAGGGGGATTTCGGAAGGCAGTTGACACTTTAGGCACTAGGCTCTCATTAGGGACAGTCTCTCGGTGTCTGAAATTGGTGCTCTGGGTCTCACAAGGGCACCTGTTCCTAGATGACCACTCACCTCCCCAGTGACCTTGGAAGTGTCACTCCATCACCATGAACCTCGGTTTCTCCTGCTGTAAGTTGTCCTTAATGAAGTGCTGCTACTGAAAGGCATCACGTCAGAGCCTTATTGATCACACACTGTGTCCTGCTGCTCGGCTCCCCATGACTGAGACATGTTTCACAGATGGGCTTTGTGCCAGCAAAAATGTGCCTATCAGGACCTTATCCTCTTTGTAAAATTGATGCACTTAAGACAGGCAGAGTCATAGTGCATGGATAGTTACTTTCCTGCTCTTCACAGTTTTATTGCATTATCTTTGGCAGCAAAAAAAAAAAAAAAAAAGCAAGCATTTTTTTTTCAGTGATTGCTTATTCCTTCATAGCCCAAATTCAAGCAGTGGTTTTAATACCTTGTGTATTCCTGAAATTCTGGACCCTTTCTCTCAAATCAATACTGAATATTAGAAGGGATGGATTTGAATTGACTTTGTTCACAAAGATGTTTTGCTGCTTTCAGAGAAAGAAGTTTTCAGTTTTACAAGAGTGTGGTGTTTTATATTGAATAAATCAAAAATTTAAAAGGAGACCACGATAAGGGAAAAGTCATTGGTGTGAACAAAAAAAGTAAGGTGTGTCGTCAGAGCAGTGGATGCATCTTGCTGACCTCCTGCAGCCTGGTTAGAAAAGAGTATTTACCAGCAGGAAAAAGGTTCATGTTAAGTCTCCTATTGCTTTTTAGATGTCTGTTGTTAATTAGATGTCAGTTCTACTGCTGGGACAATTCGTAGTATAAACGGTGACATCAAAACTGAGGTGAGGAAGGACTGGCTCAGCCCATGTAGCTGGTATGGGCCTGTTTTCTGCTCAAGCTCACAACTGCACAACCATTTCATTCTTCTCCAGACTGCATGCCAGAGCACATTTCATGGCAATGAGTTGGGCATGTCACAGAATGGGTCCAGGTTGGAAGGGACCACAGAAAACCTAAAAAAGTTTTGTTGCAAAATGAAAGGTTTTTTTCTACACTTGCCCTCTTGTACTCAGCTGCTGAGAATCTATTTCACTGAAATTCTGCAGATGAAAGATTGGCAAACACCAATGATATATTTATTAGCTTTACTGGGGTTTGCTGCACTTCTCACTGTCCTCTTAATTTTTCTAACCAGCTCCTTGGAGGACACTAGAAAATGAGCGGAAACCCCATATATTTTCTTCTCTTGATTGATTTCATTCTTTCATCTTTCCTTATGAAGATGAATCAGATCTAGGTCTTCACCCCAACCTTTCTCAATCCAGTTCTGTATGCTTCATCCTCTTGATCACCTTTTATGTACGCCTTTTGAATCCTCCCTCCTACCACATACAAAATATTTCCCATGTTTCTCTCTGTCTAGACTCCTACCAAGTTACTTCTCCAGTCTGAGTTGCTTTAACTTTTTTTGTGGTTGTCACATCACCATCTCTGAGTACATCCCAGAAGTCAGCTGATAACTCTGCTTTACAGCTTTGTTTCAGCCTTGCCAGAGTTTGCCTTTGTTCCTTTCACTTGCTCTTTTCTCTTCCATTGAGTCAACCTGGCTCATCTTGACTTTCTCTGCCCTTGATTTATTGTGTCTACCTCTGCCTTATTTGTCTGCCATCCATTCTTATCAGGTATTCACTGCCTGTATCCTCTCTTCTTCTCCTGGCACCAGTGTACTATGTACATGATGCTCTGTGGAGCCATCCTCTCCTCTTCTGAGCCAGCCCTGCTGCACCTTCAGTGAGCTCCTCCTTGGCCTCCTTCTCACCAAACCTGTGCCTTAATAACTCTGCAGTTTCTCTCCGTGAGTATTTAGTCCACTAAGAAGGAGAAATGGTTGCTGGGGAACAGCAACGTGCTTAATGCAAATGAGTTATCAAGCAAAAAAGTTTAACTTCTGCAGGAGGCAATTTTCCCTGAAACTTCATATTTCCATATGCAATAAAGAAGTTCTTCACAGCAGAGACTATATATTTGGACACACTTATCTGTACATATTTATGCATGTATATATGTATGTGCCTGTGAATGTGAACATACAAATATAGTGCCTGTATCTGTCACATGTTTGCACACCTGTGAAATAAATTTACAGTAGAGGTTAAAGTATTCAATTCTGCTGAACACAGTGTATCCTGTACCATACAAGTGTATGAGACAGTGTCAGACTGTGTTTTTAGGGTCTGGCACTTGTGTTATAGAGCATCCACAAAGTTTCATGTGTGTATTGTACATTGAATTTGTGGTAAAATTTCTAAAAAAATCATAGAGGGAAGTCCTAAGGGTTTTTGTGCTTGAAATATATTTTCAGAGGTAAGTCAGGGCACTTGTTGCATGAGAAGACAGAGTCTTTTAGGAATGAGAGAAGACGTGGCAGTAGAAGAGAGGAATGAGCCTGGGAGGAAGAAAAAAACATACATTTATACAGACAGTGCAAGAATTGCAAAGGGCAGTGGTAGTGAGGATGAAGAACTTGAACTTGACAGTGATCTGAAAAGGTAGATGAGAGATGTGGCAGGAGAAGTGAAGTATTGTGGAAGCCACTTATTTTATATGAACCAATGTATGGTCAGGGGTGGGAAGGCCATCAAGAAAGGGTCAGTCACTCAGGCAAGACTTAATATGAAGTGCAGCACATTCATCTGGTATCAGTCAGCTTAAGTACACTAATTTCATTGAAATCATGCTGATTTATACCAGCTAAGGATGTGGCCTCACCCATTTCAGAAAGGAAGGCTGTGTTATGCAGGTGTTTAAAGGCTAAAGAAAAATAAATCAGGAGGAGCAGGAAAGAGGCAAAGGGCAGTAATCAAAGATTTTAACTCTGAATCATGCAAAAATAACTCTGCTTTATTACACCAGTATAGATTCAACTAGTCCTGACAGTGTTCATCAGGCTTGGTACTGGCCAATTTAGAATATTTCCAGCATTCAGAATATGTAAGTTTTCTTCTCTTCCCTTCTGTCAGTTTTTAATTCTCTGTTTCTGTGTCTCATTTTGGAAGCAGAATGCTGCAGTTCTGAATCCTGCCAAGCTTGAATCTTAAATTTTTGTTGAGTCCTTCTCCTCTCTTTCACCTTACACTGAAGACATGCACAGCTTTGGCAGTATTTGGCTGCAGCTCCAACATTCGTGTCTATATTAAATTCCTAATTATCTAAACCATGACTGTTAGAGTAGTTAGAAGTAACAAGACAGAGTTCTGTTCTGTTCTACTTTAATAGTCTCCACAGTGTAGAAATTTCTTACTTATTATGTTTTTAGAGACTGAAAACTACTTTGCACTTGATTTTAACTTCGAAGGCTTCTACCAAATACAGCTAAACCTTGCAAATCCAACAACAAGGAGAACTGAGCTGAAACAGATCTTTTGTGTGATACCAGCTCACCCTTTGGCCACGGGCAATTAGGTGACACCCCAGCCCTTCCTTCCCCTTTAATATGCCTTCTTATTTTCCACTTTCTGGAAACCATCTGATGTCCTGAGAGTGCAATTCACACAAAGTGTTAGCAGTGGGTCCAGTGCTCTTACTTTAATTGCAGTGGAGTCATGTAAAAGCCACTATAGGTTGAAGAAAAAAAAAAAAAAAGCTTCCACTAAAGAAGATGTTGAAAGTACCTGTAATAACTGTAATTTTTACTACTATTTTTATTGTTTTTTATAGAAAAATACATCAAGGCAAGAGCTGAGGTTAAGGTCCTGTGTATCAGGCTGTAGACAAGATGAAATCCTCTAAAACTGGGAAAAAATTAGGGCAGAATAGGAAAATACTGTTCACAGGCACCAAGACTGGCACCAAGAAAAAGCAGCAGATACCCAACCCAACATAAAAAATAGCTGATACTCCTTCAGATGTGGCATGTGCCATGAGTCACTGTATTCACAGGACCCCTATTAAGAAGAGCCACCGTACAGCTGCACTGTTGTGCTGTGTGTTGCACAGTTGCTCCTCCCTGCTGCTCGAGACCGCTCCATGCTGGATGGAGCTTCAGCCTGCCTCATGCTGCTGCTCTTATCCTTTCAGTAGAAAGTAGCACACACTTACTAACTCTGAGGATTTACATTTGCAACACATGAGACAGACAAAATGGAAGAGGGGTAAAGTTTTTTTTCAGGGAGAATTGAGCAAGAGGCTGTTCAGTGTCAGCCAAGAAATCAGTGTCACAGCTGGGAGCTGAGTTAAGGTCTGGAGTCCCCTTCAATGTCTGAGTTACGGCATAATGCTTTCCCCTCCATTAGCCACCAAAACTCTGTGAAGCAAAAGCAGAATTGAAGGCACTGAGTTGTCAAGTTCAGAAGTGTCTGTTTTTCCATGGAAACCTCTTCCCAGCAACAGCCAAGCTTCTCATCGTGCAGGAGCTGTCAGACAGCTGTTCTGTGCAAAATGCTGTGGCTGCAGCTGCTTTCTGGAGAAGTCTCAACCCACAGCCAGGCAGCACGTAGCCCCATTCTCAGCAATCCAGCTGTAATTCTGCCTGCCCGGGAATTTTTCACAGTGGTCATGCCAGAATCATAGCCTTGTTTTCTCTCGTCTGGCTGTTAGTGGTGATGTATGAAGAAGTAAGAAAGACAGCTTAATTTTCATAACCTAACTTGTGCCTGGAGTAACAGAGAGTGAGAGGAGTGCACTTAATCATAACTGCAGGACCAGAACAGAAGATGATAGAGCTTTTGCTGTTAGTTGTGGTATTTTATTATAATAACTCTTAGGAAGAAGAAACCAGCAGCTCAGAATGCTGTAAGGTACAAATCCATTACGGCAGGCACTGTGTTCTCATCTGCTGGAAGAACAGCTCACATAACTCTTTGATGCTTGCCTTTTCCAAAATGCCGTGCTGGGAGGGAACTCTAGCCTATCCTGCCCAGAAAACCTGAATTCAGACTGAGGTATATGATCAGAGGTGAAGTGAACCTGGTGATATTTCCTGCAGAACAGTGAGCACCTTGCAGGAGAGGTATAAAGGGTGGCAGAGGGACAGGCTGGTCGTGGTCAGAGAGCTGTTCAATGTGCCTGCTTGACACCCTGCATCCCTTCGGCCAGTGCCTCATGTCTGTAAATTTGTGATGAACTTGAAAAAGTAAATATCTAAATGAAATAGCTGGTACAGGGCAGATATTCTCACAATGACTCTTTAAAAAACAAAAATTCATTAAAGCACTGAGTGAAAGCTTTTGAGTGAATTTTTAGTTGGTTGTAATTGGAAGGACACAACTTCGGAATTTTTTTTGTTTGAACTTTGAGATACATGGAATAATGTGGTCTACAGGGTCCATATTATGCATCTTGATTATGTGTCACATTGTTTTATATTATTTAACATGAGGATGGTTGTACGTTCTTTGACATTATTTTGATATCTTCAGATCAAAATATTTGGGGAATGTCTTCCAGAAAATATTTCTGATTTTCTTTTTTCTGTATTGATTCAGAATGAAAACCTTTTTGGAAACATTAATATTTGCTATGCAGCTGAGGTCTGGTTTTCAGGATTACTTCTGCCTTAAGTCAAGATCACAGAGACAATTGTAAAGGAAAATAAAATATATTCTTTGGCACAGACAGCAACACTATTCCAGCCTAGAGAAAATAGAAATATAACTAGAGAAGATGGAAAGCATATCTCCATAATTTTCTCCAAGGTGGCTTGGGAGACAAGCTATCACATCTGCCTAATAGGCTTTTAGGCACCAGTAAGAGTTACAACAGCCTGACAAGTTGCATAATGCTCTACCCTAGGACAGTGTGTGAATGGGGGCACATTCCCAGGCCATTGCAATAGCAAACCAGAGTGTGTTAGCTCATACATTTTACTGTGTGTTTGTGACTAGCTAAAAGGGCATGTACAGGCAGTTATTCCAGCTCAGTTCATACACAGTAAGTCACATTATCTGATCCATGTATCTGAGCCTTAAAGCTTACATGATGTTCATTTCTGCCTTCGTCTGTGTCCCATATGAAACCTCAAGGAATACTGATGAAAGTGAGATGTTTTTCTTGTGTCATTAAAAATAAAGTGAAAATACAGAAAGAAATTATGCAACTACAGTAAATACATGCCAACATAATTTCCTGAACCTTTTTTAGTTGATCTTGGCATAAGAAATAATAATTGAGAAGTAAGTATTTCAGGGGTAAGTTATTAGAACTGAGATTTTTGACTTGTACGTGAGAAATGAAAACCGTTAAGATTTGTTCATTTTTTCCCTATCCATTGTTTTAAAGGCTGAAGTCTGTAGTATGTTGGGAAATCCATGAGACTAAAATAATGAAAGCAGATTGATGCTCCATGATAAAGAAGGTATCTGCTTCTTGCAAAAGGAATTCTGACATTTCTTTTGGTCGTAGCTGTACTACCCTGAGAAGGATCTGTGGACTGCTGGGTTGTGAAATGTGCTAGTAGATTATGGGCAGGGTCAGTCTCTTCCTACCAACTGTGCCAACCCATTCCAGCCCAGCTGCACCTGCATTTTCTGTTGGTTTGGTATCTTTATTTCTCCTCATCCCTTATTAGCCAATGTTTCTTATCTTGATTTATTCTGCTTCAGCTGTAAGGGAGTGGTTATAAACAGGCAGACTTCCAGCTTGGAGTCAACAAGTGTTGGTTTAAATTGTGTCCTTCAGCTCTTTTTGCCTTAGGCTCTATTCAACCAGTTGAGATTCCTTTCATATTTCCTCACAGTATATGGCTTGTGATTTCTGATGTGATCTCCAGTGTGTTCCAGGTGTCTCATAGGTTGAGAGATGCTGTCGTTTATCTGTATGAACAGAGTTGCTTAGGTTGTGTTTGCTTCTGGCTTGTAATTTCCTTCATTTTCTTGTGCATTGCACTCTGTTAGTATTACCAGTTTTCAGTAGCACCAATGGGTCTTTGATATGATCCCTTTGATCTCTCCCAGATTTTCCACCTTCTTAAAATTATTTATGGGATCTAATATGAAAAATTATATATACTGTATAATAAATGTGTAATGGAATAGGAGATACATCACTGGAAAATAAGGTCTGGTGAGAAGTGTCAGGTTGTCATTAGGATAGAGTAGGATGATGCTAGGGTAGTGCGGAGTGGATTTGGTAATCTCTCAAAGTTATTTTTATATTGATTTCCATTCACTCCTTGAATGCTTTCATAGTGTTCTGGCTTGGTTTTTTTTAATATACCTTGGCCAATCACTGCTGCTCACACTCTTTGAAACAGCATTCAAGACACATTGGGGTTACTGACATTCCACTGAATTACAGATACCACAGGAGAGTATTGCAAGCAATTTTCAAGCCAATTATAAAATTGAGTTAATCATATCTGTCTTTATGTCTTGTTCTCAGCCCAACCTTGTGTTAGACCATACTGAAATAGCTGTGATTCTATGTAAGCAGCATACAATGATCATTTCAGGCTTGCAGTGCACTGCTGTGACCATACACACAATTTTATGAGCATAGCTGGGATTTGAAAATGAGCCTTCAAAGCATGATCCTTAATTGCTTTTTCAAAAGGTTGCAAAATAATTTCCAGTACTAGTCTCAGTGCCCTCACTGAGCATGTCCCTCTTTCAAAGAACCATTCCTTTTCCTTTCTCTGACTGGATCCAAATGCAAAAAAAAATCCAAATTCTCCCCTTCCATCCATCCGCTGTTACCACAGCATCCTTTCAATCATTTCTCTTATTTACATTTTATACACCACATTTTAGGATACCTAATTAAGTCCTTATCTGTACAAACATTCATTTCTTGGTTGATTTTTGAGCAGTGCAAACCTTCTAGACACATTTGGTTTAAAATACATTTTACTCTAGCTGACGCCAGCTGCTAATCAATGCAAGATAAACTGAAATAAAAATGAAGTCATAATTTCTATGCAGCATTCTACACAGCCTCACCTAAATGACTTCTAAATTACTCTCTTAAATTAAAACAGTGCAACTTTCTGATGTAGGTAAACTTTTCAAATCCAGTATTTTTTTAAGCAAAAGGGATAATATGTGTCATTCTGTTTTCTCAGTCACTCTTTGTGATGTTGAGCTTTGTTCTTCAATTATGTTATCTCCATCAGAGTATGAACAGGTCTTCATATTAGATGATCATTTTACCAACACTTAATTCTCACTAGGAGTATTCTCCATCATTGTATTCCAAAATCAAGCAGCATTCAGATTTGTCTGGATGACATATTTCTGTCAGCATGACAAAGGATCCCACAGTGTTTAATTACTCAGGCTAGCCAGGGAAGGAGGGAAGAAATGAGCCGTGCTGAATTTGCTGTGCCAGGCCTGCTTGTCTGTTACATAAGCTGCTTTATTCTGAAGTCATGGAAGGAAGGCAGCACCACATCTTCTGCCTTCTTCCACTGGTTGTCCCTCTCCAGATTTCCAGTGTGTTTTCCATTTATTGACTGTCTTACATCTTATGATATTCTTGTAATTTGCTCATTTTCCAGGGCAGCAAGTTCTTGGCTTGGTGGAGAACCAGAGTGATTGGTATTTGGGCAATCTCTGGAAGAACCATCGGCCCTGGCCAGCGCTTGGGAGGGGCTACAACACAGGTAGGACCTCAGGGTTTGCTTTGAATTAACACCTGCAGTCAGTCTCCTGGTATAGAGAGATAATTTGCATCCCCCTTCCTAAGCTACAGCTAAATTTTTCTTTCTAAAAAGGAAAAATGATGCAATGAAATGCATTTTGGAATTTCTGGTCTTCTCTAAATGGTGTTTAAAAAGATTGTGTGACATCCTTTGGGGAGGAACAGAGCTTTTCAGCAGTCTTGACAGGTCCTCAGCACATCTCCTACAAGATTTCTGTCCACGATGACTTGTATATAGGCCCAGCAAGAGGGAATGAATAGGAGTTGATAATTTTCTGTAGAGAAGTAAATGGTATCACAAAATGTTAGCCCAATAAAGATAATAACCCCTGCCGGACACCAACAGGGTCATAATTGTCCTAATAAAATGCAAGCTACTGGCCATCAGTTTCTGCTGCCACGAGAAAGGAATAAAGGCACTAGATCAGAGAATGTATTAGGTTACAAGAGACAGGTCTTCTCACTGATTTATGTTTGGTATGTGAGAAAACATACCAGGTGCATAAAGAACACACATATATACCTAAATCATTTCAATGCAGGCCTTTAAATGCTGATGCAGTGAGTTAGGTTCTCTCTCTCTCTTTGTAATAAAAGGCCAGAACAGATGGTGAAGCCTCCATTTGGAACAGATGAGTCCATTTAAATATCCCTGCACTATCAGGAAATTACTCACCATAAAAGTGATTTTGCTTCACAGAAATATATTGGATTAAATTAAACAGACTAACTAGAAAAAGGACTCAAGAAGTTGTGTGTTTGGGTCATCTTATTTCTATATTCCTATGTATATTTGTGGGAATCTCGCTACGTTTTGTGAATTTGTATTTTAGTGTCTGCAGAGCATCTCTGTTCTCTGGAAATGTTCAAAAGAATAGCCTAACAGAACACAGATTGGTGTGGAAACAAGATCTTGGCAGAATGGGTTTGTTTCCTATCTCTTCTTTGCCAGAATTGCAAATACAAAGGCTAGGTCTGCCTACCCCTGTTCCCCAGCCCCCACAAAGCATGAGACAGAGATAAGTTTCATGGATTTTTCCTGAAATCTGAAGGCTTTTGTTATACACAATTCAACTTGTTGGTGTCAATTCAGTTCACTGTTACACCACAAGCCAGTATCTTTCATTCTACTGAGAGATGACCACCTTCTATAGCTACCTTCTTTCTGCTGTACTTTTGCTTTTTCCTTTCTGCCATTTTAATGCTGGCAGAGAGAAATCTGGCACAACCATATAAGATCAGAATAATGCAGTAATGTATGGTGGGTAGTATAAAATACATACATTTATATCTAAAATGCTAAGGTTAAAAAAAATTCTGTGAGGCTTTAATTTACATCGTCTTAACTCTTCCAAATGGTTTATAGGAATACCAAATGTCAGTATATCACATAAACCTTACACTGAAAGCAAAAATAATCAAATATCTGCAGTCCTTCACATATACTGCATGTGTTTATTCTTGTATTAATACATACCTATCAAGCCATGCAAAATCCCATAATCCTGCACAAGATTTTATTTTCCTCACAATTTCTTTTTTCACACAACTTACCTTGTAGTTATAAAAACTCTTTTTTTAGAAAGAAAACCAGAAGGTAGGTAATGTATGGAAGATTGACAAGTGATCATAAGAAGTGGAATGTTGTTTTTTCAAGGATGTGGAACAAGAGGTCACTGAGCGAAACAGTGCAACATCTGAGAAGTAAGAGACGAGGTTATTGACAGAATCAGCACCCTTTAATATAAATTCCTTGATTGAATTAACTGTTTGCCTCAGTAATCTAGCAGAGACTGAAGTTATACATTTCTCAGGGAAGATGAAACTGAATCTTGTTTGATGTGTTCAGTAAATAAAAATAATTGACACTGAACGCAATGGTGTGGCCAAGGAGGATTCAGAAAACTAAAGCAGGGGGACACCGAAAAGAGAGGCAGTATCTCTAAGCAAAACACTAATGAAAGGCAGCGGTCCAGGAGGGGGAAGGCATGGAAATTCAGGTACCTAGAGCCATACTTAGGAACTCCAAAAGGACCCCCAAACTCCTGAAACTTTAATGAGCTAAACAGAGCTGGATCAGGGGGAGGCTCTCAGACAGACTCTGCTCTTCCTCTTGGGAGAGTATTTACTACAGACCTAGGATACAATCCTAAGAAAAGAGATTTTTATGTGAGCCTCTTCAGCCAGACCTAACCCTGGCAGATTTGATTTTGAAGCACCTCTCAAAGTCAAAAGTGTTCTACTGCTCCTCACAGTTTCTGAAGATAATTTCTCTTTCACTCTTATCTTTCTATGCCTGAGCCTCTCTGGACAACATATAGGTTGGGAGAGTCCCAGAAGGCAGATGTATTAAAGGCAAAGTTCTGTTTGTTCCTTCTTCACTGGTTCTTTAAACCCAGTAAGCATTTGCACTCCTCTCTTCATTGTATGCCCAGGACAGATCTCCTGACAGCCAATACAGATTTTCAAGGAAAGATTTTATTTGGTTGTTTTTCATTCTTCCTCATTTTCACAGGCAGATAATCCAAGTCATACTTTAGTCCATAATAATATAATTGTTGAAAAACCAGACCAAACCCAAAGTCAGATGTTTTAATTAGTGTTTAAGGTGTTAAGTTAGAATCATTCTTTATTTGTGATTACATTCTCTCCTCAACCATTTTAGACACAATTCCTTCTGTACCACAAAGGTTTCCAAATTTTTTCCTGTACTTTACTGGTAAACACTCAGTAAGCTGCTTAATCAAATGCCTTTTTTATGTAACATCCACTCCATGTTGGTTGTCTGCACTGAGTTAACTCTTCCAGATTGCTCATACACTAATTCAAGCACAATTTCTTGCTCTGTAACTATATCATCTTTCACTGGCTAAACTGTGCTTTTCAAAGTATTGCTACACTATGATTTTTCTTTTTACAGATGTTAAACTGACAGCTTCAGAGTTGCACTGTATAGTTTAATGTTCATTTCAGGAGTAGCAGTCATCTTAGTCCTCAGAAAAGTATCTTATGAAAGAAATTCTAAACATAAAAGCTTTTAGTACCCTTTTTTTTTAGTACTTTTAGTCTGCCTTATACTTTCCATCATGGTGGAGAATAGCTTTTAAAAGCAGTATCTGGTGACTGTTAAGGCTTCTGACCACTTTGTCAGGGATGTGAATCACCTCTGGCTTCTCTGGCTTTAGTGCAGCAGAGCCAGCGTCATCAGCTGAGATTGGACCCCATGCCTGCCAAATGGAGCTTTGGGATAAATCTATAATTTGGGTCCTGGGGGTAATTTTAAAAAACTTTGGCCCTGGGGATTTCAGACTCCTAGAATACAGAAGCCCATACTGAGGATTTGAGGTTCATCTGAAATGCACTGCCTCTGTAGCCACCGGAAACTATAAGGAGGTGTCTCAACAGCTTGAGCAGAGAATTCATACTCCCACACTGGGAAATGTGACATTACCAGATTTGTGGATTGGGAACAGAAGGGAATGGCTAGCACCTAACGATTACTAAGCTATGTGTGTACTGTGCCTTATTACTCCTGTGTTTGTAATGACTGGAAGACTGCTAGAATAAATCTCTCTCCTTTATTGTTTCCCTGGAAAAAAAAGGACCTGTGGAAGTGGAATTGGAAATTGAAAGCATGTGTTATGTCATTTTTTGCATAATATTTAACAAATCTGAGTGATGAAAGACAAGCACAGAACAGACTGTTTATATTAAATAAGCCTGGATCACATCCTGTGCTCCTTCATGATGATTCTGTGCATCTTCAGTGCAGAAAACAAATGACTTTTTGAAGCAGTGCAGAGTGGGCTGTTGGTAGTCATGGCACTGCCTGTGGTCCTGCTCCAGAAACCCAGTAGCATCTTTCAGCCGAGCTCCACAGGCTCATGACATTGTGGTAATTGTACTCATGTCTGTTGGCTGCTTGAGAGAGGAGGATGTCAAATTGTCTCAGTGAATGAAAAAATCAGTAAAGCCATGGTTTATAGAACCTCTTAAACCCACCATCGTGGCCTCACCAAGCTTAGCCATGCCCCCTCTAAAGCCATTGCAATAATCCTGTCTCCCATTAGTTCAAACATTTGTCATGTTTGGTAATGGAAGTGCTGTCATTTGGGTTGGATCAAAGTACAGAAGCCTTTGCAAACAGATGAAAAATGCATTTTAATTGATAAAAAACCCATGTCCAACACTGATGACAAGTCAAAAAGCAGCATTTTCTTCATCTACTTAGGTTCGTATTGTGCCAGGTTTTTGGATTAGATTATTCTTCTATTAAGACACTGTGAGTTTACTCAGTATATACTGTTCTCAGTGCAAAGCATGGTGATACACTTGAGCTTTATACATGTAGAGGTGCCTTTGAAGTACAAATACTGTGCACATTGTCCAGGTAGCAGTTTAGGAATGCCAGCCTATGGTTGCTTTTAGTCTCAGCAAGAAATATCACTCTGTTTGTGTCAAAGGTGGGAAGCTAAAGTGATAATTCTGCTTTTTGATGACCACATCTCTATCTTTGTTGTCTATAATCTGTAGCTTGCACTTAAAAATAAGCTATCTTAGAGGTGACTATCCTCAAAGTATAGCTTCATTTCAGGTCTTTCTCATGCACTTTCTAAAGCATGTGATGTGCTAAGAACTTATTTACATCATGTTTGACATTTCTGAAATGAGGGTCAATATGTATTTGATTTTGAAAATGGTGTCTCTAGTTTGAGAGGCCTATCCATTAGTAAAGACATTACTGTGGCTGAATTAGTCTAATGTTCATGGCATTCTCTCAGATACCTCCTCTACTCCTTTAGCAATTGAATCTCTCAGCCCGCACAAAAACTGTTTTTAAAAAACGCCACCAGACTTGCTTTGAAACACTGAAAACATTTATCTTGTAGGAAACCTGTGATTAAAAAAAAGATGGCGTCTAGACAGTCTATACTAGATTCTAGTTGTATTGGAGTAAATAAAATTTATTTCTTTTTAGTTGATTAGATTGTCCTTGTTTTGGGAGTTTTATTGGTCTGACCTGAGCCCACACTGTAAAGTTCTCCATGTAATGTACATAAATCAGGCATTTATATGTAGCATTCCAATGTAATGATTTAAAAAATCATTTTGAAGTGTTTTATTTTTAGCTTGATCAAGGCAGTTCTTTATGTGAACATACATACCTTGATCAGTAATTATGTTGTCCAGCAGTCTGAAGTGCCCTCTTTATTGTAGAGGGACAATCATTAGCAGGTTAAATTTGGATGAAAGACTTGCACATAAAAGCTTAGTAAAGGCATCCAGGTGTCTACACTGAGAACAAAACCTTCTATTATATGATGGGAGAAGCCCAGACAAATGCATGGTGATAGTAAAACCAGTACGTTTCCTTCTGAAGTGCAAGTTCACTTTCAGTTTCTCATTGTGCTAATAAAAGTGATTGTGGAAAGACAGTTCCTTTTTGTAGAGACAGAGACAGCAGTTTTAGCCGCAGTCCCGAAACAAAGAAAAGAGGCATCACAGCTGGACTCCTTCTTTGGACTCTTAATAGGAAGCTTTCTGCCTGTCACAGAAAGTAGCAGAGTGACTAAGATGTCTTTCTACCCCGTGTCAAAGTCATTCCCACTAAGAGAGTGCCAACAAAACCAGTTGGATTTGGTCATAGTCAGATCACTCTCTTAGGTGCTAGCATTTCGTGTTAGGGCAAACTAAGTGCAGGACAAACCTTTCCCCTTTAAAAAAATACCAAGAGACTTTGAAAGAGAAGAATCTGCCAAACTGAGTAGACACAAATCTCAGAAGAAGCAGCTCATTTCTTGCCTTTCCATGTTGTCTTGTCTTTATGTTCAGCTACATCCTGGCTTTAATTGTTGGTGCTGTAGCTCCTCTGCCTTCCCCTCTGCACCAATCTTTGTCGAAGTGAGCTCAGGGGAGGAGAGGAGCACTGCAGTACACTCTATATGCAGATCATCTCTACACAGTTGTTCTCAAGTCACAGAGAGTGAAAAAAGAAGTTTTCCTCAAGAAGAACTGTTGAATTATAGGCAATTTAGGTCAGAAAATATCTCCCGAGGTCTTTTGGTCCTCTGAAAGTCAGCTCAGGTTGCTCAGGGCCTCTTCCAGCTGAGTTTCAAGTGTCTTCATGGACACCTCTCAGAGCAGCCTGCTCCTGTAGTCAGCCACTATTTTTCTATTCAATGAAAAATAAAAGTAAAAATTCATAATATGTAATTAGATTTTCCTTCGCTGCAGTATGTGACTGTTACCTCTCATTCTGTCTCTGTGCATCTGTCAGAAAAGTGTTGCTCCATTAAGTGGTTTTAAAAACCAACAAGAGATCCCTCAGTCTTTTCTTCTCCAGGCTGAAGAAGGCCAGTTCTCCCAGCTTCTCCTTATGAATGCCAGGCCCATGACCATTTGGGCTGCTCTCTGATGGATTTACTCCAGCATGTCAGGGTATTTATTTGACTGAGGAATCCAAAACAGTGCTTCAGATGAGGTCTTACAAGTGCTGAGCCAAGAGTGGTAATCACTTACCGTGACGTGAGGGCTAATATAGCCCGACATGTGGAATATTGCCCCAAGGTTGCACTGCTGGCTCATGTTCTACTTGCTGTCCACCCAGTTTCTTAGGACTCCTCCTGGAAATCTCCTTTCTATCCACCTGTCCTCCAGCATATACTCTCCATTTAGGAATAGTACCATTCAGGACTTTCTGTTGAATTTTAGGATCTTTCTCTTACCCACTTGTCCAGTCAAGGATCCTGTGTAGCTGCCCATCCCCAGGGAATTAGGCCACAGCCCAACGTGGTGTCACATGTTACATTGCCTAGGACACATTCTATCCCATTTCCCTGAATGCTTAACAGTATCGGGCTCAGCACCAACTCCTGGAATACCCCCTGTAACTGAGCACCATCTGGGTGTTTTATTACTGAACACAACCCTCCGAACTTGGCAGTCCAACTTTGCAAGCTTCTTACCCAAGCTGTACCTGAGTTTGGCTATATGAGCATGATAAACAGCTCCTTAGGCAAATCCCTGTATTTCTGTTGTGAACCTAATCCTTCTCTCTGTTACTAGAAAATAAGTGGGTGTGCAGGAAGGATTATGTTTCCTGGGTTGTTTTTTTTTAAATGCTGTAGTTAATTTCCAGGCTTGTTCATTGTGTGCTGCTGCTTTCATTCCCCTAATCCATTTCTTAGAATGTTCTATTCCTCCTGAATCTCACTCAGTCAATAAACTGCCCATTAAGGGGGGTGGGGGAAAGGCAGGGGGAAGTTTTCTGCTTTTTTCTGAATACAAAACTCCAAACCTCTTTGTCATCCAAACAGAAAGAAACACCTTTCAGGTCGTTCAGCCCTGAACCACATCTCCTCCTTTGCTGGTGAGATGTTGAGTGAACACCAGACCCAGACAAGCTGTGATGGGTTCTTGCTCACTGTGCCCATTGTTACAAATACCCTTGTGGACTACACTTAATATTAGAAACTGCTTTTGAAAGCTCTTCTCCACTGTGATGGAAAGTATAAGGCAGACACTGTTAAGACTAAAAGCCAGCCAAAATAATTAGCACCTGTGCAGGCTGCTTTTTTCCTCTTCACATAGTCCCAAGTGGAAACCTTGTAAAATTGTTGATATTTTGACCCCTATTGAATGTGATGTCTTTGAGAGGATCAAAACCAAAAAGCCAAACATGATTTAAAGCAGTGGTCGCTGTTACCATTCACTTTTTACTGCTTGCTGTGGAAGAATAAAACACAGATAAGTATCATGAATAAGGTCCAGATCTGATATAAATGCCTGATTCTTACATTAAAGAGAATTAAGCTGATTTACAAGAGCTAAGGATTTAGAAACAGATTCTTTTTTGTGAAAACACAGGTAGGTGTTTCTTTGGTGGAGAGTCCAAGATAAATTACTTTTGGAAGACATACTTTCTTTCAACAGGGTAAATAGTCAACAAATTTCAGCAGACTTCCTCAGTTTTTATCCATGTGTGATACCTTTTTCCAAACATACCTGCACACGGAGATCCAATGACTGGACCTCCTGCACAGTAACGCTATACAGTCTGTATTCTTTTGTGATTCCTCTTCAGCACAGCTCACCCGAAGTCCAGTTCCTTTGCCTTTTTGTAGAGTTGTGACACTCACTCACAATTCTGTGTTTTGAGGCACTGACATGAAGAATTCTACGTTCAGGAAGAATTAAGAGATGTATGACAATCAGTCCAGGATGAATAATTAGATGAACTCCAGGTCTGTTATGATTGACAAAATACTTTGTGTGATCATTGGATGTACAACCAGAGTCATTTCAAGTATGAGTACAGGAGATGCATTTGTTTTGTATGGGATGCAAGCTTTTTACTCCTGTCATACCTGATATCTACACTGCCAGGTAACTTAGCTGCCCAGTTCATTCTTCACTCTTGGCTCCCTGTTTATCCACAGGACACAGAAGTTAGTTGGTATCCTATCTTTCTGAGGAACCAAACTGTCTTTCATTAAAAAAAAATATAAAACTAATAATATTTAGTGTAATTTGTTCACAGTTCAGTAAGTATTTCTAGCATGGATAGGACTACACTCCATTTGTCACTTCTTTCCAGTCCTTAAGTGTGGCATCAGAAGATTACTATTCCAAGCATGTCCTGATGACATTCTCCAGTGCACACAACACAGACCCTCTGTTCCTTGCTAAAACCACTCCAGTCTAGCAAACTGTGACATGGCTCTCTCATAATGTTATCCACACTGAGAAATGCAAACAGAATAATCATTGTGTCTAACAACTGAAGGAGCATAAACTAGACCTCAGAGACAAGTGCTGAGCAGGATGAATGTGGCCAGCAGGGTGTGCTCAGGAAAGAGCCAGACCCTGAGCAGTGCATGCACAACCCCAGGTGTACACACGCCCCCAGGGCTTTGGTGCTCTGGGTGCTGGGGACCACTTCTTGGACTGTATATATTTTAAAATGTAGATTTAACTACTTGTCCAGGGCTAAGCTCCACAGGTCAAAGATGACCACTTAAAAATTTGCAAAATTCAGCGATAATACTGGAAAATTTCTCATTAAGTTTGGAAAAATGGCTCCAGGAGGTTATCTGGGAGCAAGTCAAAGGATAATTTGATCCTAGGTTATTAATGTTTGGAGGAAAAAATAACATTTCTTAATGGAGGTCTTGCCAATTTAGCAAAGGTTCAGCAAGATCAAATGACTGAAAGTTCAAAGAGATGTTCAAATTAGAATAAGGGAAGCACCCTTCATCAGGGTAATTATGCATTGGAATAACTTATCAAAGTTTGTGTTAGACTATCCATTATTGTAAATCTTTAAATAAAGACTGATTTTTTTTTTTCTAGAAGTTGTGCTCTAGTAGACCCCAAACTGATTTTGAAAAATCCTCTGACCTCTGTTATGCAAGAGTGAAAAATTATCCTTTCTGACTTTATCACCTAAATAAGTATTTAATCAGGACTTTGTTTTTCTGTTGAAGCCACCTAAGCACACAGGCAAATGAAACCACAGCTAATCTTGTGTGTAAGAATTTACTGCAGTTTTAATATTGAAGAGAGGAAAAGTTCTTTAAAACTTCGTAGAAATTTTCTACATTCATACCCCTCCCCCACCCAATATCACTTTTCTTTTTAAATCTCACATTTCAAAATGCTTTATAATAAGATGTGTACCTGGCCATCTTTTAGCTAGTGGCCACTTTGGCACCTTCAGATGTGCTTCAGACCTGTGCAGAGATGCACACGGAGCAGTGTCAGCTGATCCTTGTGCAGGGCAGTGGTGTGAAATGTCCTTGAGACAGATCTCAGCTTCGTGTGGCCACTGCCGTGGTGCTGCAGTGTATAAAGGCTGAAACCTCCCTCCTCTCTCCCTTCGCAGGGCTGAGGTTAGAGCACGCTCTCTGAGATTTAAAGGTGCTCAGCAAAAACTTTCCCATTCTTTTGAATTTTATGAGATTTTAATGATGTGCCTCTTACAGGGTTTTTTCCCTTCTTAGAAGCCATTTCCATAGCTTACCAAAAGAGAACTCCCTGGAATATTTCTTTTTTGCCTCTAAAATGCAATTTCTCTGTGCTATATACTCACAAGGGTCACAGAGTACAAAGGCTGTGAGTAAGCAGGAGTTTTTTAAAAGCCATGTAAGGAGCTTCTTCACAGATGGTTTTTGTCTCCAACAACCCTTTGCAGAGAGTTCAGGATACTGACTTTTGAGGAAAGTTACTATCCTTAATGTCTTCCTTGATGCCCAAGCAAGTACAGGAGCTGGGAAGAACCCCTAGTTTCCATTTTTTGCTTTCCTAATATTTTGGTTATTTTCCAGCCATGTTGTTTTCCACGTTAGACAAATCTTCTCAGCAATTTGGGCTATTAAGTGTGTGAATTTTTACTGCTTGGGCCTTTATATGCTTGAGATCTGTGTGAGAGAAGGCCAGTTTCTTCAGGTCTAGAGATGATTTTTCTTTGCTGACCTCTGAAAGGCCTGTGGAACTGTTAGTTCTCTTCACTAGACTCTGGGAGATAAAAGGAGAGAGCATTACTGAGCAGGATGGTCTCTAAGTAGCAGAGGTTTTCCTCCATAGACCTGCTCAAAGTTTTATGGTTCATGATTCCTCTCCTCCAGACCTTCTAGACTCTGGAATCAAGAAAATTCCTCTATAGCAGCTTTGAGGTTTTAAGAAAGTTGGAGAAATTCCCCCAGAAGTGGAAGTCATAAAATAGAAGATAGAAAATATGTTTATCTTCTTCCAAATTGCTCAGGAAAAATAGCATCTAAGCAGTAAAGAACCAGAAAACTGGGACATTCTGAGCTACAGTGAGCAGCTCAATAATAAGAAGTTAGAACTGTGCCTGAGTAAAACATTCATCTTAATTCTGCCTAAGGAAAAGTAGCATACTTGGAAAGAAGAGCATAAATACAGTAAAAGTCTTCTATTTCATTAAATGGTCATCAGGAAGTGTAAGCAAAATGCTTATAATGCTTCAGGAGGAACCAGCCTCCCAACAGAGTGACTGCACAACATTTCAAAATGTGCCCTATGACAACTTCACTTTTAATACATGTGCAGAGAACAAGGACTATTGCATTGTGTCACCGTGCCTGGAGGGACGCACACTTTGTTTCAAAACAGCTTCTCAGCCCTGTTCAGTTTTGGGAGAGAAAAGTTCCAACGTGGAATCATCACTTATTCTCAATGAACACATTGTACATCCCTGCAAGTTTGTATTAGTTTGGGTATTTTAGATGGTGAAAAGCTTTTTTGAGAAAAGAAGGCTGATACATGTAAGTTCATGGTTAAATAATGTATCAGGGTGCTCCAGAAATGTGCTAGAATGATAGTCCTTCAGTCACATCATGTTAAAAGCTGTAGAAAAAGATGGCTTTATTACATTAATGATATGGCTGGTCAAATTATGAGCAACAGATAGTCTGTAAACCAAGTGAGATAAATGCTGGGAATTTCAACCACACAAAGACATAAATTTTAAAATGTGTGCAGTGGCTTGTTTTGGAATTATAGCTTTAATTTAATTTAATGTTTTAATCCCTAACAGCCATACACTTGTGTTTTTCTGTTTGCTCTTGGTGCTGTGGGTGGAAAACAGAGGCCACAGTCAGTGGTGTGAAGCTGTGGCTCAGTGGATTCCAAATGCAGTCCTTAACAAAACTGGTCATTGGAGCCCTGACCAGCAAGGCACAGTCACATTCCTAGCATTACGCACTGGGACAGTTTCCATTGACTTTAGGTACAATCAGAATTAAAAGAAGTTGCAAGTATTTGCTAGAGTACTCAGCAGTCAGCACTATCATGGAGCATCTCCTAGGACAGCAGAGCTACAAGGCTCTTCCATAGTTCCTATGCATTCAAATTTTTGATGCCACATCTCTTTCACAAAGCATGCCCTAAATGTCTGACTCAGATATTTATTACAAAATCTGAATAATTTCAGGCCTTTTAAACATTATTTCTTACAGACTCAGTAAGTTCATTATTTCTCTCAGACTCAGTGGTTTGGTGTGTGGTCTTCGGTGTGCTGCTGAGCTATAGCAAAATCCCAGCCATTTTTTTAAAACTCACTATTGCTTTATGATGTATTTTGAAGCATGTCTTACCTATCTGTTTTGGATATTACGATGATATCTACTTGTTGTTTGTCTAGCTTGTTCACTGTTGCAGGCCTAATTTCAAGAAGAATTTTTAAAAACCTGACAGGGATAGATGAGGTGCTGCTCATATAAGATGGCATTGCCTCAAAGGCTCACAAAAACATCCTGTTCCACCCAAAAGGAACAGCCAAGGTCCTATATAAAATGGTTTCTTAGGAACTACATTTTCTTCTCCCACAGCACTGAGTAGTTTTTTCAGGCACCTTAAAAGGCCCATTGTAATAAATTGATTGAGTTTGAAAGCTTGTCCAGTTTCACTATAACATCTCTAATTGATTCTGTTCTGTCTTAAAATGTTGTTTATTGCTTCCAGCTCTACTATATGTTCCTCTCTGAATTTCAGGAGGAGCCATTGTCTTTGTTCCAGAAGCAAGAGAAGGGGATGCTTGGTAGTATTCCAAGGGAAATGGCTGATCTTTCTGCAGACTTTCAATTTACTGTTCAGAAAAATGAAATAAAATATTGTGTACTGGAGCAGATTAACAAAAGCAAACAAAAAAGAACAAATGTGCTGACATGTCTTAAAGCATGTCTGGAAACCATTGCTTAGTGAAAACATTGGAAGAACAAAAAAGTTGTTTTCGATTGAATCAAAAAATGGGAAAAGGATGGAAAAGATGACTCCCAAACTTTGGTTAGTTTAAATAAATAGAAAATTTATTTTCCTGTTCGGATCTTATAATAATTTTCAATAACATTTTTAATTTGTATCAATTTTGAGATTAAAATTATTTTCAAGTAAATTGAGTTCTAAAATGTACCAAAAAAATTTTGCAGTGCTTTCCAGCTGAAACATTTTAATCCTAATATGTTAATTCAGCTTTATTGCCCTGTTTTATTCAATTTATTCAGCAATATTTTTTTTTTTTGGTTCTTAGGGGGAGGTGTTTTTTTTGTTGTTTTTTTTTTTTCTTTTGGAGCTGTGTTTTTAGTGTGTCCTTAAATGACATTTTTGAGAAACTGCTTTGTTTGTTTGTTTGCTTTCTTGTTTGTTTGCCTGTTTGAGCAGTTCAGAATCTGTCAAATTTTGGTAGTTCAAGCAAAATCTCATCAAGCAGTGGGAGAGAAATGCCATTCAAGTTATAACAAGACGAGGATGTTTTCCACAAATTTAGTAATAAAGCATTCTTTTTCTCCTAGATCTTTGAGATATTTACATCTCTGGATATGCCTGAGCTATTTCCTCAGGACAAAGAAAATAGGGTGTTCTGTGGCTGATCATAATTTGTTTAATACTCATGAGATGTTTGGGTTGCCACTTTTCTCTTTTTCTTTGTTTGCTGCCAAGCTTTCCTTCTGTTTTTCTCAGGTAGGTTAAGGCAGGAAGATGCTGCACTTCTGAAAAAATCAAAAGTCCTGCTGCCTGGGGCCAGATGTTAATAAAATATTCCTTTCATTTCTTGTTTTTCCTCCAGTCTCTTCTTCTCCCAGCACAGCAGATGAGAGCGAGTCCCTTTTCCCCTTATGTTCAGCTGTATGTCATCTTGAATTTAGTCTGAGATTTCACTCAATTTGACTCTGAGGGAAGCGGGTCCTGAGGCAAATATTTTCCTTTCCTTATTTCAGACACTTTGCCTGCAAACTAATTGTATAGATTGAAGTTAGTTCATTTGTTATGTTTGCTTTTGACAGCACAACAATATAGAGGAGAACCTGAAGTTCATGGTTCTGAAAAAAACTAATTTTTCTTCTGTGTGAACTGTTTTAAAAGTTCCCAAAACACATGCTTTTGCTTTGCTGTTGGACTCAATAACACTAAGTAAGTAGTATTAAATTCTCCTCTTAGTAGAAATATCTTATTTTCACTTATACTAATGAGTAAATATTTAAACTTGCTATAAGTATTCTCCGGCAGCAGTGAATTAGAAGCCTAAATAGAAACTGTACAAAGGTCTTAAACTCAAGCCTACAGGTGAATTAAAATAGAAGTCACACTGAAATTAGTTTTGATGGTGAAACAGTAAAACTTTGTGAAAATTTTCAGTAGCCATGATTGCATTATAATTTAGTACATCCTTTCTCACATATATTCCAGTTTTTTCACTCCATCTGCCTCTTCCACTCTCAGCTGTTACCATGATAGCCCCTCAGGACAGCATAATCTTGTTAGCTGCAATGCCATAATCTGCTGCTAGCATAAAAGTGGAAGTAAAAAAAAAGAGAATACTGCACATATTAAAATATTTCCCCTTTTCTTCCTCAGACTGGAGGCTTAGAGAAATTAAGAAAAATTGGCCTATTGTCTATGAATTATAAAAACTATTTTATTGCAGTTAACTGAATCTTACCATTATTCTTTATTTTTCTTAATAAAAAACCTTCTCAGTTGCATTTCACTGCAAAGCTGACAGTTCTTTCCAGCTGGAAAAAATCCTCTGCCAGAGAGGTGATCTCCCACCCAGTTTATTGCTGCAGCACAAGGAACCTCTTTCACACTGATGTAGAATTTCAGACAATGCATAATGGCTCTCTTAGAAGCATGCACATTACATGCTCCAAAATAGACTTTCCTTATGCTGGAGAGAAGACAAACACACTGGCATAAATAGACTGTAGCATGTTGTGACAGTGCGTCCCTTTCCAATCCAACTGCTGGAAGCAGAAAGGTTGACTGAAGTTGAAAGGGGATCCCTCCAGTACAGGTTCCAGCATCCTTGGGAACCAGATGGACTAAATGGAAGACACAACTAAAATAGGCCACCAAATGCATGGCCAGAAGAGGTTTGCTTTTTATTCATAGCAGTGCCAGGTTTTACTAGAAAGAAACTTGCCATGTCATAGAAACTAAATATAGAAAGTAACTGAAACCACCTATGTCCTCTCCCAACCAGAGTAGCACTTTTCCAAGTACATTTTCTAATCCTGGTGTGGTCAGATTTGGAAAGACTCATGAAATAAAGTAGTTTATCTGCCATTTTTAGTTATTTCACCGCAGTGGTTTTAGGAGAGTTTTTCTTAAGCATTCAGACTACATTTCCTTTCTTTTTCTCATTACTTTTAGTTTTATCAACTTGGACTCCCTGAGGCAGCTTTTCCCTGTGCCTGCTTTTTGTCATTTCGTATTCTTCTGTATAGCTGCTATGGTTCTCTACAGTTGCCGTGATATTTTTTTGTAAGACCTCTTGTTAAATGTCATTTGCAGATGTCGTTACTGTTCTGTTTACTTCCTCCCTCCACTAATGAAGATATGAAACACCACAGAACCCATCATTGATTTTACTAGGTGGTTTCTGTTCGCCTGCAAGGCTGCTGTTTATCTCTACTCCTTCTTTGTGGTCCTTCAGTCTGCATTCATTCCCCATGACAGCACTCTTATCTAAGCCTTTCCAAATTCATTTTTCAAGCAGATTTTTCTAAGACACTGTAGGAAAGGTTTTGCTGATGTTTCAATCCAGCATCATTGCTTCTGCCGTTTTCCCTTCTTGTGCACTAGGAATTTTGGCCAGCCAAAAAGCAACTGAGGAATACAATGCATGTTGAGGTACCTTTCTTCCAACTTAAAATTTCCCATTTAAGGATCCTGTTCTGTGCAGACTTGGTGCCTTAATGGCTGGCCCTCTTGAGGTCTAGGTTGTAACCAGCACTGATAATCTGTTCCTCAGAGAAGTTTCAAGGATTGCAATCAGATGTGTCAGATAACTTCATGTTGTGTTTTAGCTGCTGAATCAGCACATGGGCAGGGTGGGCCTTGGCAGGTACATGACATCATGGGTTCCCTTTGTCTCTGCCCCATGTTTCCCTTCAGGAGTGATCTTGCTGCTCCTCGATAAATTGCGGAAGATGAAGTGGGAGCAGATGTGGAGACTGACGGCGGAGCGGGAGCTGATGAGCATGCTGTCCACTTCACTGGCTGACCAGGTGAGTAGGACATTGCAGGACTGCGGGACAAGCACTGAGCCATGGGTTGGGGAAGGAAAGAAGTAGAGAGAGGATGAGATGTGGGAAAAGGCAAGGGAAAGCTGTTGTGCCTGTAGTCAACATCTGTTGAATCATTCTGGGCAAAATGTGGAAGAGAATGGAGATTTAGTCACAAAGTTTGATTCCTCTTACAACACTGGCATTTTTACCTCCTCTGCTCAGATGATTCGTAAGAGGGACAAAAGGGGTTTTCAAGCTTTCATTTTCTGTCCTCCCTTCTTTAACATAGAACTCTCCAGGCACCAGAAGTCCAAATAAACTGTGTCTTTCCCCACTGGTTATTGTCTAATCAGACTTTAGTTTTAAGTCTCCTGATATTTCTTTACTGCTTCTGGCAGATGAGTCCCAGATGTCTTTTAATGTACTCCTTGCTACAGCAGCCCTGTAAAGACAAAAGTGCTGCTGTCTCCCTGCTACAGATAGGAAACTGAGGCCTAGAGGAGAAATAGTGTGCCTAAACATAGAAATAGTTTTTCAATTTGTGCTTCTTGCCAGCTCTCAGTTTAAACCCAGAAACGCTGTTAACATACTACTAGACCTGAACCAATAATTCTTGCTCAACAGCTTGAACATGTTAACTCAGTCCAGCATCATATTTAGATATTTGTTCTCCTTCTGAGTTACCTCTGGCTCCTGACCAGTCACCACAAAGGAGGCACGCTCCTTATTGTGTACATGGAGGTGTGCACTTTGTACAGCATCTCTGCAGGGTGATCCAACAACTCCTGAGGATCATTAAAAAAATTCTTGCAACTTCACTGTTTTTTCAGTCAGATCCTGAGTTGCTGTCTAATACCTGCATGGGGCAGAATTTTGCAGAGCAGGGGAGGGCTGCTTGTGTCTTCTCCTTAATACCTTACCCTCAGATTGTCCTTTTAACGTACTTCTCCAACAGAATGGCTGCTTAGGGGCAAAACACTTTCTGTCCCTCATGGTGTAGGCGGCTCTGCAATCTGTCCTACATGCCTTATCCATAAAGTACCTGGAGTACTTGTTGCAACAATAAAGTGCTAGCTAAAGTCACGTCTAGTAATTCACCTTGAAGCAATTTAGCTGCCAGATTCGCTTTCCTCCCCCTTGTTAAAAAGTGGTGCAGTAATCAGTACCAGCCGGCACTGTGTCTTTTACTGCCTGTTACTCTCCCTGGTGACTAGAACAGGAGCCACACCTCATGCCAGCAGTACAAGATGAATGTTAGAAAACTTTGCTGGAGTCCCTTAACTCTGTGCGTCAGGAGAGCTTGTTCCTCTTGTCTGGATCTATATATCATCTCTTAGATTAACATCACCCTCCAAGGCAACAGAATTATGGAGAAAGGTTTACAGACTCCACCTTTCATCACCATTGGAATTTCTGCCTGTGAAGGGGAGAAGGAGAGTCAGCTGGGGCAGAAGTTGAGATCACCTCACAGTGTTGTTTCTCATTGTAGAAACAACAAACACAAATGTTTCTCTGTTGTTTTTTTTTCTGCTAGGATATCTTCAATGCAGTCATCAAACAAAATCCCTTCCTTGTCTACCAGCTCCCATGTTTCTGGAATGTGCAGCTTTCTGATCACACCCGTTCTGAGCAGTGCTACAGAGATGTGTCTGACCTGAAGGTATGTTGCACAGGAGGTTGGAAGGGTAGTGTCCTTTGGGACAGAGAATGAGGGATTGCTGTCAGAGAAAGATGAACTGCCTTAAGTAGGGGGGAAGCTAACACATATGGTTTATAAAGACACCCAGATGGGGAAAGAAAGTGTGACTTTGGTTTTGTGCATTTTGACTACTAAGAGAAAATTCAATATAGATGCTGCTTTGGGATTTGGCAAGGTGTTAAAGAAGGGCTTTGCCTTCTTACATTCTTTACCTGCCACCTGTGCCAGTGCAGCTTACTACTGAATTCTTATTGCTTTCCCAGTCTTAGCTCTTCCTAGACAAAGAATACAAAACCTTTCCTTTTTGTACTGGACAAGCTTGAAACTCTTTACTGAACATCACTTAATGGAGTGACATTCAGGGAGGATTTCTCCCTGTGCATTAGGGAGAAATGTAAAGACCTTGCTCACTTCATATTTAGCCTTTGCATACACTTTACCCAGTCATGTTGCCACTCATTTTTCCATGTTTTGTCCTGAAGAAAAGAAGGCTGAGTAAAAACCTATTAATTCAATAAAATGAAGCTATAGTGTCAGTTTAATAGCATATTTTTCACTATTAACAAGTAGAGTATAAAAGCAGGATGAATTATAACAGATATGAGTAAATAGACATCAATTGTGCTGTGGCCATTTTGAAAGACTGAACTCAGAGACTCAAGCATGCAGGAAGCTCAGAATTGAAGCTTGAAGAGCTTTGTCCAGGTGTAGAGTAAGATTGTGCAGCAGTAGATTCTATCAGAGCGGACTAGTGGCATCAGAACAGAGTAAATATTAGGTAGTTTTCAGTGACTGATTTTAGAATTCAGTTAAGGTTTGTATATTTGGTCTTCTGTTTTGAGAATGTAAATGAGGTTTAAAAAAAAAAAGGCACAAAAGGATGGAAGGGATTGCAGGGGCTCTCTGGACACCATCCAAACTCATTTAATGCAGGACCAACGCAGACCCAGTTACTCAGCACCTTGTACAGATGAGCGTCGAGTCTCCAAACACTGAGGTTTCACATGCTCCCTGGCCCCATGTTCTAGAGTTTGGCCACCCTTTTTGTACAACATATAGCCTAAATCTAACCAAGATTTCCCTTGTAGCAATTGGTAGAGTAACAGCAGGAGTGTTCAATATGAACACCAGATGCAGGATGAATATAGAAAATCAATCACTCTCAACACACTGATTGAAAAAGCTGTGCTTCCAAGAGACAAAAGTTCTTCTACATGGGTTAACTGACCTGTCAAAATTGGCCATCACTGACTGAATTTCATATATTAAGTATTCACAACTGTCTATTCAGGTGTGATCCATAGAGGACAGTTTTTAAAGTTAAATCACTGTAGTGTGTGTACACTAGTCACTAAATGGTTTATATCACCATTTATATCACCTGTTTGTAGAGCAGGATCAACACAGGCACTTTAAAAGCTTCATGGTTTTATGCCTTGAAACAAAGTGCTGGTAGAGATTTTAGTACTGCATTCATATTGAGAATCATATATGATAGTGATTGCAGGGCCTGAAACCAAAAGAAAGATGTGTAACGGGGAAAATGTTTCCTAAAAGATGTACTTCAGGAAAATACACCTCCCACCTGTGACATACCACAGTATTTTGCTGTGAATTAGAGGCTGAGATTAATTTATGTAATTGAGACAGTCCGATTGGACTCAGCACAAGGTAAAGACACTGCCATTTACATGAGGAAAAGATTCTGAAGCTGGTAACAAGGATCAAGGGTTTGTTTCCATTGTCTAAACATGGTTTGAGTCACCATAGGGACTCTGCAGTATCCATCTAGGAGTGGCAGATAAAACACAGACCTACAAGAGATGTCCTCTTGGCAAGGCAGCTGATAGGCAGGCAGGATAGCTGTAAGGTGCTTTCAAGGTTGCTGTACATCTCGATTTAGGCAGCCAAAGTGTCATCTTTATGAGTGGGTTTGGAGGCTGGTGGAGCTCATCTCAGAGCAGATGTCTGATCTTCTGAGTCCAGTATTTACTAATCTGCTTCAGGTGTGGGACATGTAATTTCTTTATAACACCTGCAAGTAAGCATATGACAGAAGTATTTTAAAAACAAAGAAAATCTTTCTTTCTTGTCAATTAACAGATTTATCTTTACAACTGTAATTCAGGTTTGGTTGTTTATTACTGTATATTGTGTCACACTGTCAGTTCCATTACAGCATAGGCAGTGAAGTCTAAGATGTGTAATACTCTTCACTGATCTTCTAGTCTGAGGTATTTTAACTCAACAAGGGGGGCAGACACATAAGCAATTTCTTGAGCTAAGCTGGACTTATTCACACTACTAAAATTATCCCCTACATACTAAATTAGGGCTGAAATTCTTTGCCTTGAAAGAGAGGCCAGAGCCTTATCTAGTGCACATAAAACCCCATGGTTTCAATAAAGCTTTTCCCATATTGAGCAGTTAAAGAACTGGCCCTCGGGCAGCACTGTTTAAAATTCTTCATACAATTAATAAAAATTTAAAAAGGCATAGACCAATTAAAGTTGTAAATTTGGATTATGAAAATTATCAAAATTCTAGTTCTGTAAAGAAACCAGGTGGTTAGGTATATGAGTCTCACAAAAAATTAACAAATGTCATTACCCCAAGTTAAAAATTTCACTCTTAAAGTCACCCAAGTTAGTCAGTTCCATGGCATTTAATATAAATGGTACAACACAACAGATTTGGCACATTCTGTATTGCGTGGTAAGACTGGAATGAGAAACAAGGTAAAACAAACCTCCAGGGTAAGAGGGAAAGAAAGACAGATTTCGAAGTTTGCACTGGGGGATAAAGAAGAATAGCATAGGAAAGAACAAAGTGAATGGAGAGATTTAAATTCAAAGATGAAGCTGACCCAGTCAAGGATTCCTCAGCCCAAACAGAGTGCATTCCTCCTGTCAGAGTGGAAAGGTGTTGATTTGATTCCATCTGTCCTCAAAGTCCATGGGAGTTGAGGATTTGTCATCTCTTATACACAGCATTGTGTCAAGTAAACTTGTACTCCCAGGGCTGTTCAGGGATCTCTGTGTGCATGTGTGTCCAGACACTTCTTTGCTGCTTTCTTCACATTTGTGCAAGGCTGAGGGAGCAGTTGAATATTTCATATTTCCTGAAGAGGATTCTAATCACCTTTTTCTCTTTTTAGATCGTGTCAAATTGCTTCTCTATCCATTTAACTGATTTTTTTTCTTTTCATTGGGGATTGGTGTGAATGTGAGGTAGTCCCTGCTTTTGCTTGCTTCTTGGTTAGTACTTTGTTCATGTCTGTAAGGAAATCTCAGTTACTATGATTTGGCACAAACCTAATGGCAGGAAAAGTACTGTGAAAGAGGGTAATGAATTTTGATACCTCTGACAATGAATCATGACCTCATTGAATGAGTCAGTCATAAAGTCTGGTTGTCAAGGATACAGATGCTATTTACATGCAGACAATCTGGTAATTCACAATCACAGAAATCAGATGCTGGACTCTTCAATGGGAATGTATCAAATTATTAGAATTTACACACACTCTAACATGGAAAAATGCTTTACAACCTATTGATGGCTTTTCAAACTGGTTTTGAATCCAGCTGATACTAAATCAGCAGATAGATAAATAATGAACCTCATAAATTCCTCATTGGGAACTTGTGCTCTGTGATTCACCGTGTCCTCCCTGGGAATGTCCTCCACACTGGGAGGACTTTGTGGTATTGCTTACAGAAGTTTAAACAGCTTCTTTTCCATAACTGTAGTACATCATTTCAGCTCTGCCTCAGACATGACCCATTTCACCTCTTTGTGTTCCAGTCCCTGAGCTGCCCCATGCTGTCCAAGCACTTCTGCTCTAATCTGCAGCACTTCTGGCATTCTGCAGCTCTGCACCTTTTAATGCCAAGGAAGGAAGAGCTGCAGTGAGAGGGGTGAGAGCTCGAGAGAGTTAAACAACGCTCCTCCTTTGAGCGAGCATTGGAGCAGTCAGGTGTTTCTGTCCTGCCAAACAGGAAGCACCATGGTGGTACAGGGGTGCTCTTGCAGGCAGGAGGCTCTCATTAAACACTGGCACAGGAGCCAAAGGAAAAGAAGTAGAAGAATCCTTCAGAAGACAAATAAAGACCTTTGAAAAGCACAATGTAGTGCCATACAGCAGTGGCAGTAAGCAGGGCAGTAAAGCAATCCCTGGGACCGTGGGCACCAAACTAGTCAGGGATTTGAGTCCCATGTCCAACCAACCCAAGTGTCTTCCACTTACATGGTTTAGAAAGATCACATTAAAATCTCTGTGATGACATTCTTATGAAGTATACAAACCTCTCTGAGGAAATTGGTTCTTCTATTAAACCATTCATTTCTGATAAAACGCAGTTTAAAAAGTTTCCAGACATCTCTAATCATGGCATAAGTTACACATGTGGTGCATATTTGCAATGTGGTTTGGGGCATATTTAAGCTTCAAAAAATACCTATTGATATGGCATTAAAGTGACATATATAGGTGGCTTTACTGTGCAGATTTGCCAAATGTTTAACTCCTACTGATTTCAGTGGGATGGGTCTGGTTGCCTAAGCAAGGAGTCTAGTTTTTTTAGCAGAAAAGCTTCCTGTTTACAAAATACCACTTGTTTACCTAAATTGTGAAGCGCTCATGGGCTTAATTAAGGATATCTGTTCAGTGCCTTGCAAAATTAAACTTCTTTAAGCTTAAATTTAAGCTTAATTTATTCTTATTTCTTTCCCTTCAGCCTGGAAAGCAGGTATATCGTTATACAGGATATCCTGTGCTCTCTGATTCTGGAAGGGCTGAAGCAGAGTGAGAAATTATCAAGATGTGTTTTTGACACAAAATGGAAGAGATTGTGGTTAAGGAAACATTTGGCTAAATACTTATTTTTGAGAGAGAAAATGCTTCAGGGGAAAAAATGGTTAAAGGTACCTATAGAAATAATGTATTCATGCTTATTGTTTTGTGGTTTGAACATCATGTTTGAAACATTTAATCTTCCCAGAGATTAAATGCAGATGGTAATGTAAGGAGGTTTGCTGAGATTTTTTTTTTCAGTTTATTTCCATCCACATAACTGTTCTTAGAACTGTCCCTAGACTCCCCCAGCATAAAATATCCTCTCTTCCCTCCCATCTCAGATCCCACTGCCAGTCCACGAGGTTCCCACTGTGTCATTCACTGAGTGCCTTGGGTCAGAACCTGGGGGATAAATGGGAAATATGGGTGCAGTTAGCCTGTTTTAGGCCACAAACGTATGGAGGTGTTCCAGGAGGATGGCTGTGTGTAATCAGGGAGTGGTAATGGTTGCTGATTAACTAGGATGGTATTAACAGAAGTGTGGATAGTGCCAGATTGCTTAATGACAACTAACCAAGTGTTAAATAGATGTGGAATTTTAAGTTCTGATCTTTCAGTACTTAAATTGCTAAATGAAGATTAAGGAAGTGTATTTCCTCATGCTTCTCAGGAGGCTGTGATCAAGAGTGGGAAAGATCTGTAGGTCGGCCTGAAGGCTAGCATTGATCCTGAAGTGTCTACCCAGATAATGGCAGTGGAATTTTATATTTCTAGCTGGAACGTCCTCTGTAAGCCAGCACAGCTTTGAAATAACTTAGAAACTAGAAGAAGAAATAAACATGGTATTATGGTGTTATTCAGCCTTGGAACAGGGATGTTGGAGTAATGAGATTTTCAGTTTCTAGATTCACTTTCTCTTTTTAATGTGGAGATAACAGTCTTCAAAGTTGTTTGTTTTTTTCCTTCTGATTTCCCTGTAGTCTCTTGCCAACTGATCTTTTTTATTTCTCCAATCAATTTACTGTTGTGCACAATAAAGTCTCTAATGCAGTGGCCATACTTTTACCTGTGTAGTCTTTATTGTGTTCCTCACTGATGCCCATGACAGTTTCTACAAGAGTGTCTTGGCCTGCACAAATTCTGGTGTAGCTGAAGGTGCAATAGACCATATCAGACAGCCAGAACTGAATGTGAGTTTGTGGGCTGACATAAAAAAGAATATGGTCTTTGGATGTAGTGTTGTATATCAGGGTGAAGAGTCTTGTTGCTTTTTGTAAGTTGCTGTTCTTTTTTATGCTTTGGTATATCACATACTATTTATTTAATTGTGTTACATTTGAAAAGCAGCCTGCTTCTTTGTTAGACCTGTTTTGTGGTTTTTCTACCTCGGGTCATCCAGATGGTTGCATAGTTAGTTCCTTGATGTTCTTTAGCACATCATTTTAGCACACACTGCCATGTGCTGTCCTTTTTGATTAAAAAATCAGCTTGTTTTGATAGTCATCAGCTCCATTCAGCTGTATGCAGTTCACTCCAGCCTCCTGACATCACTGTACATGCAGCACCCTGACACGTTTCAAATCTGATCAGATCTGAGCCACCAGCTGAGCCCTTGACACTTGCCAGCTTACACACACAACAGATGCTGAAGCACAGCAGCAAAGAGCCTCTGCACTGACAACTGCAGTTGTCTGGGTTTGAAATCATCTCCCACACAACTGGGTAGAGACATCAGCTAAGGCCTGGCTCTGCTGTGACACTGTGTGTGTTGATGGGAGTTTCCTGCAGTACCCAGGAGCCTGTCCTGTGAGTTTCTGAGGTTATCATCATTAGCCATGTGTGTGTTCACAGTCCCCAAGTCTCTGGGTGCTCAGAATACTCAGCAGCACTAGGATGCTTATGAAGATGAGGATGCTTGTGAGTATCCAAAAGGAAACACATGAAGAGTAGGAACAGTATGGCAAGCACACAAAAGGTTTTTCTTAACAAGTATTTTTGTCCCATTTGTCACCTTCTTAGCTTTCTTTGATCCACTCTTAAATAAGTACAAGTTACCACCAGGCAGTTTCCATTCTATGCCTGCTTGTAAAAATGCATGCTGGTACCCTGTAAAACTGTTAAGTAGCTCTTTAGGTTCCTTCAGCCCTGTGCTTCTGTTACATGTGCCCATTTCCCTAAGGTAGGTTTCAGTTGCTGAGATTTTTTTCAAGCGTTAATGCCTTTTGCTTCAGTTAAATACAGTGGAGGAAATATGTCAAGTTCTTTTCAAGGAAAGGAGATTTTGAAGATCCATTCTTCAGTGGAGAAAATCTGTTATCTTAAGTTTATGTCCTTACTTACCAAAGCTCTTTTCATTTATATGGTGGTCTATATTTTCACCACATGATGCAGCAACGTGTTACTGCGCAGTTATGCTACACTTCTGAACATCTGTACAAATGTAAAACCAGCAAAGAATGTAGCATTACCTGGGACAAATATCTACACCAATTAAGTTGGTCCAAATAATTTCCCAAATTTATGCAATGTGTGGATGCATCATAATCTTTATTTAAGGTTCTCCTATAACTGGGAAAAGCAATTTGCCAGTATCTGAAATTATCTTCTTTCCCTACAGGTGCTCTTCTTCAAGTGCTTGTGTGGTTTTCTGAAATCCTAGTAGGCTTAGCAGTGAAATCCCAGTATTGGATAAAACTTTTCTTATCAGGAGATATTTTGTGGGTTTTGGGTAGGTAGAATAGAGTGCCATAGCTGTTATGGCAGTATAAGTACTCAGTGGAGCGACCTGTTGTTTGCTGTAGTCCAGGCAGAGTTCAGGCTGTGTCTTGGTCTTTCCTCATCCAGTTCACTCACTAGGCAACAAATGCCATGGTTTCAGAGAACTCCCTGGTCCTGTGAAGCTGTGTTGCTGACACCAAGGGAGCTGCGTTCATGTTCTCTGGGCTGCTCCTGCTGTGTGTGCTGTGCTTCAGCTCGGTGTGTTCCCTCCCTGAGCTGTGATGTTCAGAGCAAAGCTGACCATGGTGCTGCAGCTCTATGCTGTGTGTGAGTGGCATGTGTCTTCACACAATAAACTTAATGGATTCAGAGAACTTCCAGAACTTCGAGCTTGGAAACATTCCCAAAGGAGACTCATATTTTTAACCTCTTTAGAAGTCACAGGAATAAAACTGAATACAAAGCATTCAGTGATTTCTTTCTTATGTCTAAAATATAGCCTCTATAAAATGAAATCATTCCTGCAAATCACTATTGACTCCCTCTTGGTTTTTTGTTAGGGCCCCATTCCCATTCACACTGGCAGCAGTGCAAAGTTACCTCAATGCAAATGAGGATCAGGCCCTTTTTACCAGCATTAGAGTTTAAGTCTAGGCCACTGTGACAGTCATCTCCCATTAGCAGAGGATAAATATCTGCTAGGAATTGGAACTCGGAGGGTGAGAAGTTGTACTGCATTGCTGTGTTGTGTTAATGCAACAGAGATCAGTCTTGTTTAAATGAAGCAATGGCAAAAAGGAAGACAGATTAAATTCAGTTCTTTTTGAGCTATTTAAATGGTTATGGGAATTAATTTCAAGCTGCTTCTTCTCAATACTAACCAGGAAAGAGGCTGCCTGGCCTGAAACAGGGAATCAATTTCATTAGCAGAAACAGTCATGTGGAAATCTGAGATTAATGTTTAATACCTACATCACTGTGTCCCTTGTCATTCCATCTTCAGCAGAGTCCATAAACTATCGGCTCCATGATTAGAGTTGTGGAAGAACTTACAAGGTGCTGTTCTCAACATAGTGTATGTTGAGAATGTGCAGGTGATACCATGGAAGAGTTTCCACGCACATCAGCTCCAGAGTGTACAGTTACTTGTATAAGACACAGCAAAGCCTTCCCTATAAAAAGACAGAAGGAAGTCTGGGTAGTTTGGGAATTTTTTTTCTTCTGTTTTTAAGAGGGCAGCACACTGAGCACACACAAAAAGAGCAGATAAAGCAAATCTGTATTCTAACAGCAGGATGTCTTCTCTCTTTTTTCCCTCTGAGGTGATTCACTGGAACTCACCGAAGAAGCTGCGAGTGAAAAACAAGCATGTGGAGTTTTTCCGCAACCTCTACCTGACATTCCTGGAATATGATGGGAATTTGCTGAGACGGGAACTCTTTGGCTGCCCCAGTGAAGCAGATGTTAACAGTGAGAATGTAAGTGGGATGTCTAAGGCTTGGTGATACAAATGGTGGTTCAGATAAGGCATGGGATTTCTGAAGACTTGGAATTGGTTTTGGGGGCAGTGCGGGACAGTGGAACTCAGGAGAATTAAAAGCAGTGCTCAGATTCCTAGAGAGACACTGTGCAAATCATTTAATCTCTCTGTGCCTCAGTTCCTCACCTGTAAAACCCATTGTATTAATCCCATCTTTACCCTGGGTTTTGCTACTTTTTTTGTCTACTTTGCCCTTTTAAAATCCCCAACAGAGGTACCATCACAAGCTGAAAATGAGGCTTTAGGCTCTTATTCCATTAGGCAATTTGTAAATCCCACCCTTAAATCTTGTCATAGTTTCAGCTGGGATAGGGTTAATTTTTTTCCTTAGTAGCCAGGGCTGTGTTTTAGATTCAGTCTTGCAGACCTGTAACTTTCCAGGAGGTCTTGTTTCTTGCTGTGTATTTGTTCAATATACAGTGATGTCAGTTTTGTCTGGTAGATGCTAATGCACAAATAATGAAGAAGAAAGGAAAATACCAAGACTACTGGTATTTAGGTCTGTGAATTTTTGCTGTGCTGCAGACTACAGAATGAGCAAAGGCTTCAAGGTACACATAGGCTGTGAGACTGCAGGTTTTTTCTGTATATCCCTTAACCAATCAAAGCAGTATTTATGTGCATCTGCATAAAATTTGCAATCAGAACCTTTCAGACTAAGCAAATCTTTTGAAAATGATTGAAATCAAGGATGTTTACCCACAGATGTACGTGTATGTGTATGCCTGTGCATTAGTACATATAATTCCAAAGTAAAAAACTGTTAACTGAAATGTTTATACCCAGATGTATATGAACTCCTTGTGTATAATATGGTTTCTGGAGATTTGTAGACCAAGTACCAATTTTGCCTACATAGTCCGAAAGGAAATAAAAAGGAATCTGTAACACTTTATTCAGGAAAAAAATATTTCTAAAATATGCAACATTGTCTACATAAAAATCAATTAAGCAAAGCCAGTACCGTGTACACATTAGCAATTAAGAGGTAATTGACAATCAATATCATCATTGAGGTTGGTAGTGTTTCCACTTAGCCTGTGAATAAAATGACCAGAGGAGATGCCATTCCCATATTTTTAGATACAGCACTAGGAGATTGGATAGATATATTTTAACCCAAGGCACAGCTTCCCAGACACTTTCTTTTACCATCTCATTGTCTTCTGAAAGAAGTAGGGCTTAACTGGGAGAGATGAGGAGGTGAGGAAGAGCAAGAGAGAGAATGAGAAAGAGGGAGGAAAAGTGCACCAGCAGAGCAAAAGCACATGGAGGAAGAAAATCCTCTGCAAGAGCCTTTTAGACAATCAAGTGAACTCAACGTGATAAAAGGCCACTAAGAGCCTCGCCCTTGGAGACATCAAGATACAAGAGACAGAGTAGAGGGTAGAATAGGAAGAGAAAAGGTGAATGAGACATTAAAAGAAAGACAGCAATACACACCTTTATAACACTTTGAGAATGCAGGTTAAAATTGTACTGAATTCACAATATGTTGTGTGGGTTCAAAGAGCATGAATGCAGTCACAGACTCCTTGCTGTATTTTCCAGAGCTCTATAAATCCTTAATAGACAGATTTATTCAGATAACAAGTTCCTTGGGAGCAGTGCAGAGCAAATGCAAGTTCTTGCTGTAAATGGCAGTCCCTAAAGTTTAAACCAGCACATTTTACTGAACTTATATCTGGTTGACAGACACTGGAAATGACTAACTGTTCAAGCCTGTTTCTTATTCAGGACAAGTAGAATGCAATATGGTATATGGTATGGCTTGTGTCTGAAAAAGAAATGTAACTCATTCCTCCATTTATAAATCATATATATGTACATATTTAAAGATATTGGAAAAGAACGAGCTAGACATACAGCAATATGTGATTCCTAATTTTCCAAGAGGGACCAAAAAGTTAATAGCCTTCTATCCCTTCTATGAAAACAATCTGAAAGAGGAAAAAATCCAACTTCAGAAAACTTCAGAGTAGTCACTTAGGAGAAGACATTTGTATTAGTTGCCCTTGATTTAAACTCCCCTCTAGATTTGACTATGTCCTTTTACTGTAGAACATAGCAGGCAAGTTTCAGCTTTGAAGTTATGAGACCCTGAGAACAGGATTATCTGGAAAACAACTCTTGCTCTATCTGCTGTAGCATATACAGTGTCGCAGGTGTCCTGTTAAATGCAGCACATTCCCATGATCTATTGCAGGATTATCTTCAGAAGCAGAGCATCTTGTGAGGTGAAGAGGAAAGCACTGTCATTCCTCTCTGTACAAGAATTAGGGGACCTGAAGTGGAAACAGCAAGTAACAGGTTCAAAACACAAAGACATTTCACTCACAATGTGATGAAGCTTTGAGCAGGAGGTAATGTTTCTAAAAGTATACATATCCTCAAAAGTTACTCTTCTTGGAAAGCAGATCAATCATGAGCTTTTAAGCTTTGGTGCTGAAAGTCCTTGAGCCACAAGTTGAGGTCTGGAGAGGTTAGAGTTTTGAGAAATCTTCACTTTTACACTCCCTAGGCAGCCAGCTCACAGCTGGGGAGAGGATGCTGGCCCATGTGAGCCTACAGTCTGACAAAATAGGCTTCCATTAGGATTCATAAGCATGTATGTTACATGAAAGGCTATAATTTCTGTTAAGTCAGGTATGTATGAGGTAGGAATTGCTGATTAAGCTATCTTTTCTTTTCCTGTTATTTCTCCTCTTTTTCTCCAGTCTTTTTTTCTTGAATTGAGACTGGCACCCCCAAACACAACGGAGCTTTCTTACGTTAGGGAGTGTACAAGGTGCTTCTTCAGCTGCCTGTCCTTCTGTGCACTGTGGAGCAGTGGAAAAAATGTCAGAACAGCTCTGCTGTTTATAATTGGAGAGAATTACTTGAGCACTAAATCCACTGAGCCCTGCTGTGGAAGAAGCAGTGGCTTAGTGTGAGTCTCACTCACAGTCTGGCTGTATCAAAAGATACCCTTAAGGTCTTGTTCCAATATACCAGCCACTGTTTTTCTACAGCTTAATATTTGTAGTGATGTTTTATTTACAATTCAACCTGTAATTAAGGCATTCCATTTGTAATGCAAATATCTGTAGAACAGGAAAAGGAAGTGTGACAGTGGGAACTGTTGGGCTGATTCTATTTCTCTAAGGCCCCTTTACACTTCTCATCAGTACAGAGATGGCCTTAAAATGAATGTAAATTACATATCTTCCCTTTTTAAGGACTCTTAACAGTGCCAGAGAGATGTAAAGGGGCATTAGTTTAAAAGGTAATTGGACCTCACTTCAGTCTCTCTCATCCTTCCTCTGTGTATGCATGTGAATACATGTGTGCTTAAATATATATTATGTCTATATGCATGTAGAAGTACCAGTACTTTTCTTTTTCTAATGTTTGCTATGAAAGTATAATACCACAGAGTGAATTTTAAGAGGTCAGAAGGCCACCTTCAGATAATGTACTGCATAGTTCTGATCTAATCAGATGCTGATCTTCAGTTTCACCAAACAGGACTGTTAGTAGGTTTCAAAGCATCGCAAAAGAGTGGATAGAACAGATAGAGCTCAGAAACTGAAATACTGGAGGCAAAAAAACCCCACAAAATGGGATAATTTATCTGTTTATGTAAAAATGCATATATGTATATCTATGTGTACATGAGTGCTTCATCCTTTCCTGAAAATAGTCAAGCTAAAAGACCCTCTGTGTGTCAGGAGCAGGCTGGGAGCAGGAGCTGCCATGTGCTAAGAGTACCCTAAGTCCCCCTTGTTCAGTGTATGCTTGAGTGAGGTCACGCAAAGCAGATTCTTCTCTGCAAGTTGGTAGTACAATCATCCCTTTGTCTTCTGTGCAGATTCTGGGTGGAAAATCCAGAATATGAACCAAATCCTCCTGCAAACACAGTCATTGACTTGAGTGGGCCTTAAAGCATGTCCTTAGTCACTTTATCCTACTCATTCCATGCTATTTCCCCTTTCCCACCCTTCTTTCTTATTTTGAGGCAATGCGGAAGATTTTTGAGAAATCCAAAAAGGCAAAGCTTAGAGTAATCTCAAATTTGAACATTTTCTATTGGCTTTTAATGCTTACATCCGACATTTTATTCTAAAGGACCTACTGTAGAGCCCAGAATATTTCAACAGGATCTTCCAGCAAATCTCTATAGTTACTCTATGAGATAGTTCCTGTAGGCCTGATTTTAGACCAAGGCACACACTCAACCTTTCAGCATTCTTATAAAACTTCTTTTCTGCAGACAGCTTCTCACCAGGTACTTCTGCCAAAGCATTAAGTCTGAAGGTTGAATGGACCATCCCTGTTAGTGAAGCCTGTGTTCTGATCCAAAACCCTGGGGCAAGATCTGTGGGAAGTGTATCACTGATTCTGTTCAGTTTACGGAAAGGACAGTAGAATCCCACTAGAGAAGACTTTCAGGAAACACAGGATAAAAAAATGTCTGCATGTTTTTCTTCTCAAATTTTCAAATCAGCAATACAAAGAAACAATGTAAAAAAACTCCAGCTGTCCCTTAACACACTTGCTTAGATGCATACTTACATACCAAGTATGTTTTTACTTAGTTACTTCTTTTGTGCAAAACCAAAGGTTCTTAATTTGAGCAAAAGGCTGTACATGCCAACTTATAGTATCCACCAGAAAAGAGGGAGATTCTAGCAAGGTACCACACAGCATAAACACTACTAACAAATTTAGCAATTTCTGAGTGACTAAAAATAGCATGTAAATGAAGCTTCCAAGTCAGTATCACAGCCCTGAACTCGCAGTCAGACTGATGCTTTGAGTACCCTTTACTCCTGCTGAATTTCAAGAGTACAGCCTCATTTGTAGAACTGCAATTTAAAGTTACTGTTTTGTGATGTCATAGTCTTTCTCTAGTAATAACAGATGGTATATAGCAGTTTTGAGGTGAAATCCTGACTCCCTCAGCTGTGTTGTTTCTATTATTGTAACTGTTATTGTTATTAAATGCTGAGCTGGCAGACCATCCTGTTACTTGCCTGAAAGTTGCCATTATACTGCGTTCAACCGTTTATAATATTAAGTGGAGGAGCACATGGACTGGGATTTTTTTTTTTTTTTTTGTCACGCTATTATGCCCTTTTTTTCTTTTCTTACATTTTTTAACATGAAACATGGGGGAAAGCTTTGAGGTTTGCCCACACCAAAAGTTCTGATGACCTCTTCATGAAAATACTACGTACCTCAGAGAAGGAGCTGTCTTTTGCAAACCTGGTGACAAATTAGGCAAATTATAATGCAGAAAAATTATGGCTTACACATTGCCACTAGCATTTGCTTTGACTTTCAGGAGGCTCAGGTCTCTGGAGACTCTTTATTAGGAGTGTGCATGGATACATCTGACTAGATTATATATTCCAGTGACACAGCAGGGTTGGGCATACTGCAGGCAGGAGACCTGGACAAAGAGTGATGTTTTCTGTGACTGTTTCCTCTGAATCCTCCATGCCAGGTTCTGACTGGACAGTAGAGCTGAGAGCAAGAACTTGTATTTGATCTCTGTTCTGAGGGACATCCATTGCCCTCAGTGATGACCAGACGTTAGGGAAGAGAAAAAAATCCAGATTCACATACAAAAGAGATGAGATCCAGGTGGAAGGCAGAAAGGAAAGAGTGTTTGTACCAAGAAGAGAAAAGGACAGCTGGGTGCCTGTAGGTATAAGGAACTGCCAGACTGCTTGAATAGGGAGCATGGGACAAGACACAGGACTGGGACTGACTTAGACCCATAAAACTTCCCACACAAGAAGGAATGGGTCAAAGACTGATCTGGGGCAACAAAAGCAAGGTGACCTACCTGTCATGACAGTGTGCTGCAAGGGGGTCTGGGAACAGCTCAGCCAAAAAAGTTTGTCAAGGGTCTGGGGAAGAAGATGAAGAGTACTACCAAATCTGACATCTGCAGCTAAGATCAAGGGGAGCTGTACTTGATATATACAGAACTGTCTGAGATACTCCATATGCCTAAAAATTGCATTTCAGTTGTGTTGAATATTTGCAGTCAGGATAAGCCATCACTTCCATTTAGCAGGAATATTAGTGGTTTTCACATGCTGCAGCAAAATTCCTCTTGCCAGGTGGGTTTATTCAGGCACTATCCTCTTTGTCCTTAGCACAGTTTTGTTTCACAGAAGGCTCAATTTTACCCATAGCAAACGTACAAAATTTTATGGTGTGGGAGGAATAAAAGTTTAATTGACGTGGGATTGGTCTGGTTTTTATTACTGATCATTGGAGAGGCCAGAAGGACTTTATGTAGGTCATCCAAAACAAGACTCAGTGAATGCTTTTTCCTCTCTACATCATCATCTGTTTTGTTTAAGCCGTGCTAAAAGCAACTGTTAATTCACATACTTTGAAAGTGCTAAATGTTGCAATCCAAATTGCCTACTGGTAGGAACTGGACAGCTACACAGGAGAAACTAAAACTGCTGCAGTTTATAACCAGATTTTCGTTACATCCTGGGCTGGTGTCAGTTTTCATTGATTGGGTTGATTTTGTGCAATGAAACTTAACCGCACACACCTGGGAAAAGGAAAGATGATCTAAAAGTTCTGTGTTTTCGTCCAAGCTGCTCAGTTCTTGTTGTGTTAGTGTGATATTGAGCAGGTGACTTAAGCCAAGTGTCACCTCATGTCAACTTAAACACTTGATGAGAGAGCCCACATTAGGGGTCTTATCCCTTTCCACAAGATCTAACTGGCCTCTAGACACATGACATTGTTTGTTGGTGGGCTTTGATTATTTTTTAATAAATAATCCCACGGAAAATACTTCTGATCTTGGATTTTTAATCTGTCTCATCTGATATGAAGTCCTGGGTTTTGGTGGGAAGTGAATTGTTCAGTGACACAGCAATTTAGGAAAAAAACTAAGCCAATGACAGATTTGCTTACCTGAGGAACAGCCTTCAGAAGGAAGATTCATGAGCAGAGTAACTGGTTTGCCAGTGAAAGGTACGTGTTGTGTTGCCATGTATCATACGGGTCTGCCATCTGTCATAGGGATGCAAAACACCTCACCTCATAGAAATGTGTTAGACAGGTAGACCTGGAAGGTCAAGGCTAAATTATTTATCTGACTAGCCTAGCTTCAAAGACTACTTTTCCTGAGATGGAGCCTGATCCCCTGTCACATCTGGTGTCCCAGAGAAATAATATAACCCCTATTTTTTATGTATTTGTCTCTTTGTTTGGGCATTATGCATATCATAATTCATTTTTATCTTTTGAACCAAGTTCTGAACCATAGTTCATTTTATTTCTGAATTAAGTAGCACCATGATGCTAATGAAGGCATGTGTGGTTTCCCATAACAGTATTTGCTAGGACAATATCTACCCCACACAGTCTGAAAATAATATATTTTTAAACTTTGAGAGTATTTCCTAGGGGTGACATTTCCCATATTCTTGCGAAGTGGCAAGTAACCTTAGCATTGAAACTCTTCTAGAAACACACAGTCTTGTTTAGCAGGTGCTTGCTTATGAGAATAGATGCTGTTTCTCTACAGCTGAGAAACTTTTGCTGGTTTTGGGTTAGGCATATCATTATCAATATAATGGAGGCATCCATAATGGGAAAAAGAATCCACAATGGATTTTGTCAAATCCAGTCCTTATTTCCATTGTGCACTGTATTTAAGCATCTGTTGGCATAGATCTGTCAGCATTCGCATTATAAACACATCTTTTCAAAGAAGACAGTGTGGGAGCAAACTTCAAACCAAGCTAAGAGTTCTTTGTCTTTAAATAATGGATCCACATAATATGCATGTAGTAGAAAATATTGTATTAGAGAAATTTTATTCACCTCCATCACCAGCTTTGTGATTTGCTGAGTTTCACCATTAAAATGGGGGACTTCTCAGAAGCTGTGTCTCTTCCTCTTCTCCCACCCAGGGTTCAATAGTGAACAAAGCTGTAATTTAGCTCCAAATGTTATTCTTGAACTCATAATTAAATATTTTACCCTCTTAGCTTTCAAGCCAAATGCAATCTGATAATTATTCGGTGACTGCCTGATTAATAACTGCTGTGCAATTAAAATCTTCTGGCCTGGTCATTTGTACATTCAGAAGGATAGTAGGTACCCCCGAAATGTGCATTGCTGTTGTTTTAACTATTTAAATTTCAATCATCTTCTTAATAATTCTTTTAAGGGCACACTAATGTCCCTTTTCAAGGAAGAAACAGAAAGATACAAGATGCTTTCTAGTCATTGCTGTAAATATTGAGTTTAATTCAAATATTATTTGAATGTGATTTTGAAAATAGAGTGCAGGCTCAGCTGAATGATGGTTTGTAAAGCAGAAAGAATGAAACTCCGAGGATACGTAAAAGAACTCCTGATTTCTATTCCACCTGAAAGAGATCTTGATATCAATAGAAGTTTTGCCTGAGTAAAGATTTGTGAAGATTCAGACTCTCATCTTTCTAATAGCAGTCCCTCTTGAGGGGTGTTTTAAGATCTGTGCAGAACAATAGCAGGGAAGAATGACAGCCTGATCCAAAACTCATTGAAATCAAAGTAGGTATTTCCATTATTCAGAAGAAGATTATAGAGTGATGTACAGGAAAATATCAGGAATTATTCCATCAGCCTTCACAGGAAAACAGTCAGTTGTAAGCATTGCTGTGGATGGCAACCATTATGCTTATAGTTCCAAGAACATCAGCTCTTCTTAACACAGAACAAAAAATACCTACATTTTCCTTTTTCTTTTTTCTAGAAGATTGTGAAACTATTACTTTAATCATTCTGACCAGGACAAAAAGATGTCTATAATTCAATAATCTAAATTCCTATATAATGGGCATTTTTCTCATTTGCTGATTAATGTTTTATTAATTGGCTATTGTTCTTACAGGATGCTTTTAAGAAATCAGATACAAAAAATCATACTTTATTTGTAACCTACATTTTAGAGCAATAGATACTGAACTCAATTTCACATGTTAAAACCATAAAAATTTTTATCTTCATAACATTTTATTGCAGGTGTAACTGGTTTTTTCCTTTAAAATTAATGCATTTTCAATATCCTAGCTAGATGTTTGGCTTTAAAATCACAGAATCATATAATCATAGAATAGTTTGATTTGGAAGGGACCTTTCAATGATCATCTAGTCCAACCCCAAAAATAATTAGTTTAGGAATGTAATTGGTCATCTGCATAGACATTTGGTCAGTTTTTCACTTCTACCTTTCCCCAGAGCTAAAGTTTTTTCTCTTAAAGCTACACATCTAAGAGACATGGGATTAGATTGCTTTGAGATGCCCATTTTGACTTTGAAGAGGCTTGGTTTCCAAGGGAGCCAGGAAGTTATCTACCATCCTCCAGATTTCTCAAACTAGGTATCTAGAATCATAAATCCCATTTAAAGGCTTACTTCTGGCACCTCTGCACTGGAAATAACATAAATCTCAAGAAGAGGAGTAATGATCAGTTAAAGATGCTACATTCCCAGCTCTCTGTCCGTGGTGGTAGCAGCAGTTATTGTTCGCCAGTAGAGGCAGCAGACTGGGAAACACTCAGTGCTGAATCTGCTGCTGAGTGTTGGCTAGTGGAGAATGTCTGTGACTAGTGTAAAACACTGCTTCTAGAAAGGATGAAATTATGCAACACACTGGAACATTAACTGTTGAACTTGATGATTATTCAGCCTGTGGCTGGTCACTGTTTCATTGCTAGTCTGGATCTTGAAAGTATGTAATACATGTAATACAGAGAATATATAGACCATAACAGAGCGTCCTGTGTGTGTTATGAATTTACTTGCAAGCCCTTCCTTCTAATTTCTTGTGCAGTAACAAGAGGCTTAGGAAAACCCTTCTACTCTGTATGTTCCATTCTTCATGGCATCATTCTGTAATTTCCCAGCCTCCTGGTTCTCTCTGATTTGCTAAGATAATTACAAGGAAATTATGTTTACTTCCACTCCTTCCTTGCAGCTCCAGAAGCAGCTGTCTGAGCTGGACGAGGATGACCTGTGCTATGAATTCCGTCGGGAACGCTTCACCGTCCATCGCACTCATCTGTATTTCCTCCATTACGAGTACGAGCCTGCTTCAGACAACACCGATGTGACACTGGTGGCACAACTGTCAATGGACAGGTAGGGAGCGCCTCTTGTTCATCTGGGAGCGTGAGACAGCTTTTTGTTACAGAGATATGTGACTGTGGAGTGCTTTGGAGAGAGGAGAAATGCACGTCTGTGGAAATCTAGATGTTGTCTGTGCAGTGCACACACTGTGCTACACTCTACATGAGTAGAGTTCATGAGAGGGTGACTCGTGGAGCTGAGAAAGCTGTTGCTTGTTGGGATTTTCAGGCATTATTAGTCCATGAAGTTTTGCAGCAACTCAGAAAAAAACCCAGATGTTTGTAATAGAATTAGGCAAGTAGTTGTAACTGACCCAAGTTTTTGCATGTGTTTTTCTGCACTAGAGGATGTTGGTTTTGCTTTCATTGGCACTTTCCTTGCAGAAAATTTCAATTAATGATTTTTCTTACAGTAAGAATCAGAAGTAAACATTCTAGTTTCAAATTAGGAAGTTGAAAATTATACTTTTTTTTTTTTCTGTGCTAGTGTAAAATAAAAAATCACTGTCTGAGCAGAATCATTGCATCTTTATCCAAATGTTGATTCTCAGAAGAACATTTGAGCTTTTAGTTCTTAGATGAAGTTGAATTTAACTGGCATTTAATTTGGGGGAAAAAATCCATTTTGTGACAAGTTCCACATGTACCTTTCTGATGCCCACCATTGAAATTAGCTGAAATTTTTCAGAAGCTTGAAAGTGCAGTCTGGATCAGCCAGCTTTGTGAAATTTTGTAATTGTCAGCTCTCTTTTTTTTTTTTTTCTTTCTCCAGCTTCTCAGTTCAAATCTAGTCCAAACTTTGTAGGTATTGCTATCAGAGTGGATTACAAAACAAATCAGAACTCCTTGAGTATTATCCAGAAACTCATCATTTCCTTCAGCATATTGTTATATATGCTGAAGGAATTGTCATATATGTTATATCGTTATATATGCATATTGTTATATATGTTATATATGCAAATTGTTATATATGGATATTGTTATATATGCTTCAGCATAGCACATACAGAATATAACATGGCATCTGAATAACACCACTGCTACACTAGAAGGTCAGCAGTTTCTAGGAGGGTTACAAGAAATTGAGATCAACAAAACATTTACAGCCTGTCTTTAAAATAAACAAAAATGAAAAAGAGATATTCTGTTCCACTGGTGCCTCAGAACTGCACATTGTGTTATGATGTGCTCTGTACATCAGTGTCTGTTCTATTGATTTTTAATTGAGGAAACATTTCTTAAGTGTTCACAAACCTTTGAGTAAAAAAATAAAGAAATAAATTGAGCCAGACCCTGAGTGAGTGCCACAGTAAATTACTAAAGCCAGTGTGTGCACATGGTATATTTTTCCCCCCAGAATTTAATTAAAAAGAATGAACTGGGGCTCAGTGCTGATTCACTGGCACTGATGCAAAGTCTGAGCATCTGTTTCCCTTTCTGGATCCTCACTGGGGCACATGTTTTTATTGATAGACAGAACCACACATTTTTATTCAGGAAGAACAGCTGTCCTGATTCTGTGCAGGAAAAATGTTCCCTACTTCACTGGTGTGTTGCTATAAATTATTGATTAGAGTTGGAAATACTTTCTTTCAGCTAAAATCAATAAATAATAACCTACCAAAGAACTCCTTAGCTGCTTTGTTTTCTTTCACATCTTTCAGTTACTGCCTTATCTTTTTCCACCTTCTTTAAACCACTTTTATTAAACTCCTCTAGCACAGCTGTAGGCATTTAAGAGTAGTGTCTCAGATGTAAGGTGACATGGACATAAACAACGTGCTGTATACTACATTCATGAATTATTCTTTGAAATGATTATTGGAGATGAGGAAAAGCAAAAAAACAACTCCCAGCACTTCCCCTTGTCCTTTTGGAGGTGAGATTGACGTGACTGTCATGACAGATTTAGGTTTGCTTGTCCTATAGACTTTAGGAATGGAAGAGAGGGATGCATTTTGCAAGCTGACATTATTGTCTTTAGGAGGAAGCTTTGAGACAGGCTTCACTCAGGGTTGTTCATTATTGTGTAATTGTCATCTTTTGCAGTGGTGTGACGTTTCCTTGAATAATGGCCTGGTTGCTTCAGTGTGATTTTCATGCACGTGTTTTGGCTAGGCAGGCTTTTTTTAAAGGCTCAGTATGTACCTGGCGTTCAGAAATCAGTGTAGGAGTTTAAAAATGTGAGGTCAGAATGGGGAAAAGGAAAGACATGATTAACAATACGCTGCTTGAAATCTGAGAATCTGAGAATGAGTGGGAAATCAGTTGAGTATTCTTAAGAAGAAAAATAAAAATAAAGTGAATTTTGCTGGAATTCAAAACAATTGAATTCCAGCAAAATTTACTTACAGAACAGACCTTTAAAAATTTACCAACTAAATTATGATCTCATTATTATGCAGTACAGCAGTACATTTGTTTTCTCTAGAGTCCTTAAGAGAACACATTCCTCAAGACGACTAAAAAAACACAAAATAAGTTGGTCATGTCGTGCTTAGAAGCTCATAATTCTGAGTTTTGTGGTCAAAAGAGATGTATCAACTTATAGAGAGCAGATTATGGAGGATCACCTAGCAGTCCCTGTATCATATTTATGGAAGTAAAGCCTGTCAATGAGAACAACACAGTAAAATGGAGTATTCTGAAGGGTACTAAGGTGTCCAGCTGAGAACTTGTACCACCAAAATGCAGTTTCCACTTCAGTATCATGAAAAGGTTTGCATTATCAAGTGTGCTGTTTAAATAAGTAATATATGCCATTAGTCCACTGCATGGAGTCCTTAGAAGGCATTTTGCTGCATTTTTTACTAGGCAAGTTTTCCATTGCCCTAAATTTAGGTGCTGACAGATTGGAATCTCCTGATTAGCAGATTTGTATTATGTTGGAAAGAGACAAAAAAGGTATTTTTCCCATATTTATTATTTTTGTAAACAAAATTCTAGACCCTTTATATACCTTTTAGATATTTTTATATTGTTTTTTGTTTCAAATTCAGTTGTATATTTCAGGTTGATAATAGCCTTTGTTTCAATAACAGATAAAAAGAAAATTATGTACTAAGTGTAGACTAGTAAGGTAATATCTCATCTCTAAGAAAAAATATTATATCATCTTGGTATCATCACAATCATTCAGAAGTTAGACTGTGCATTTACTGGTATGAGTATATCATTCTTATGTTTTGCAAATCTTAGGGAGGTAGTAGGAGGGGGAAAATATTTTCTCAGATTATGATAATGCAGAAAACTTCTCTTGCATTTTGTATAAATATTAATAGGAAAAATTCAGTAACGTGGATTTGGAATGGAATGAAGATAATAATTTTGCATCATCTACTCTTCCCAGTTTTTAATAGAATATCTGGCTAGGCTGCATCGGTCATTTCCCTTCATATTAAATCAAGAGGCTTTGTAATCAGTCCTTGCTGTATTTTTGGGTGACACATCTCAATCTCTAGGCAATAAATTTCCCAAAGTGTTTAAATTATTTTAACCAACTTGGGTTTGATTTACGTTTGCGTCTGAAACCCTTCCTTGTCATTTTCATTAATAGTATTGTAACTGCTAGAATTTTTTAGAAAAATATACATCAATACAACCTGTTTAAGAAATGATTTAATGAAATTTGAGATAGTGCTGAACATACACATGTTAGTACTTTTAATGAGGGTTATGTCTGAAATGTTATTTTGATATTCCACAGCAATGTCATTCTTCCTCTCCTTACTACCTACTAATAGTAAATCCCATTTCTGTCGGTGTGTCATCCCTTTTGTCCTTTCCCCTGACAGCGAGTCGTCTTCTAGTTATTGCACATTTTCACCTAAGTCAGTATCTCACTGACCTGTCTCTTTTAACAGCCTTTAAGACCTGACTAACTGCCTTGCAAAAATTTGGGTAAGGTTTTCCTGACAGGAGGCAAAATGATCTGTGGGTCTGTACATCTCTGTCCTCCACAAGCTTGTTGAAGAGCACTGTAGTGTGTTACTGTGTGGGAATAGCTTGACCTGAAATGTCAATTGGGCACTAGACAGTGTTGAAGTTTGTAAGCCCCCTATCCTGTAAGTAGATCCATGTGAACAGATCCTTGCAATTGCTCAAAGCTCCTACCAGATAAGTCCTGTTATCCATGTGGGTTTTCCTGCGGCATCAAAACTTTAGACAGAAAATGATGGTGCTTTAGGTATCTGATCTAGGGCCATCTTGGGCTACATTGGATTTAGTGAGATTGGTGTATCCGGTGTGCAGTCCATCTGTCCAGGACAAGACCTTGACTTATCATCTTAAATAATGAATTCCACTGTAGAAATACTTACTGCTTTCCACAGCATATAAAGTGTCCCTAGTCTGTCTCACTTAGAGAAAGATATCTGCATTTCATCAGGTGAACACGGGCACAGAGTCCCAGACAGGGAAATAGCTTTTTCTTACTCTCACCCTTCCTCTTCCAGGCTCCAGATGCTTGAAGCCATCTGCAAGCACTGGGAAGGTCCCATCAGCCTGGCACTCTACCTTTCTGATGCAGAAGCCCAGCAATTCCTGCGCTACGCTCAGGGCTCGGAAGTCCTGATGAGCCGCCACAACGTTGGCTACCACATCGTGTACAAAGAGGGGCAGTTCTACCCTGTGAACCTGCTCAGGAACGTGGCCATGAAGCACATCAGCACACCATACATGTTTCTGTCCGACATCGACTTCCTGCCCATGTATGGACTCTACGAGTACCTCAGGTAGTGGACAGTGAGGGAATTCCCACTGTCACCCACGATTTCACCCTCTCCACTCCCCACCCTTCTCACATATTCCCAAAACAAATCAGTTTGAGCAGATCTGGAAATGGCATCTTTTAAATATCTGAGGTGTAACAATGCCCATTAAGGCATAAGAATTTTTAGAGCAGAAGAAGGGACTGTAACTGGAAAGTAAAGAAAAATGGCTATAAAAGAAAAAATCCAGGTCTGAATGTGAGCCTTGTTAGCCATTAGAATAATCTCCTCAGGGCTGCAGAAGAACCAATTTGAAAATTGAACTGGGTTAAGTATTATTAAGTGTCCAAGAGCATCGTTTATTAGCAGAGATGTAAAACAGGCAGTTTCTCTAAACATCTCTGGTTCTTAATGCCAGTGACAGAAAAAACATGCAGAGCATTACTGAAATTGTTGTCCATGTGACACACTCTTGATTAAGTTCTTATGTTGAAAAGAGGGTGATGAGTCTGACCAGCTCAAAAATATGACTGCAATGCCAGCACCTATCAAGGCAAAGTAATTGTCATAAGGAAACTGGGAGGAGTAGCATCAGTGTATATTGTATCATTCTGCATGTGAGCAGGTTGGGCTGAGCAAACTACAGACTTCTGATCCATTAACTGAGATTTTTTTTTTAATTAAGACCTTTTTCCCCTGCAGAGGCTGGTCATCTGAGGCCAAAGCATAGAGCAAGGAGGACACCCTGTGGCCAGACAGGAGGATGTCAGTTCCTTTATTCTGACCAGTTTTGCTTTTCATCTCTATTCTAATTTGGTAAAAGTTCATCAAAATGTTCCAGTGAGGGCTTGCCTGTAGGTGTTCCCTGTCAGTTCATAAGCCTGGGGCGTTGGAGTGTAAAGGAAAATAGTCTTTCTGGTATCATGAACTTATGTAGGAGTTTCTTTCTTTCAGGCTTAACTCTGTGAGACATGTACAGGGCCAAACTCACTATTCAGAGGGGTGGAGTAGCTCATCTATGAGGAGGGGATCAGAGAGTTAAGGTTGTTCAGCCTGGAGAAGTGAAGACGGCTGGGAGACCTTATAATGGCCTTCCAGTACCTAAAGGGATCTTAATAAGAAGGATGGGGACAATCTTTTTTAGCAGAACCTGTTGAGATAGGACAAGGAGGAGTGGTTTTAAACTGAAAGAGAGGAAATTTAGGTGAGATGCAAGGAGTGAGTTTTTTGCAATGAGGATGGCAAAACACTGGTACAGGTTGCCCAGACAGGTGGTGGGTACCCCATGCCTTCAAATATTCAAGGTCAGGTTGGATGGGGCTCTGATCAAACTGATCTAGATGTGCCTCCTCACTGCAGGGAGGTTGGGCTAGATTGTCTTTAAAGGTGCCTTCCAACCCAAAAAATTCTATGATTTTACAAAAAGAGAAAGCAGATCTTTCAAAAAATCAAAAAAAAACCAAAAAAAAAAGGCTAGATGACCTTTAGAGGTGCCTTCCAGCCCAAACTATGGCTTTCAAGATGCTGAATTTCAGTTGCATCATTGAAGTATTATCACACTGTGTCAGCTTGTTTCCCTCTTATTTTGTTGAAGACTTTTCAAGTTGTGCTAGGAGCACTCCAAAATTATTCTGTTCCTTGCACGCATTAGCTATCTCCAGATACGTGGATGAAGAGGTGTTCTTCATTTCTCTGTTCTTCAGTTACTGTTACATACTGGTACATTTTTTCAGATCAATGCTGGACACAGTAAGGATGGCAGCTGTTGATACTGACATTTAGTGCTAGAAAAGGAACTTGCTCTCTCATGCTGCTTCACAGTGCACGGATGGGAGCCAGCAATGAAAGGAAGAAGAGAGGAGATAAGACAGAATGAAGTATCACCATTTCCTTGAGATATTACATCCACAGAAATAATTCTCATAAGGTGATATTGTATTACAGAACTAAATGCACCATGATGGTGCATTGGTGGTGTTTCAGAAAGAAACAGAAATGCTCCCTGACAGCTGCTGCCTCTGAGACTTTGTGTTACCCTGCCCGCCTTTTTTAAGGCTTGTACCACCTTAACTCTGGCTGAGAGTCTCTCTTGCCTGGGAATATTGAAGTTGCTAATCTGCTACTACCAGCTCTTTAAAAAGTGATTGGATTTTTTTTTTTTTTTTGTTTGCATGTGGGCTAGATGCTTTTGTAGCTTTTTCAGTAATGATTTTTCTAAGCAAAGTAGCAGGGAGTTGCATTGAGATTATTTTAAATATGGATACCCTGTGTCTTTCTGCATTGACTGTTCCCACTGCCTCTGCAAATAGCTGATTAGTGCTGTCTGTCTGAATGGCAGCAATTGTTTGTTAGAGAGACGTAAAACATTTTTATCCTCATTTCCTCAGCTAGAACAACCATAAACAAATGGAAATAGTGTGGTATTTTGAACATCACCTTGTACAGGATAAGCCAGGCAAGTCCTTCTCACAGAAAGTTTGCTGATTTACATATATTGCATATTATGTCTCTGCTGATAATATATTCTCAGAAAGAAAGGAATTTTCAAAAATATTTTCAATGTATTTTGAAGGTGTCCTATAAAAAAGGCTACAACCAGTTTTGAAGGAGAAGCTGATGGAGGTGGTGGTTACCTATCCCATTATTTATCTGTTGCTTTGCACTTAGATTTGTGCTAATTGAGCTTTTTCATAGCTGCTAAGTAAAACCATTTCAGTGTTTTATCTCCATCAAACACCCTTTTAGTCCTGCTTTAGTCTTCTGTGCAGTACAAAAGGATATGTATCATTTAAAGATTTCCTGTTTACAGTAGTTACTGAGGTCATCTTGTCAGAGCCTCAGAGGTAAAGGCTTCTTCTGGTTGTTGCAAGTAAGGTGTTTGGGTCATCCTACATGACTTCTAACACAAAACAGTGAGACAGGCTGCTTATCTGCAGTTTCACAGCTAGCACTGAAGTTCCTTCCTGACACATTTGTGTAAAATGTGCCCTTGGCTTCCAGTGACACATTTAGCATGAATTGGGACCCAGCATCCCAACTCTGTCCACTGGTTTTATACCTGTCTCTTACATCATGAGTTATGAAGTATTTCTGCTTATTTTTCAGTATCTCAGCTAGGGAGATAATTCAGTTGGGGTTTTGTGTTGGTTGCCTTTGCAGTCTATGAATTCATTGCTTTTGCAGAGAGGAAGAGCATTCTAATGAATATACCAGTGAGTTGACAGCTCTCCAGTTCTGACCACAAGCTCAGTGACTGCCATATCTGTAACTTGCAACCAACCACTTACCAAATCCTGATGGTGGAAGCACATTTGAGTTAATGGACTCTTTTTTTCCCCTTTTTTTTTTCTGAGTGTAGTGCTTTAGGATTAGGTTTCTAGCTTTTCTATGTCTGAGCTTCTCTGTCCTCCAAAAATGGGAATGATCTTACTATCTACTTTTATGAGGATGAGAATTCTGTGCTAATTTTTGAAAATTACTGTGCAGGTTAGAAGATTGATATCAACATGCTGGAGTTCATTCAACCTGTGAGAAGACCCTTGTGATTTAAGATTAATTTCTTCACTGCTTTGTGAAAAATATGGTTGATTAGATTTTAAATTTAACCCAACCTTCACTGTGTCAGAATGACACACATCAGGTCTGAACACAAAGATAGCTGGGAAATGGTTTCCTGGACAACACTAGCACAAAGTGAGCTAGTTCTTCATAGTCATAAATCCTTATTTTGAGGTTTGGGGGAAAAGGACAAGAAAAGAAAGTAGATACTGGATCAATACTACTGAATCCAAAAGAAAAAAAAACAGCCCTCATCAGGGTAGTGCAAGAACTACCTAGTTTACCCAGTGCTAGCTTGCAAAATAAGCAAATGTATTCCTTACATTATATTCCACATATCTGGCAGCACCAACAAAATTTTCCTATTCCCAAAGTGTAACAGAACCAGTCACCCAACAAGTAGCACCTCCACTCAAAGCAGGAGGAAAAGTCATCCTACAGAAAAATGAAAAGGTTGATTTGTTTCCAGTGGGAAGGAGTTAGAATTTCAGCCGGTTGTCCAAGGAGCAGACCACCAGCCAAGTTATGAGAAAAAAATGGAAGTTGTTTTTTTTCTCTAAAGTCCTCGTCCTCCCTGCCACTATCACAGTTTAAATGGCCTCTGTTGTCCTTTGTCTCTCAAGTTTAACATCTGAATGGTAGCATTGATTTCTTCTTCCCTTTGCATCCATCTTTTATATTACCGAGTCCACCTCAAGGGCTGGTAATTCTACTTGGAGATCAGTGCTCCTGGGCTTCTTGTCTGAGTGTGTCTCAACTCCCAGCTCCGTTTTGGAGAGCCCTCCACTTTGACCTGACCACCCATATTGGTTGTGGCTGAGCTGGAGGTCTTTTCCCATAGCATCCCTCACAGTGCTGCGCTTTGCCTTGGTAGCTGGAAAGGTGTGGATGACACACCAGTGTTTTGGCTACAGCTGAGCAGTGCTGGCACAGCATCAGTGCTGCCTCTCCATCATTGTGCCCTCCATCTGGGAGTGGACAAGATCTTGGGAGGGGACACAAGTAATGCAGCTGAGCCAAATTGAACAGGAAGAATCCATGCCAAATGATGTCAGCTCAGATAGATATAAAAGCTGAGAAAAGGAGGAGGAAGGTAGGGCATTCGTTATTTAGAATGTTTGCCTTCTGGAGCAACCACTATGTGTGGTGAGGCCCTGCTTCCCAGGAAGTGGCCAGGCATCACTTGATGGGAAGGAGAAAATAAAATCTTCTATTTTTCTCTTTGTTGGTGCATACTCAACCTTTTGGTTTTGCTTTAGTAAATGGCCTTATCTCAACATACAACTTGTTTTCCATCTTATTTTCTCTCCCGTTCCCAGCAGAGATGGGGGGCTGAGAGCAGCTTGGTGGGCACTTGGTGTCCAGCCAAGGTCAACCTGCCATACCAACATGCACCTCAGATGCTCGCATATCTCTTGAAAATATTTCTGCAGAGAATGTCCTGCTATTTTATTTCACTGGAAGTATCTCCACATCTTTGTGTTTGCCTGAGTGCACCTCAAGTGTCTTGTTTCCAGACCTCTGTTTCAATTTGCTTACCTCACTCTTCATGTTGACCTCTGTCAGTGCAAGTGATTTCAGGCTGTTCTCTCAGTTTGTTCCCTCTGCTTTTTGATTTCTTCATGAAGGTGCTATCATTTATTCTTTCTTAGAGTTCAGGCATTGACAACTGTATGAAATTTGCAGGTGACAGGAGCAGCAGGGAGTGTGCAGAAAGGATCACTGGTATCGACAGCATTTTTGTGGTTGTATCCCATATATTAGAGACTAAGTCACATTCAGCACTAGATTCAACACAAGTTGCTCTGTCTGGCAGTTTCTGCTGTTATTTGTGCTTGATACCTGTGCCTGCTGCAGCTTTGGTCAGCTTCAGACTGTAAACTTTGGTGGGCAGGATTGTTTCCTACTCTTGGACAGTGCCAAGCACAGCAAGGCCTGAAATTTTGCCTGGGCCTTTTGAGCTCTCCATAAAACAAAGTTATAGTAGCAGCCATAAAAGCTGTTGTTTCCTTGCAGAGCCCAAAGGATGAGCATCACTACAAATGTTACCTACTCCTTCCTAGAACTGAATCCCCAAAGCTATACTGCTCAAGGCTGATAGATTGCACAGAGACCAGAAAGACTCAGATTTTGGAAGAGAAACTATATTAGTATCCCATGCTCTCAAATGGGAAGGAGAAAAGGAAGAAACATTTTTAAACATCATAAAAACTGTATACTGGTGCTGCTCAACAACTTTGGAAGGTCACAAATGCTGATTGTGAAGGAGTCTGCTATTAATATGCAGATATCTTGGCCAATGGTACAAAACCATTTTTGATAAGATGCTGTTAAAACCCTTCAGTTGTGAAAAGTTAACTGGAATGTGTCAGGGGCTCTTTAAACAATGCAAACTTTGCAGTAAGCAGCTGAGAACATATTGCTTAATATAGAACAGGCCTATAGGGTGATATGAATTCCCTAAAATTCAGATTTTATGAAGTAGTTGTGCTCATCGCCTTTTTCTGTCACAGCAGTATAAATGAATTCTAGGTATTCTGGGCTTAGAAAAATTGTTTGTTTGGTTCTTCTGTTATTAGGACAGTGATCCCAATTCCTTCAACTTAAAAGGCTGTAGAGGGTTTGCTGCTTGTCAACATTCTCCTTGATTGCTTGTTGTAGTAACATAAAAGTCAGGACAGTGAATTCTGTTAAGGGGAACTGACTTTGACAGGGAGAAAGAGGCATATTTCTGCTATGAATTATGGAGATAATGAATTAAAAATTGAGACAGAGTTATTTTTAATGACAGGTATGGTAAGATTCAGTTGGGGGATGGAAAAATAACTTCTTTTTCTCTGAATTTTAGTTTGTTAGGAAAGAATAGGCTGAACATCTCTGGCAGGCAGGATGAGAGATTGCTAAGCTGCTCCTCTGCTGCAGCAGTCATCCCAAGGCCCCTGCCTGGAAAAGAGCCCTGTGTGAAATGCATATGTGCATACACACTCACACACCAAAACAGTCTCTGCACTGAACAACTTGCAGCAAAAAGGAGGAAAAAGAGGCATCCCAGTCCATTCAAGTGTAGAGCACTTCTCTGCTGCCAACAGTCTGATCGGCATTGATCAGTCAAATACACAAGCTCATTTGTAGTTGTGCTGCTCTCTCTGCTCTTAGAGCAGCAGACCAAAAGGAGAAGAAAAATTGAAGCACCTGTAGGAAGAGATATGGGCCATAGTTACATTTATAGTATCCTAACTGCCCATTTTTTGCACTTTATTTTGAAAAGCTCAGTGATTTGCTCAGTTGAAAATTTTCCTGCTTTTATTTATTGTTTCTCATTTGCCAGGAAGTCTGTCATCCAACTAGACCTAGCTAACACCAAGAAAGCTCTGATTGTTCCTGCCTTTGAGACCCTGCGCTACCGCCTCTCCTTCCCCAAGTCAAAAGCAGAGCTGTTATCTATGTTGGACATGGGAACCCTCTTTACATTCAGGTAATGGAAAGTGCTCTTCAACCTGTGGTCATTATCTCTGGTTTTTATGTTCTTCTGAGTATTTGGTTCTTCTCTTTCACTGTCAGCTGCATTAAGAAACTTATCGGAATTCTTTTCCCTTTTCGTAGAGAGGCAGTGAACAGAATCATGTGGATATATTCTGTCTGTAAGCTCAGCATTTTATCTCGTATTACAGTCCTCTACTGAAGGACTTCAGTTGTTAAATCAAATTTGTTTTATTTTCATCATTTTTTACTGTGCTACAAAATCAAGCGTGACCATTACACTCAAGTGCATGTAATTTACTTTTTGGCTGCCAAATACTATCTGGGTAGATGTGTCCTCTCATGTGACCAAAAGTAATGTATCTCTGTCCACTGGTTCTCGTCCTTACTGGAAAAACAAACACAGGCTTGTCTTATGCCCTTTTAAAGTGTGAAACAGCTGCTTAAATACCTAGAGTTCCTCCATGCAGAGGTAAGAGAGTACTCTGACTAGAGGTAAGAAGCAAAGAACACCTAAATTTGGAGCTCCTCTCTGAAGCAGACTTCTTTTGTGAACAAGTCACTTCTATTACCTGTCAGACTCTTCAGTTTTAAAATGCAACTACCAGGGGTTAACCATCTCTTGGGTGTGTGTGGTAAGGTCTGATTAGCAGACATTTGTAAAGCATCTCAGCGATGGGAAGAGTACAATGTGGCCTTATGATGTTGCACAGAGGGGGCTTAGGAGACTCGCGTTCTCTTCTCAGCTCCACCGCTCCCCTGCCGAGAGGTGCTACACGAATCACTTTTCTTTCTTACATCTGTCTATGAAATGCAGGTAACAATGTTCACCTCTCCTTTTTGCAGTATTTTGAGATCTAGAGGTAAAATCTATGAAAAAGTTAGGAATTATCCATGGCTGGAGGAGCTCCATGATCATACCTCTCTCATCCTTCTCTTACTTTAGAGCTTTCCTTGCATTTTTCCCTATATTACACACCTCTCTCATTGCAGTAGCCACCCTTCCCTCATATGGTTGCATGTACATATCATAGCAGACAGCCTGAGTCAGACAATGTGAGTCTGGAAAACATAATTCTGATCAGTGTCAGAATTCTACCAGTGACTGCCTTAAAACAGAAATTTGAGGTGACTGAGAGAGGCATGCCTCTGGAAAGTTACTTAAGGATACTGATAAAGTAAGTGCTTTTCCCTCTGTCATCATTCTTTAACATACAAAAGACATAAAAATGAACAAGAGATCTGATAAAAATTAGTTTCCTCTCCAGTAGTTGAGAGAAAAAGTCTTTCCAGTGGAAAATAACACCCTCAGGATTTTCACATGTTGCATTCCACCAGCAGTCAGCTGCACAGTGGTAGCTTTCCACTACAGATTTCATCTTCAAGCTAAACAGCATGTTGGTGTGCTTCATACACAGCCAGATCTGCAAATCCTTTCTCGAGTCTCACTCAGGCAAAAATGTCTTTAACACCAGTGGGAGTTTTTCCAAAGCAAGGTTAAGTAAGACTTGAAGGACATACAGTCTGCAGCTGGTGTACATATTAATGTAGGATACATTTTACAAATGCTTCCTCAGTTTGTTTTGGCTCATTTCATTTCTCAAATCTGTAGACAGCCACAAAGCATCTGGGCTCTCAGCTCAGGGCTGAGAATTTCCACCTCCACCTTCAAGGTGCTTTAATAATGCTGCAATTTGACGCTGAGCTGGTGGGAGTGAGCTGGGGAGAACTGGCGTGACAGTGATTGCTGAGAGTGCCTGCAGCATCCCAGTCCCTCACACCACACGGTAGATTACAATCTTTCCCTCACTGAAATTGCTTTTGTCACCTCTTTTTGAAATGGTGACCTTTTCTACCTCTGGGCAGCTAAGAAGTACACAACGGCTCTCAATTACATCCCTCAGTCACCAGCAGAAGAAAAGAGAAGACAAGTGAGCATCTGTGGCTGGCAAGGTGTGCTGTGTGAAACCCTGTGCCACAGCGGGGGCTCTGTGCCTGGCTCCCAAGGATGTGCCTGCTCAGGGCCTGGGTAAGAGCTGATGGGCACAAATGTACGCCCCACACACATCCAGGCACAGGGGAAACCACAGCTGGCAGGAGACACATCATTGTAGGGAGAAAACATAAAAAACAACACCTGATTAACTAGTTAACTGATTGCATCCACAATCCAGCGAAATGTTGAAGCATCTAAGAACAGAAGTGGGAAAGTTCTTCTTTCACTCAACTTTCTCACTAAAATGGGAAACTTAGAGAAGGAAGGGAGGAAGACCACTCTGAGAATAACTGCTTCATTTTGCTAACTTTAGCAAAGCTTAGTATAGTTCTGAAATTGTATTTTAAATAAAAGCAGTCAGGAACACAAGTAAAATAAAGCATTGGATCCAAAGTGGAGCAAGAGGGAATATGATATGTTCCAGTTGTTTTCCATGAACTGTGAGAAAGAAACTTATCATGATTTTACGGAGATGAGCACTATGTCAAGAGCACTATGTTCTTCAGGAATTGTCAGATTGAGTGTGGCCTTAAAATTCAATGTGTATTTAAATCTTGAGTGAGAAGGGCCTGAGCAGAAAATTACATTTATTCATTTGTCCTGTGAGATGGAATACCAGTATAGACAGTGAACCTCTTCTCACAACTGCATCACCAATAGTAAAGTCTGTTGGAAATGGCTCATCTTTTAATGGGAGTTTCCTCTCTATGGATCTCCACGGAAGGGTGTCTGCTTCTCTTTCTTTGCAGTACAGTTCATGTAGTCAGCCACTGACCAAGACCTAGCTCCAGCAGATCTGTGTATGAACCCATATATATTGTATGAACAGATACATATGTAATCCAATAATGCTCTCACAATTCTTTTAATGTTCTCACAATTTGGCTGTTTTCAGTCTAATTACTTCTCCATCACTATTGTGTTTACACCTCATTTGAGCATTAAATATTCATTTACCTCTTTGTCAGGACCTTAGCTGTCCTTTTGCCTTTCTCTTTCCTTCTACTCACATCAATCACTCTGAAGAGGTAAATAAAAAAATGTTTTTGTTATTTGGTTTTGTACAATCAAATCTACTCCTTCCTTTCTGTTTTTTCTCTGGGTTTGTTTTTCTTTTTTGTTTTGTTGTTGTTTTTTGCTTTTTGTTTGGGTTTTTTTTTTGTCTCTGCAACCCCAATTTCATATTTTCCCTTAATTGTCTCTTCCCAATTATTTTTTTTGCCCTGGTAGTTTGCTCTCTTGACTCACAGAGATTATACTTGAGCCACTGTAGGTGCTTACACTGATACTTCCAAAATGGGTGGAAAGAAATGGAATTATTTTTATGGTTAGTATCTTGTTACCCCCTGTTTAAATCAGTGGGAGAGTGTCTCTAGAATAACAGCAGCATTTGGCTGCTTCTCTGCAGGAATCTCTCAATTAACCAAAGTTTGTATGGGGCTTTGAAGATACAAATCACTTCATAAGTGTTTAGCAGTCATTATTATTATTATAATTATCATCATTAATTTCAGAATGCCGGAGGTAGGATTTTAGAAGATACAGCACCCTCCACAATCTTATATCATTTTAAACCCCACATTGTGACTGTTGGGTTGTTTTGGTCTTTTTTTCTTTCCAGCATAGATAGCTGCACATTAGTGACTGGCTAGATTAGCCACTCATTTCAAAAGAGGCCAAGAAAAGGGGGAGGTTTTTTGGTGATGATTCCAAAGGGCATTAACAGTTATAAGCATCTTTGTGAATATGGCACTGCTTTCTAATAATCTTTGGAGAATTGTTTCACTGTCACTGTCATTATTTCACTGGTTTTTAATACAGAAGGGTTTTGTTTTTTCCTGGTCCCTAAGTGAGATATCTGAAAGTGGTAAAACCTGTTTACAATTTAGAAATGCAGCATACAAAGGACCATACATTACCTGTGACCCCAATACCATGGTAATAATTCAGTCTTCCTGACCTGCCCTAAAGAGAGAGTCAGCAAAGCTGAACACCTCTGATTCTCCTGTAACAAGCCATACAAATATGCCCAAATGAAAACTCCTAGGCAGTGATTTTATATTCTTGTTTTTAGCAATGGCTTACAATGTTATGAGAATTTCTGGGATTTAAACATTACGTCATGCTGTAACTTTGCAATATTTAATGCTCAAATCCCTTTACTTTTAGCATGTGAGTCATCCCTGTGAATTCAATGTACCTTACTTTACAAATTGGCAGGATATCTGTTTTGTCCCTTCTGTTGCCTATCTATCTCACTGTTGTAATACAGATACCTGCTATGCCTTTGTTTCATTAATTAATCTGTGAATCTGCAGAAAGAGCTTGTCTCATTGATTTTTGGAAAGTGTTAGAATAAGTGGGCGAGAGAGTCATTGACCCTGGCACTAATGGGGTGCATTCAAGCTGTGCTAGGAAAAGACCTGCTGTGACCTAAACAAGATTAGCAAAACACAAAAGGATCTTTTTCTGTAAATCAAATTGATTACCTTACTGAAGATCACAGAGTACTCCCCACAATGTAGAACTTAGAACAGAAAGCCTTTATGTAATATTTTACTTATTAATGTAATTATGCATCTTGGTTCTTGCCATAGTAATAACCATAATTAATAAAATGGAACATCTATCCAGAGCTGCAGGTGTCTCTCATGCAAATTATAAAATTGCCTATAAAACAGATCGTGAATGTCACCATGGTGGGGAAATAGCTAATTTTAGGAACTTTATCTGAGCTGCAGATTTCCACACCGATTTTAGAGCACCGACCGATGCAGCTGCTTGGTTGCTAGGAATAAGACACAGCACTTGTAGTGTAGATGAACTGACAGGGTACTGTGTAATGGTTTCTCACATTAGCATGAGGTACTGTTTTCACACTATCCTTCACCAACTAGATGTGTTTAAGCATTGAGCTCTGGGAGGCGTGCTGGAAATAGTCCTAGAAATTGCCTCCGACGCGTCCTAAAAATGATGATGTGAACTGTAAACTAATGTCCTTATTTTTGAACATTTCATCTAACAGGTAATACTGTGTTGCCTCGCCAAGATGCTTTCTATCTAATTGCCTCCCCATGTCCCTGCTGCTTATGTCTGTTTCAGGTACCACGTCTGGACGAAAGGGCACGCGCCAACAAATTTTGCCAAGTGGCGAACAGCCACCACCCCCTACCGTGTGGAGTGGGAAGCAGACTTTGAGCCATACGTCGTGGTGAGGAAGGACTGCCCAGAGTATGACAGGCGCTTTGTGGGATTTGGCTGGAACAAAGTAGCTCACATCATGGAACTGGATGCACAGGTGAGGAGATGACACACAAGTATCTCACCCAGGGCTCTGCAGCAAGGTTGTTACAACCAAATCTGTGTCCTGTAGACAGCGGCGTCACGCTTTGCATCACCAAAGTGTTCATCTGGCCTTACTGAGCTCCTTAATGAGTGCTTCTTGAGTTGGGAACACTCTGTTTAATGCTTGTTGAGTATTAAATGAACAGCTGAGCCTGAGTTCATTTATTTTTCAGTTCTAAGAAATTCATTGTTTTGCAGAGGCTCAACCCCTGTAGTGCTCTCCTCCTGACCAAAGCATTGCAGCAGTTGTTGCCAATCCCATCACTTATTAAGAAACATGTAGACCTAGCTGGATTTTTTTCCATTAAATTGAGGTTTGTGAGTCCCAAATACTGATTTGCAATTCAGAAAGTAGTCTTCAGTTGAATTCAAGGCAAGCATCTTTAATTTCTGGCTGGAATTTACAGCACATTTCTGCAAAGCCAGTGTTTACATTTCCAAAGTCTGGGGCTGTGGTGCTGACTCTGAAGGATCCAGGTACTTGAGCCTTGGGCTACCTGCTTCTTGGATCTGTGACTTGGGATGAAGCTGCTGGGCAGAATTTGTAATAATAAGGATGCCGAGAAAGCTCAGAAGTCCCAGACTGGCACCAGAGCTTGCCAGGGTCCCTGCTGCCAACCTAAATCTTAGGGGCTGGCAATGACTATGGCTCCATGGGAGCCCTGTGCTGCTGCTTACTGAAATGGCAGGATTTGCATCACCCTGCTGTTCTTAGATGAGGACTGTGCTCATCAGTAAGGTCTGGGTCATGGCATTTCTTTTTAGTTTGGGTTTGTTGTAGTTTTTTTCAGTTTGGTTTCAATCCCAATGTTTGAACTAGTAGCATTTCATGCTAACAAAAAAAACAGGGTTTGGTGATCTTTATCCTTCTGTGATAGCTTCTGCTATCAATCTGGAATACAGCAGATCCTTCTTTGCTCAAGCTCTACCAGTTTATGTGAAGCAGAGAAGCTCAAGGCTTGGAGCAAGTTAGAGGGAGATTGTGTCCCTGGGGTGTGGGCTGCAGTGTATTTGTGTGGGAAGGATATTTTCTACTTCTGCTCACAAAACCATATGGTCACCTTGGGCTGGCAGCCACTTGCCCTCAGTTTGCCAAGGGCATTCCCAACAAATTTGTACCTACTTATATGACAAAAAATTATTATAGACTAGAAAAAAACATTTTCCCTTATATTAATGTTAATAATACTTTGCTATAGCACTGTAATTTTCCAGTGCACTTTCCAAGCACTAATTAATTAACCATCAGTTGTGGAGAGTGCCAGTGTAATGGTTTATTATTTGTTAATATGGGTAACAAGGCTTATGTTCCCAGTGGCAGCTCTTATGTAGCATTCAGGATTTAACTCTTCTGTTCAGAGGTGTCTGCTCAGCACAGAGATTTACCCATGGGAAATGGAAACCGTTTTCAAAGTTGATCATAGCGCAATTATTTTAAATGACCATTGGGTTGGAATTAACTCTGGGAAATTGTTCTTCTCACTCTTCCAGCCTTGAGCACAGTATCACATGTAAAAGAAGTTTCATTTTCCTCTGTAACAATTTGGATATTGGCATGTTCTCCCACAAATGAGCCTAGAGGAGACGTGGGATGGCACAGCTACTTCCCCTGTGGCATTCCTCTGCTTTGGGTGTGCACAGATCAGGTTGCTGCCAGCTGCTTGGCTGGCTTCATTATCAGCAGACAGAGCAGCTTCTCAGTTGTTTTGCTGTTCCTCATGACTGCAGTGGCTGTCAAGAGGTCTGTTCCAGATCCCTTTCCAAGAGCCTGTGCCACTGCCATCCCTCAGAGCAGGACATGGCATAGAGATAATCATCATTGTTATTCTGGCAGCATGCAGGTGTCCACTGAGCTGGATGCTGTACAAATGCACAGATAATGCTAGTTTCCATCTAAAGAATTTGTAAGCTAGGAGATAGGGACAGAGGTTCCTGCAAATGCATTGCCTTCTCAACAGAAGCTTCCATGTAGTAGGGTGAGGTCATTAGGACACCTTTCCAGTGACTGTGCTACTAGACTATGAGTATCCCATTTCCCAGAACCCTAGCCCAGCATATTTCAAAGGGAATTATTAGCAGTAGACTCACAGTTTTTTGAAAGGCTTTATGTGCCTGAAGGCCATTCAGAGGGATGAGAACGCTGCTGTGCTGAACAGTTAGCACTGCAGAGTATAGACAGTCCCTGACCTGCAGAATTACAGACTTGAGATGAAAACAGAGAACAAAGAAAAGGTTGTATGAGGGGCATCCATCTTCCTCTGCAGCTCCAGCCCATAGTTTTAAGGTCCTTTAGAGTTGTTTTCTGTCGTTTGTAATTTATCAGCTCTCCTCACTCCATGGTGCCAGCCTTTGGTTTCACATTTGGTTCCTCATTAGTCCTAAGCATCTTCCAGCTACATAAATTCTGCCTGTGAGCATCAGATTATTTTGCTCTTTCTATACATTTTTCACCCTAAACAGAAGTTCAGAGGACCCCATTCCTGTATATGACAACATTGTAAATTAGCACAAAGATTTACCACTTTAGCACTGTCTGTCAGGGAACAGGCATTCTCATCAGGAAGAAGGAGCTGCATCTGCACTTAGCTGTCCAGCACATACAGGTGAAACACTCAGGTTTCTCAGCACAGGTGTGTTTTTTCCCATAAATCTCTTTCCCTGCTAAAATATTTTGGAGTACACTGCCTCTCTGCAGCAGATACTCTTTGCCTCTCTACAGACTCCTAAATCTACAAGTCACTGGGCATTACAAACCAGGGGGAGTTGTGCACCACTTCCTATAAAGCCAGCATGCTCTGTGGCTGTTCCTTCCCTGGCCAGTTTCTTTTTTTAATGGGTTAATGAGTCAATCCAGCAACAGCTGCAGATAGAAACTGTGTGAGAAAATAGGAAATTTGCCTGTGAAGGCTTCAAAGTTTCTTTGTGATTTGCATCCATACAACTCCGGCTTCTTGAAATTGCGTAGGAAAAAAGTGGTTAGGGCACTTAATTTGGCTACAGAATAATGAGGTTCACATCTCTTACCCAGTTCCTTGCAGAAGATACCTGCTTGTTGTATATCCTATACTAGTGAACTTTCAGCTTGTCTAAGAATCAGGCTTTTTCAAGCTTTGCTCTAATCCTCATGTATTTACCTGTAAAAATTGAATGAATCTTAGAGGAATAATGGACATTTAACCATCATTTTTTTAACAACAAAAATTGTCAAAGAACTTGGTCAGATATTAAGAGAATATTTGAAGTAGTTTTACAGGAGAAAGAGAGTTAGCACAGTATCTCAAACTTTGTGAGGGAGAATTTAATTTGAGTAAAAATGTCTCAAAGCATATGGAATTAGCAGGTTCATTTTCACATATTGCCTCTAAATTATACCATATTCTCCCCTTATTTCAGGCTTATAAATAATTTTGGACAGTTTTGTCTCTGTAAGTATCTTGGCATATAGGCAAAGCAACATATGTCATGGAGTTTTGCCTTTGTAAATGTAGCTTATTCTAGTATCCCAAGCAAAATAAATTTTAGGGGCTAAGCCATGTTTTGGAATGAACGCTTAAGACTCATGCTATGTAGTCACAGCTGTGTTGTTGCAATCATACTGCTGAAAAATCTGTGTGGCAGACATAGCCTCAGGTGTGCCTTTTGTACTATTTCCCCATTATTTGGCTTATATGGGATAAAATCTTTTAAAATTGTTGGGGTTTTTTTACCATGAGGGTAGTAAAATACTGGGGGAGATTATCCAGAGGGAAGGTGTACACCCCATCGCTGGAAACATGAAAGGTCAGTTTGGATGGGGCCCTGACAACCTGATCTAGTTGAAGATGTCCCTGCTCATGGCAGGAAGGTTGATCTAGATTGTCTTTAAAGGTGCCTTCCAACCCAAAAAATTCTATTTTACAAAAAGATTAAGCAGATCTTTCAAAAAACCAAGAAAAAGCTACTTGAAAAAACAAAGGCAGCTTGTTTGAGATCCCTGATGGGTTTGCTGTTGCTGAGACACAAACCGCGCCGTTAACGCCATGGAGCACGTTTGGCTGTGGAGGTGCAGGGGAGGTGCCTTGGGGGAGGCTGGGATCCCCCTGACAGCCGTGCCTTTGTCCCGCAGGAGTACGAGTTCACGGTGCTGCCCAATGCCTACATGATCCACATGCCGCACGCGCCCAGCTTCGACATCACCAAGTTCCGCTCCAACAAGCAATACCGCATCTGCCTCAAGACGCTCAAGGAGGAGTTCCAGCAGGACATGTCGCGCCACTACGGCTTCGCGGCCCTCAAATATCTCACGGCAGAGAACAACAGTTAGCACCGTGGAGCCCGTGCCTGGCCAGCAGGGACACTGAGGCAAGAGCCCCTCAGCGTCTGGGGCCTGGGCTTCGAACTCCAAACTGAGAAACACTTTCTGTTTTTATATCATACTTGGCAGTTCTAACAGTAGAAATTTGAAGTGACATCTCTTCGGACTATGCTCGTTCATCCCTTCCCCAACTGCCCCGGGTCTGTCGGCTTTAGCGTTCGTGAGGTGTCTGCGAGCGGGGCCGGCCAGGCGCCCTCCAAGCCACCGAAGGTGGGGACTGGGCAGGGACTGGGATTGCACTCCGCTCTCTTGACTGCAGAGCACAGCCAGACCTTCAGAATATAGGATTTCATGTTGCTATTTAATAATTTGACATGCTTTTTATCTGTAAAGGAAGATCTTCGGGTCGCTGTCCTGTGAATTTCAAATCTGCACTACTCTAAAAGGGAACTTTCACCTGTGAACTTTCACAGGGGCCCTGTTAACATGGATGACCTTGTTAATGCAGGATGAGCCAAAGGTCTGAATTAGCCTTGAAAACACAGGGGACGCTCATACAATACTGCACTCCTGAGGTGGTGTGTTACTGGTTCAGTTGTATACATGATATTGGTTGGTCTTTTTTTCTCAAATCAATTTTTTTATCAGGAAAATCCCCTATATCCCACCCTGCCTTGGCCCCAGTCCTAAATGCTGCTCCTTTCCTTGCCAAGGAAATATCTCCCTTGTGTTTCTTTGCCATCTTCAGTTTTGGTGGTCCAGTAAAGAAGATCAGTAGCTCCGCCAGAAAGTGAACAAAACTTGTCACTTTAAAGTCTGTTTTCATCAGAGCAACTTGTTCACTTGTGTCTCATAAGATGAAGGGCCTGGCTCTAACCCTTTATCTTTTTTAGGCAAGAATTGGATTTTACCTATAAGGCACATTGTGCCTGGGGAATACTGATTTGTAGGCTCATTTCAGTGCTGCCCATCCGTGAAGGCACTGGGCCTTAGGCTTTAAGTGGACTTCTTTGCTGAACAGTGAATATAAATGAGTAAAAGGGCAACTAGTAGCCTTGGTGCTCTCCTGCTGCCTGCTGCAAGGTCTCAGAACTACTTCGTTAAAGGAGTTTATAATTAAAGGAGCAGAACTGTTAGGAATAAACTCCCCATTGGACGGGGAGAAAAGAATGTGTTGGGAATCTGAGTGAGTGTTTGCTTGAACGTGGACTGGTCAAGTTCACAACATCGGTACACACAGGAATTTGCTGGAGGTCGAACAGGAACCTAACAAGCAAAATGCAGAAAACAAGACACTGGACTTTTTGCCATTTTCTTTATCTGCAGTATTAATGTTGTGTTTACATGGGAGGAAGAGATAAGGTGCACTACCCCTTTCAGGGCTATTTGTAATTTCTGTTGCAATGTTAATAGAGAAAGCAGAAACAACTCAGTGAGCAATGTGTCTGTCTCCCTGCCCCAAACAACCACATGTACCAATACCACTGCCTGAGCTGGGAAACGGATCCATATTGTGTTCTGCTCACATTTTTCCATTTTGTTTTTCAGCCACTGGACCTTCTACTTTCCTCCCCACCTCATCCCTCTAGAGCTTGGTTTTATTTCTAACCTGACATTTGTGAGAGATTTCTGTTACGGTGGAAACCACGCAGTTAAACCAGACATTTAAACTACAAATATCAGTTCATCATTCTGTGTATATATAAGAAAAGCCCAAAAAGGCAATGTCTTTGACAAGAAATAAAAAGGGGCGGGAGGCTGTGTGTAGTTTTCACTTCTTCCCCTGGGAGTGTTGGCTGCATAAGAATACATCACTGAATAATTTTCCAAAGAGCTTTTTTTTTTCTGTTCTTAATGGCTTTATGCAAAGATTTACATAAAAAGCTGGAGAGAGCTGAGAAGAAGTGATATTAGTGCTCAGTTCTGGCTAAGATACATTCTTCTAAAAACATCAGAGTCTTAACTGCCCAAGTCCTGTATTACCATTAAAGGCACAGGTCATTGTGCTGATTGAGAATTGAGAAGAACCCTGCTGCACAGAGGCTGTTGATTAGCCAGTGTGCAGGAAGATCCCAAAAGCTGATCTAAGAGAGGCTACCATTCATTGTACCTACATGAAATCTCCAGTCAGAGCTTCAGTGTGGCCACCATTATGTTCCATATATTAAAAAAAATTTTCATTTCCAGATGTACATTTCTCCTTGGCTTAACAACGTTCCCAAGGATAGACTGGATTGCCCTACAGCAGCATAACCTGTACGTTATTTGGCTGTTCCATTATCAGTATTCTTCTCATTATTCTCTTCTCAGTGGTGAAGGATGGGGGAGCAGGGAGGTAATGATTTGCTACTTGCCTGTTGAATGAGTCTTGGGACCTCCTGGGTAGGCTTAGGTGTGCTGGCTAGTGCAATCAGCTGAGAGATTGGTAGTAGGTGCAAAGAGGCCCTTGTTTTGTCCTTATAGACACTGTACTGACTTGTATCTATCATGTCATATTTGTCTCTGTGCTTCATAATTTGAGAGGTGGGGGTCTTGAGGGTTTTTAGCACATTTCAAACAATTTACCTGATGGCAAGTTAGGATTACATATCAGTCTGTAACTGCCAGGGCTTCTCCAACACCATGAAAAAATCCACCACTGACAACAAAAAAAATTCCCAATTCATTTATAACACTGGCTGTCTTCCAGTCCTCTGCTGTAGTAAGTATTTGCTAGGAACTTTGTTACTTAATTCTCAGTTTTCTCCTGAAATCTTCCAGAAGTAGCTGATAAACCTGGTAACTTAATGCCTTTGATTTATTGATTTGTTCCACCAACTTCTCTCTTGAGTCCTCAATCTCCTTATCTTTGATATTTGGAAAGTGTGAGTCTCTCGTTTAGATACCACTCCAGCACCCTCTCAGTGAAGACTGATGCAAATAAATCATTTAGATTCTTGGCAATGTTCTTATTGTCTTTAATTGTTTCTTCTACTTGCTTGGGGTGGCCTGCCTGTTATCTCCACTTCCTGCTTTTGGTGTACTGAGCAAATGTTCATTTTCAGTTTTAACTTCCTACTGTTTGCTCTTCAGATTCCCTCTTAGCTTCCTCAAACTCCATCTTAACTGTTACATACCTTCTTCCATCTTTACACAGTTTTATTTCCATTCTCTGGAGGTTTCCTGTTTGGCCTCAATAACTTCTGAAATTTCCCATTTAGTCATATCAACATTTCCTTGTCTTTGTCTTCCATTTGTCCAAGGGGTACCATACTCCATGGCTGTCTATCAGCCCTTTCTATTTTAATCTGAGGATTTCAGGTTTTCTTAGAGCTATTGATTCTTTAAAAAGAAAAAGAGGTTTTTGGTTTTAAATTTACCTTTAATGTCACCCTACTAGGTTTTGAGGGTATTTTCCTCTTTCACCTTCCTAAATGCTCACCTTTTCCTAATTAGGGGATCAGAAATAAAGTATTACAGAAATTGGGTTCTTATCTTGACATATTTTGTTCTGTGTCTCCCTTTTCCCTCTCCACTACTAAACATTGACATTTAAGAGTCATTGTAAACTTTTCAAGTCCCAAAGCCAGAACTGTGTATTTTCCAGCATCTTTTGACATCCCACCACTTTCAGACATAATTATTATGCCAAATAATAACCTGGTGCCTGGCACTAGTCCTCCTATTTTTGTTTTCATGTTTCTTCCTGTGATGTAACAGGCTCTGCAAGTGCAAGTTTTGGGTGAAACACTTCCTTATCATACCCTTTATACCCTTCTGATATGTTTCCACTTCTTGTGACAGTAGATATATCTATATATAGAGATATATACACACACATACACACACCTTCAAAAGTTTAGCTGTGGTTTCCATCCTATCACTTTCTCGCTAAGGATCACCTACCATTTACCTGCATAGAAAATGTCTCTGTTTATCTGGGATAGTTCTTAGTATCTATCAGGCTTTTCCCCAACTCCTAGTTGTAGTTATTCCTTCCAGCCTTGCTAGTTTCCTGTGTAAACAATCTGGTCCCACTTCCTAATTTGCTGGTTTTTTTTCTGTTTGTAATCATTATCTTGGATGTCATAGCATAAAGGAATTAGCAGCTGTACCTGCAGTTCCATCACCTCAGTTAGACTGAATATGACATATGCTCCCATTACTCGTAAAGTTCTGATTTTTTACCTGGTTAGCTTCATGTGGTAAATTGTAAGATGCATTTTGCTTTTACTGCAACAAGCAGAGGCACTTTGTAGTGTTATTTGCAGTAGCTGTTGCAGCAGAATAAGCCCTGTGTTAGAGGGAAAAGCACAAAAAGCTTGTCAGAACCGTAGCTGCTGTTTCTCTCCACAGAGGAAAATAAGGCCCTAGCACAGCTGAACAGTTTTATAAATGCCCTGCACAAAGCACATTGCACATCATTTTCTGGTAGGTATAATCATACATCGTCCAATTAAATATGAAAAATACATTTTTAATGTTCTCATTTTTATGTGCAGTTCTACCCAGAAGATAATGCATTTCCTTCTCCGTCTTGCCAGTTTCCCCCATTACTCCAGCCTGCCTAATAGCCCCATCTGTTTTCGGCTGAGAAAGATTAATGGCCAGAAGCACTGGGAGTCCTGGCAAATCAGCAGAGATATTACTCTTAGGCATTGCTCAGGACATTCCTTCCTGCTCTGCCAGATACTGTATGGGTGTTCCTCAGGTTTCAGGGCAGCAGCAGCAGAACACAGCAAGATCAGCAAGTGGGGTGAGTGTCATTATTTATGAACTTCAACCAGGTCTAACACTTTCAGTGGTGGGAGTGCTAGAAAGGGAATGTATCATTGTTACCTCAAAAGATATTTCAATATTAGGGGAAAAAAAAAACAGCTAAGTTTCTGCAACTCCACTAGGTGAAACTGGAACAAATAAGTCACTAGTAGAAAATGCCAGCCAGTAATCAGGTATTCCCACTGCAGCATTGAAAATGCAGAAGCATTGATAGCTCAATGAAGTCATTTTCACAGTAGTAATTAATAATGTATATTTAGATGGTGTGTTTACATCCAAACACTTAGGTGTATTGTGGATTATTTGAATATTGTATATTGTTTTACTATATGAAATTGCTTGGAAAAGCTGCTGGCTGTGCACAGAAATTATTTCTCAGGAAATACTTACAAACCTGGATTTAGAAAAATCTTGCTTTTATAAGAGTTCAGTTTTATGAGTAGTTATACATTCCCAAAAGAGAACATAAAGTCCTTGAGAATTTTAAAAGAAGCTGTGTCTGCGTCAGTTGGCTGGAACATTTTCCTCGTACCCTTATTTGGGATTTGGGGATTGTTTACAGAGTAGAATTATGATGTTGAGTTGAAAAAAAATAATCAGGGAATTAGAAAGCCAGCCAAATATTTATTTATGTGGCCAGTGATATGAGCATATTTGTTCAGACGTGTTAGTGGATACTCCAGTGGAAGTGTTAGGTCACTAAAGTGTCAGGATGCAGTCTGAAGCCCAGGTTTAGAGTTTAGTATCTGTTCAGGCATTGTGTGTGGCTTCTCCACATATGAGAGAAGCATATGTAAGGTAAGAGCAGCTTCCTTGCTTCCAGCACATTACTATTTCTGTAGGGTTAAAATGTCTTAAATCTCTGCAGCATGGAAGTGGAAGTCACTGCACAGGCAGAAAAGGCTGCATTTGAGAGCTCCATGCCCATTGCCAAAAGACACAAAATTTCATTCTAAAAGAAATGGTTCTGACCTGAGGGTAATTCTCTGACCAGAGATTTAGACACCCTTACCATATATGTTCAAGAAGAGGTCCACAAACGTATTAGGCCAGGTGATTCAAGCCATGCTTAGCCTATTTCTGAGTATTATAGCAACATAATTGTCAGTCAACAGAAGTGTGCATTTTCAACATTAACAACTACGTCAGGAGGCTTGTGATAAGGCTGCAAATTCAATCACATGTAAGTTAGAGGATATGAAATTTTAAGTTGGTGGTGGAGTTGGTGATTTGCTCATAAAACTTCTTTCTGTCCCCTCACACATATATAGTAGGACGTGGCCTGTGCACAAGTCTTTGTCCAGGTTTTTTTGAGGGAGTTCTCTTTCTTTCTCTGCACAGAATGCATAATATTTGGGTGAATGAAGCAGCTGGGTGTATGATACTTCTTTTTACTTCTTCTTTCATTGAGGTTTTCATAATACGATAGCAGTCTTAATTTTGAGCAAAGACAGACTTTTTTTTTTTCCCCCAAAGGATAGGTATAATCTGTGATTTAGGAAAATCAACTATCCCACATGCTCTCAGGCTTTCAAAGCAGAACACCTGCAGTTCTGTTCTGAACAGAACACCTGCAGTTCTGCAGGCTTTTCTCATGTGGAGGGGGTCCTATGAAGCTGATGGAAATCACACATTCAGAGGCCTTGTAGCACTCACCCCCAGGCTACAAATGCAAACAGCTGAATTTGCAAGAGTGATGAATCCCAGCTCTGTCCAGGCATGTCTGCTCCATCACTGGGATCACTCTAAGGACTATGAGCAGTCTGTCAGGTAAGGAAAGAAATATGGAGTAAATAATTGCAGGTGGGGGTATGATGGGTTTATTTTAAGTAGCCAGATTTTCAGAGGAATGAGGAAGACATGAGCATTTTGAAGTCCCTCAGAAGATCTGTTCATAGGATGTGTGGGCTGGACTAACCTCATTCTGGATTTGTGGCATTTCTTAACCAACACTGGCCAATGTGGCCCACCTGCAGTAAATTCTATGGATTGTAAAATTCCTGAAAGCACTGCGAGTAAACCATTCTCAGCTCAAAGTTATTTAATTTGTTTCAATTCTTTGGATTCCCACACTGATCCTTTGGTGCCCTTAACAAAAAGGGGAAAAAAAAATATAATAGAAGCTTGATAACAGTAGGAGTCTTGACTATCCAGCCTTTCTTAAATTGTCAGCACTAAGGTCAACGGTTGGGGCAAAGCTAGAGTTAGTGAGTTCATAGAATTTCTTCTTTTGATCTGCCTGTGGAACTCTTGTTCCAGCAGTGCTCTCCAGTGATGCTGTAAGGGAAGGAAGAGCTGTCCAATGCAGATTGATCCATGAATTCTTCATCCAGTCAGACCTAACCACCAGCAGCAGGAAAGAAGGGGCACCACCACCTGTGACTGTTTGTAGATGGAAATAGCGAGTTCAGTATGAAATCTCTTATTCTGATGACTGACTTTGCTGAGCTTTTCTGCATTTTCGATGTACACTTGCTGTGAGTGACAGAGGCCCCTTGGGGTGAGGAAAAGTTGGGACTCAGCAGTTTGCTGGTCCAGAATGCGAACAAGAGATGTGTGTATTTTCCCTTGACACCTTGCTCAGTGTTTACTAATTATATTAGCACCAATTAATCCAGCTGACCTGAGACTCAGTGTTCAGGCCAGTGTTCAACCTTCTGCTGTGTTGATAAGAGAATAGACAGATAAGCAAAATTATGTTTTCCATCCATAATATCAATGAGTATTTCCATACAGGTTCAAATGGCTTCCAGAGAGTTTACATCTTCTATTTTTCACTGTTAAGGCTTCTTCAAAGAACAGCAAAGGCAATTTAAAAAATAAAAAAGCTATTGAGTACTGTAAGGACCCACAAGGATTAACATTCACAGCAAGTCATCAATATAAAATATCCACCAAGTTAACCTTACAGCTTCTGTCATAAATGCAGAGAATACAGGCACTATCATCATCTTTCTGTTTACACTTCATAGAGCAAAAAAAAGGGCTTGTAGTAAAAAACAACTCTGAATCAGATCACCCAAGACACAAATATTTTCTAAATTTTATTGCTTTCATTTCCATTTCATGAGTGAAATTAAGATATTTAGATATTCATATTCAAAGTTGAATATGAGCCAGCAGTACCCTGGCAGCTAGAAGGGCCAGCCCTGTCCTGGGGGCATCAGACACAGCATCATCAGCTGGGCAAAGAAGGGGATTGTCCTGCTCTGCTCTGCACTGGAGCAGCCTCAGTGCTGGGGGCAGTTTTGGGCACCACAGTATAATAAAGATCTAAAGCTCTCAGCTTTAGATTCAGCATCCAGAAAGATGCTGAAGGGTTTAGAGGGGAAGCCATAGGAGGTGTGTCTGAGATAATTTGGCTTTTTCAACCTGGAGAAGAAGAAACTTGGGAAGAGACCTCACTACAATTACAACTTCCTCATGAGGGAAAGAGGAGGGGTAGGCACTGATCTCATCTCTCTGGTGACCAGTGACAGAACCCAGGAATGGCCTGAAGTTGTGTCAGGGGAGGTTTAGGTTTGATATCAGTAGAAGTTCTTCACCCAGTGGGTAGTTGGGCACTGGAACAGGCTCCCCAGGGAAATGGTCACAGCACTGTGCCTGACAAAGATCAAAAAGCATTTGGACAATATTCTCAGGCACATGGTGTGCTTCTTGGGCATGGTCCTGTCCAGGGCCAGGAGCTGGACTTGGTGATCCTTGTGGGTCTTTTCCAACTCAGGATGTTCTGTGATTCTGTTCTGTTTATTTTAATAGGTTGTAGCTTGCTTCTGCATCTGTCAGACTTGAAAACATTACACCATTGTCTGTGGAGAAGAACAGAACTGAGGGGTCATTGAGTTGTCCTCCATGTTAGTGCAGGGAAAATCTTTCCTGTAGCCTGGGGTATTCTTCTTTATTAGTTTGTGCTATCACAGGTTTTATTTCTACCTAGCTATGTCTCTTCCAATAAGTATGAAAGTCTGCTGGCTCATACCAGACCACTGCATGAGTTCAGTACTAGAGCAGTGTTTCTCACATGGCACCTGAGCCTCCACACAAATTTATTCTGCGGGGATTTTTTCAATTTTAATCTTCAAGCTACACCTGATAAAAAATTCATCATTTTAAAGCTGTAAAAATGGGTTCACTATGTTTTGGTTTATTTTTAACATACTCATTTTGTTCAAAGTTTTCTGTCTACTACATCCATAGACCTTCCAGAAAAATACTGTTTTGAGAGGAAGAGAGTAATTGTAAATAGTCCTGTGTGGCTGGAATCAGCAGCACTATGAGGGTTAGTAATCTATTCAAGCCAGGAATTTTAGCACAGGTTTCCAGTATTTACAAATTTCCCCCTATTTCTGTAGGGTTCCATTTCAGGATCCTTCTTTAGCCAGACCATTCTTGTGTTTTCCACTTTTTCTCCATGTTGCCATCTGCTGCAGCCCTAAATCCATCTTTATATCTACCTTAGGCTGGTGTTTACAGGTATTTTAAAGACTATATGTACAACATCCACAGTGCTGAGATCTGATGATAACTATTACGTAGAGAAAAGACATCTCTCCATTGCTGGCTCCCTTAAACTATCAATAACATATTCATTTTAAAAAGTGAGAGAGGAGAGGAGAGGAGAGGAGAGGAGAGGAGAGGAGAGGAGAGGAGAGGAGAGGAGAGGAGAGGAGAGGAGAGGAGAGGAGAGGAGAGGAGAGGAGAGGAGAGGAGAGGAGAGGAGAGGAGAGGAGAGGAGAGGAGAGGAGAGGAGAGGAGAGGAGAGGAGAGGAGAGGAGAGGAGAGGAGAGGAGAGGAGAGGAGAGGAGAGGAGAGGAGAGGAGAGGAGAGGAGAGGAGAGGAGAGGAGAGGAGAGGAGAGGAGAGGAGAGGAGAGGAGAGAGGACTTAGGCCTCTAATGCCATTAATGCAAAAACAAAACTTAATCCACTTCTCCTCCCTAGGGTACCCAAAACTTGATGAAAGGTAGCACCAAAGTGATCTGAATACCAAATGAATCTCACAGTGCCAGAACCCTTAGTTCTTAGGTGCCCAGCTAGAACCATCCAGGCCCTGATTCAGTCCATACAACTTGGCAGCTGTCTTGAGACCCGTGGTGTGGGAGCTGGTCATAGAGTCATGGAATGATTTAGGTTGGAAGAGACATCTATGATCAAGTCCACCACTAAGCCATGTCCCTAAGGGCCACACCTACTCATCTTTTAAATGCCTCCAGGGATGGTGACGCTTCCTGGGCAGCTTTTTCTGGTGATTGTCATCCTTTTCAGTCCCCTTTGTTTCCTTTGAATCAATGGAGTGAGCAGGACTTCAGAAGAGGGCATTTCAGTTCACTTCAGCACCACTTCACCCCTTGCTCTGTGAGCAGCAGAAAAGGTTACAGTGCTGGTGGTGAGCATCAGTTTTAGAGTTGCCACCTACTCGTTTAAGATTGCAGGTGTCAAAATCCCCTGGAAACTGAGCAGTAAGTGCTGCAAGGCTTTATATTCAATATTAGCTGACAAACTTGAGAACAACAATCCAAGTGACAGAAAAGGTGTGGGTGGATCAGCCACGGGAGGGGGTGATTTGTGGACTCCAGAGACTGTGCTGAGTGTTGTGACAGGCAGCTTGTGCTAACAGCCAGGGAAGCACTCATTTTCAGCCCAAAACCACGGGCTTCATAATGGTGGGTAAAATATTACCCCTGGCATTGGTGTCAGGTTGTGCCAGGTTTGTGGCAGTGTGTCAGCCAGCACATTTCCAACAGTGCAGGTAAGAAACTCTGAGAAAGGGTAAAATCCCCCAACAATGGCTTTTCATGTGTGTTTCTTTTTAAGACTCAAACCTCATTCTTTTTCTCTCATGGCCAAGGTGATTCTACATTCTCCAGGGGAAAACTGGAGTGCCATGACCTTTAGGGTGAGCTATGCATGAAACAAGGCTTGTGGCACTGAAGATTCTGACTCTCCAACTCAGCACCTTGAATTTCCTAATATATCACCTGACTGGCTGTCCTTCTGCTTCAACTCTTCTGTTTCTCTCCCCAGCTTGGGGAAAGATTTTTAAGTAATGTTTCAGGAAAGAGAAAAAATGTGTCTTCTTTCCTTATGCTGCCCCATCTCCCAAGCACCTCCCCCTCCAGACTGAGGCAATTTGCATTTAACACAAACCACTTAATTTACACATATGCTTCAGTCTGTGTGTAAGTTTTCTAGGAGACAATTTTATCGGGGAAAATGCTGTTTAGATTGTGTGTGCAAAGTAAATGGCTTGTAAATATTAAAAAAGAAAAGGTTAATTTTCAATTGTGCAATAAAATTGTGAAATAATCCTCTCAATTCCTTTCCAGCGTCTGACTTGACACATGCTGATTTTAAGAGTATTCCGTTGTTTCTTCAGATGGGAACAAAAAGAAAGAGGTCATGAGCTGTTTTGCTTTCGACCTTAAGCTTTTTATTACTTTTTAATTTTTGCATTGTCATTCCCTTTAAGTTGGTTTATCCCTCCAACCCTGGTTCAATCAGATGCATTAGTACCAGGCTGTTCCCACTGAAAACAGGTGAGTCATCATCTGCTCACAGTTAATCGTGTTTATCTGCTTTACTTGACCTTGACCTTCTTCCTGCTGTTGCAACCAAAGCCAAAACTTGGGCAGATGGGGGCAGTTTATTCAGATCCTGTGTAAGTATGACAACAAGCAGATGGATACTCCACGATGGATGACAGCTCACCACCACCATGGCATCAAATCTTAACAGGTTAGTATTGCAAAGGCTTTATGTGCTGTGTAGCAGCGTGGATTTTACATTATGTAGGAGTCCTTCTCTTGATAATGGAAAAAAAAATATAACCAAAAACCAGAAGCCTTCCACTTTTCTATTACTTAACCTGATGGGTTTTCCAGGTCCTCAGAGCTGCAACTGCCCCTCCCCTAATGTAACTTAGACAGCTGGTGTATGCTAAAGCACTAATAGGCAGAACCATGGGGCTACAGCTCTCTCCCTGCTTCCTTTCTACTTGGTGGCCTACAGCCTCTCTGCAGACATTCATTACCATTCATTATTCATTAAGAAAGGAGACTGGGGCAAGAATGGGAAGAAATGTCAGCTGCATAATTCTTTGTGGTTTGTTTTGGTCTTCTTTTAAACCAGAATTCAAAGTAGATTCAGCAATAAAAAGTGTGTTTGCTGGGGGTGAAAACACAGAATTTACTTTCATAGGGACATAATAAAAAATTGGATGTCCCTGGATATAGGGCATGGAGCCTCTCTCAAATATGAATATGAAGAAAAACTAGTATAAGTGAGGAAGCTAGCTCATTTTTTGGGTGTTTTTGGACAATTGCAGAATGAAATGGGTTTTTTTGTAGTACATGAATAGGCTGAGAGTCCAACAGGAGTTAGAAAAAGAGGGCTTTGGATTCATTATCAGAAACATAAATACTTGGAAAAGCATATATACATATAAGTGGGTGGGAAAATAATTGACAGAAAAGGAAGATGAAAGACTGGAAATGTACAAATGGGAGTTTTACAAGCTCAACTCCGCAATCATTGCACAGAAAAAGAAAACCTGCAGGTGTAGCTCCCTTAAATTCCCTGACTTTGCAGCAAGGCAAAGCTAGCTTGCACTGGGAAATGAATGATTGAGCAGGTGCAGGAAGTGAATGGCATTAACTGTGTAAATAGCAGCCGCTTTTCAATAATCAGGCTCCCAGAAGGGATCCTCTGCCTATGCCATTTCCATATTACCCACAACCCTTCCAATCCATCCACCTTTGACAAATCAGGAATAAAGAACAGTGCTTCCTTTAGGATTTATGTTGGTTATTAATACTGCAGGACAGGTGCAGTAGGGCAGATTAGAGTGTTCAGCCTGGGCTCAAAAGTTACATTTCATCAGAAGGGGGAAGTTGAGTTCCCAAGACTGAAGCAGTGATGGGGCATTCCATGCCAACTCTCCTCCAGGCTCTCTCTCTCCATCTGTGTGATTTCTGGTGGTCTGTGTAACTACATTCATCTTCAAGCTGTTTAGAAAGAGGAGTCAGATGGTGACTGGAAGGGACAGACAGATGTGGGATGTGTGTGTGCTTGCTGCCTCGAGGTATGTTGCACAGCTCAAGAGCCAGGTGTGAGGATGGAGATGTTGATGAGAATTCTGCCACACATTTAGGCATTCAAGTGGCGTGAAAGAGGGCTATATATCTCCCTAATTTGCTACTTGAGTTTCCATCTCAGGTTTCCACAGACCAAATCTTATTACAGTTCCTTCATTTTCCGGCCACACAGCAGCACAGTCTACGATTTCTCTCCTTTCTCCCCCTGCCCAAATTATACCATAAGAATAATCTTGCATGATGGTAGTATGAGTCACATGCTCTACCTTGACTTGTACAGTAAGGTACCCAGAGCCTGTGCAGAAAACAAAAATAAAAACCTCATTCACCTGCCAAAGTGTGGATTTCACAACCCACATGCTGGGATGTCTCAAAAACTTGAGCCTCGGTAATTTTGTGTTGCAGCATAAATAAAAGCATAGCTTATTCACAGCGAAGCTGAAAAGGGGGTGTCAGTTGTACAAACCCAAGTACTGCCTGTGGTGAAACCACAGGTATCAGCTGGTCACTGAACGGTCTTTGTATTCCAGGGAAAAAATAGCATTTTGCTGACATTTACCCCCCAGTCTAGCTCCAGAGCTGGCAATTTCAGGTGATAAATGGCAACAACCCCTCAGAGTTCTTGTTCGAAGGTTTTGCTGATACAGCTCCTTCAGTTATGCTGGTTTCTGATTTTGAAGGTTAATTTTGCAATTATATCTGCTGTACACATTTTGCTAAACAAAAGCCACTGTTTTGAAGTGGCCACCAGAGAGCATATTGAACAACTCTAATGGGTTCAATTCATCCTCTGCTTCAGGGCATAACAGCATTTCTTAGAAGCAATTGTTCCTCTTTCCTGAACTGCAAAGGCAAGTGTGAGATTCCATGTACAGTTGCCTTTCCTTTATCATGTCCTTGGATTTGTCTTGCACTGGAGAACTCCCATGTATTTCTTGCTGAGAAGAGCTCTTTCATGTTGTTTTTAGGGAGCAGCCCACATGTTACGACCCTGTTAGTCTCATCACTGCTCCTGAAAAGACCCAAGTCCTTGTCCTTTCTTCACCTGGCAACTCTTTCTCATTTCTGGGGGAGCTCATGTGCAAACCCACAGACCTGCTCATTACCTTCTCAGGCTGGGCAATGTTTGCAACAAGTGTGAAACCTTTACTTAGGTTTGTGGTGAAGAAATTGGGAGATCTGTACTACTGCTGTATCTTACTGATGTGCTGGTTTGTGGTAATCTGGAGGAAGTTTGTCAAGTTGGGTTCGCCCATCAGGATTGCTGGACAAACCATAAGGGAATCTTAAAGGAACAAAGCAACATCAAGGCACTCACAGGCAAAACACTGGTTGAGACTGCATAGATGTGTGTCTGTCAGTCCTCAAAGGATCAGCTGAAGGAAACATAGATGAGAAGCTCCCCTAACACAAATCAGTCAACTCAGTTCCAAAATAACAGTCATAATAGTGTATAAGTATCACACTCAGAGGGCTGCCACAGTGCTCCATCAAACAGCAGAGACAGCTTTCAAGGACTAGAAATGTCACTTTGTACTGACAGCATTTATTTATTCCTCTATTAAAATTTTTTTGAACCTAACACTGCCTATTCTCAAGCAGCATTCTTCCTTGGAGCTCATTTCTTGTTTTAGTGATGCTGTCTTCAGCCTTTCTTCACTTCTCATTGTGTTTTCCCATTATGCAGTGGCTGCTTGGGTGGGGAGGCTGTGTGCTCATATGGGTAAGCTGCAAGCCTACAAACCACAGGCCATTTCAAGCTGTGGAGAAGCTCTCATGGCAAATTCCTCCTTGCTCTATGTGCTACTGCACTCACGGAGGTGGTTTTTGCACAATGTCCCTCTGAGGTGCTGCTGGCTGTCAGAGTGTGGGAAACCTTGAGTTATTTCAGTGAGGCTCCATGGTTTCCCTGGGATTACTAGGAAGGGAGAGAGCAGCAGCACAAACCTGTGTCACTGTGTTCCTGTACAGTGAACCCATTAACAAAGCAGCATCATGCTTTTTTCTCCAGCACAGATGGGGGGTTTGGTACCATGCATTGAAGCAGTTCATGGATCAGAACTTCTCTGTCTGGGAATTGCCTTGCTGTAGGAACATCTGCCTATGTGTGGTCTGGCTTAATTTCATTTTATTCCCCCTGCAGTGAGGAAGTTTTTTAGAAACAGTCCACCTGTTCTGTTCATTGCAGCTGAGTGTGAGGCATAGGACTTTAACTTCAAACATCCTTTAAAATAACAAGATGCTTAATTTTCAGCTGGAGCCTTTAAAAGTCCTTCTGCTGCAGTACTACAGCTACTCCCCTCAGCTACAACACAACAGAGACCCAGCAGTTTATCTGTCCTTTCCCAGCAGGCTGAGGGGCTGTCACAGCCCTGACCCTGAGCTGGTTGACTGCTTTCTTCACATCTCTGGCTGTCAGGAAAGGCAGGAACTGGGAGCTGGAGGCCCCTTTCAGCTCAGTGTCATGAGTTGTGTGCTTATTAATCACACCTGAATCTTTGTGAAATGTCTGTTTTATGAGAAACAGATTTAAATTGGATGGTTCATTGGTTTGATTAAGAAAAGTGATTAGTATGGCAGGGAAACCATGTTAGTCAAAGATTTTTAACCCAGCTGTTGTGTGGAAAAAATTGAATGGGATTCTACTGCAGATTCCAGCAGTCAATGCAGTTTGCTTTACAAGCTGCTGCAAAGCTGAAGGCACAGGAACTGGAGCATTTGGTTATTGACAGGGAAAATATTTCAGCCTGTCACATCTCTGCTTGACTTTGACTAGAAAAGAGAGGTGCAGGGCTGTGTATGCTCATGTGTTGTGACAAGATGAGACATGCATGAGTCTCTCCTTTTGGGGTAAAGATGCCATGCCAAATTTTCCAAGAAGTAGTGGTCTGCTGACTGCCAAGATGGAGATATTGTGGAGGGGGATTTTGTAGGTACTTTCATTCCTGTACCCATCCCAACTGCAAAGTTCAGATGGGATCAAGACAAGAGGGATCAAGACGAGAAGCAAATGCTGAAACCCCATGCTGTAATATTTTGTGTCCTCTGAACATTCATCCTTTGTATGGAGTCCTTGATGTAGGAAAGAGCTGAGTTATCTGAAGCAAGTTGAGGTAGTGGTTGCAAACTGTGAGGGTGGTGAGACACTGGAACAGGCTGCACAGAGAAGCTGTTGATGCTTCATCACTGGAAGTGTTCAGGGCCAGTATGGCTGGGGCTTTGAGCAACCTGATCTAGTGGAAGGTGTCCCAAACCATGGCAGGGGGGTTTGAACTAGACCTAAACACCTTTTAAGCTCCTTTCCAACCCGAACAATTATTTGATTCATTTAAACTCATCCAACCCATAGAGAAATTCCTGCAGCTCCCACCCATCACCACCCTACTCTGCCCAAGTACCTGCCTGATTTTCTTCTCTGTTGGCACCTCAGTCCCAACTCCTTCTGGGAGTTCAGCAAGCCCAGACACTCCTCTGCTATTTCAAGTGCTCTCCCTGCACAGCAGCTCTCCTGCCCTTGTCTCTCTTAGATGTGCTCTGTTCCTATCACTACATAAAGCAGTCCATATTGCCGTGACCTGAAGCTTCTGGCAATACACAGGCAATATTTTATTATGTAATGCCTGAAAACCATTCAACAATACAAAACTTGACTTCTTTGAGGGACAGCTGACAGGAGAGGCAATAACCTGAAAGAATCACCATGGCTGTAGCTCCTAGGTGAGTTGACACCCACCTTTTCTGTGCTGTGTTAGTTGGGACTGCAGTTCTGCTTCCAGTATCTACCTTTCTGGAAGATATTAAGGATGTCAAGCTGCACAGTCCAGTGTCAGGGGCTCAACCAGGCATACTTCAGAGTACAGAGAAATCATGCAGCACAAAACTGCTTATCATTTACCTGCCTCACAGCTGAAAGGCAGTGGATAACAGCTCAGACCATTGTGCATAGCAATTGATTCAGGAAAGCTAATTGCATGGCTGTGGGGCTGATGAAAAGTAAAAAGGTTTTGTATTGAATGGGCCAGACATGCACTTTCAGGTCCCTCTTTCCCCATGCCATGGCACACAGAGCTGTCAAAGCTGCATCAGTAAAAGGGCAAGCACAATCACTGCTAGAGTGCCACAGGTCTGCAAAGGGGAAATATCCTATTTAATTCACACTTTTCAGATGGTGTTGGGACACTGGCTGGCAGACAGGGCCGTCCTGTTTGCTTTTGGAGTGGTGTGTACGTGGGCTGGCATTGCCCTCTGCTGGCTGCTGCCCCGAGTGGGTGATGATGGGCATGCAGGGAGACTTTGCCAGCTTTCTTGTCCTGCTCTTCAGTCTCTCCTTCCCTCTTTATGATACATAGCCTAACAGTTGTTGTGCTTTCCTGCTTCTTTGGTGGCAGCTGGGCAGGATGCAACTTCACCCCTTTGTATATGACGCCTTTTCCCACTTACTTTTCTCCTCTGGGGGTAGTTGTGGTCTTGTCTTCCTCTTCCCTCTCTCAATACAAAAGTTTGGGGTAGAGATGTACACAGAGATTACTCTGTGTAAAGAATATCCACGGTACTGTGATAGAAACAGTGTGGAAATGCTAGCAAGTGTTTTTAATAAACATCTAGCAAATTTTAAGCATTGCAGTGTAAAATGTTGGATGAACAGGGTAGGAGCCCTTTGGAGGGAAAGAATCAGGAAGCTGAAAGACTTTCCTGTTTTGCTTACTTACAGTGTACTGATTAATGACTTTTTCTGCTCTTGCCTAAATTCCTGGGACACAATTCCCTGATGGGCACAAGCCCATTGCCTTTAGAGGCATCACATTAAATAAAAATAAAGGTCACATCCTGAACAACCCTAAGAAGAGTCTTCAGTGCTTCTTTCCATATTACATTTCAGGCATTGCATTTTGCTGTTTCTGTACTGCTTTCAGCTTAGGTTCCCTTCTATGGTTGCCTGTGTGACAGGGATGCCTGGAGATGGGTGATGCCTCTCATGCTGAGCAAGAATGAGCAGTGTTATTTTGCCCTTGCAAAGATGCTTGGCAACAACAACAAAAATATAGATGGTAAATTGTGTAACTTGAGAAGCTGCTGCCCTGAAACGTTACTCTGAAGGGTCATCAGTAGAGTGATGCTAATCTAGTCTGAAAAGAGCTGTTCCTTGGGGAGCAGGAAATAGCACTGTTGGAGAAATCATGGGTCTGATGATGTGTTTTGTTTTGTTTTGTTTTATCTGAAACTTTATTTGCCTGTTTTACATTTGGGGTTGGTTTTTGTTTTCAGCAGAGAACACAGTTTCATCTGGAGTCACACTTCAGTGCATGCTCATGATATGCATTGCTCTGTGCACTCTGAGAGTGAGAGGCAGAAGGAGAGAAAACAAGTTATGGTTAATTATAGCCACTGTTCTACCACTAGAGACTCCTGGAAAGTATCAGTCACCTTCCTGAGTACCTCATAGCAGTCACAACTGGTTTAACAACTCAAACAAGGTGAAAGTATGTATCAGGTAGTGAAATCTCTGAGGAATCATTGGAAACACTTGGAAGAGGGTCAGTAATATGTCAGACTGACATTATTGTTGGAGATAAGATTAACCAAGAAACATCCTTAGCAGAAGACTCAACGACTGAACATCTGTTCCTCTGGGAGCATGGGTCTGCTTTCTCTCAACTGGTAGCTTGGGAAGCCCAGCCTGGAGCATGGCAGGGGTGAAATGAATTTCCGAGCCTTTGTGCTTGTGCAGGACAGTTCACAGGGCACAATGCTTCCTTCACTTCAGGCCAGAGGACAGAAGTTCTGATGTTAAGGCCGTTGGGAGTTGTCCCCACCATGGGGTGGCAATCCCATACCTCACCTTTGGAAAGTTCTGTGCCACAATAAGGAGGATGTTTCTGGAATGAGGTAACCAGGGGAGTTTGTGCTGTTGCTTCTTCTGGTGGAACAAAGGGAGAAGACTAAGTTCTGTTGGCCAAGTCCAACAAAGTCTTTTCAGAACCACTAGCCAGGAGCTTTTTTTTGTGGGAATAAGGAAGTACTTAGAAATGGGGTTCAGGATGTGCTGACCAGGGAAGACTTTACAGAGCCTTGTCTCAGTTTTTTCTCTCAGAAAAAGAAAAGAGGATCAGGTTCAGTCATTCTGCCTGTCTGTCTTAGATACATGGTGGCACAGTGACAGCACACCTCTCCAGATGAGGGTGTCCCAAGCTATTTATGTCATTTATATGTTGGTTGCTTGGATTATCTGCAGATAGCATGAAGCCACAGGTACTTTAAGCAGTGATTGCCACATGTTTTAAGGTTATTGTGGAAATGACCTGGGGGAAACTGAGGCAATCAGGATTTCCAACCAGCCAAATGAACTAATTCCTATCTCCACAGGCAGACCAAATAAAACTGTATATAGCACAGCTAGGTTAGCTTGTACAATTGACAGAAACTTTACTCATGATTGAAAGACAAGAGTTCTGCAGTGGGCTTGGCTGAAGGGCACACAGGACTGGGAATGCAAATATGCTTTGTGCTGCTCTCTAGTGACTTGCATGCCTTGAGTAAGTAAGCTAAGACAGGCTGTGAATCTAAATTGCAGTTGTTGTTCCCAGATAATTCTGCAGGTGGCCCAATGTAATAAATGTTTTATCTCAGACCCAGTTTGATTTCTCTGCCTGCACAAAAGTCAGTAGTCTTCTCAAAACAGTAATGTTTAATTCTGTGTGAAACTACCTGATGTTTTTAACTGAATTTTCCACTTCATTTATCAGAGAGTGGGCTCTCTCTCTTTCTGTCCTGGGCGTGCACATCATTTCAGGATGACAAAGAAAAAGTTGTCTTAGGAAGGCATGTCCTTTTGCTCCAAATGCTATAGTGAAATGTCACCTCTGGAAACATTGTAATTCAAGTAAGTGGCCTATGTGGGACTAGTTGTGAGAATTTGATTTGCTTAAATCTGTCTTTGTGCCCATAATCTCAGATCCTAGCATTGCCCTTTCAAAATGCCAAATGCAACTGCTTGGATCATTAGCACACTTTGAATCCTCTTACTTGGGTCATGCAAATGTGACTCTTGTCCTTTAGACAGACACTTTCATGCTGTAGAGAGAACAGGGCAGGGAAGAGGGGATAATATTTAAAATACCATAGGACAATTCAGATCTCACGTACAGTGTTGCACTCCTATGAAATCTAATAGACCTATCCCAAGCTTAATTGACATGAAAAATTTGCTCAGGTGTGAGAGGTTTATCACTAATCCATTTCTCTCTTTGAAATTACATTTCCCCTGCAATATTTCTTATCAAGTTTGCTCACTACATGCCCAATTTTGAGCTGTATTTCTTCTCTAGGAGCCTGATTTTCCTCTGGGTAATTCCATATAGAAATCTTATTGAGGAGGAAGAGGAGGCAGAGCTCTGGGCAGCCTCCTTGTAGTTTGTACAGGCTGCCACAGAGTTGTTTAGGCTGCACAACTGCCAGGGCTGCAGGTAGATGCTTCATTGAGCTCTGTGGTAACCACAAACCCTCTTGGCCTCTGCTATCTGTTGTTTGTTCCTCTCTTAGTTTGGATTTTCTCTCACTTTCATGGAGCAGTTTGTAATCAAAGTTCTGCTAATTTGTTGCCTCAGTTCTTGCCAGTAAATTGGTTTTTAACTGAAGGTACTGGGCTGTGGAAGTGGAAGGGCATTCATGGGGCTCTTGCAGAGATGACAGTAAGATAACACAGTAATGATTACATGCATATGAGGAAAACAGAGGAGAAAGTTTTTTTGAGGAAAAACTGGAAATGTGTGAGGAAAAATCAGAGAGAAAAAGAAGGAAGGACAACCAGAATGGATGAAAGGAGTAGAAGCAGAAATACAGAAATCAAGACACAGCACTATGGGATGCCACAAACAAGGCAAAAGTTATCCAATAGAAGGAAAAGCAACATCAAGATGAGGTAGTAAAAAACAAATTCTAACAAAGTTGAATGCCAAAGTGCTACCATTGTACATAACACTGAATGGATGTTATATTGTGTTCCATAGGTGTAACACACACTCTCCAGGACAGATACTTCTAACATAATTTCTTATCACACACCCTTAAATACTTCATTCTTTGTCTCTAGAAAGCTTTGGGGGTTGTGGCTATTTAGGCTTTTGGCCAGCTCTGCTCACATCCTCACGAGTGAGTCTGTTCCCTTGGTACATGATGGCTCTTGTGTGTGTGCTGATAGAGGGAGAGCGTTTGCTCTGCTGCTGCCAGGTACTGTCCTGAAATGACTTGTTGTGTTTGCAAAGTGCCTTGTAATGCACTGCTCGAGCCCAGAGCTTTGTGGTGAAGGGACTTAAATCCAGATGGCAGCCAGTGATGAGGAGTGTTCCCCAGGGCTGCTTTGGGGCCAGTCCAGTTGAATAGCTTCACTGATGATCCAAACAGGGGATCAAGCGTACCCTCAGTCAGTTTGAAGAAGACATTAGGTTGGGTGAGAGTGTTGACCTGCTGGAGGGTAGGAAGGTGTTGCAGAGGGATCTGGACAGATTGGATTGATGGGACAAGGCCACTGGTATGAGGTTCATCAAGGTGGAGTGCCACATCCTGCACTTGGGTCACAATAACTCCATGCAGTGCTACAAGCTAGGGGAAGAGTGGCTGGAAAGTTGCCCATCAGGAAAGAACCTGGGGGTGCTGGTTGACACAAGCAGAGCACAAGCCAGGTGTTCTCAGGCAGCCAAAAAGGCCAAAGACATTGTGGCCTGTATCAGCAGTAATGTGGCCAGCAGGACCAGGGCAGTGATTGTCCCACTGTACTCAGCACTGGTGGGGCTGCACCTCCACCCTGTGTCCAGTGCTGAGCCCCTCACTGCAGGAACGTTGAGGTGCTGGAGGGTCTCCAGAGAAGGGCAGTGGAGATGGTAAAAGGTCTAAAGCACAGGTTCTGGGAGGAGCAGCTGAGGGAGCTGGGGGTGTTTCCTTTGAAAAAAGGAGACTCAAGAGGGACCTGATCACTCTCCACAACTCCCTGAAAGGATGCTGTAGCCAGGTGGTGGCTGGCTTCTTCTCCCAGACAAGTAGTGACAGGACAAGGAGAAGTGGCCTTAAGTTGTACTGGGGAGGTTCAAGCTTAGGAAAATTAGGAAAAGTTCTGCACTGAAAGAAATGGTTAAACATTGCAACAGGCTCTTCAGGGTCACCGTCCCTGGAAGTGCTCAAAAAATGAGTAGATGTGGCACTTCACAATATGGTTTAGTTGGCGTGGTGATTTTTAGTCAAAGGTTGAACTTCATGATTTTGGAGGTTTTTTCTGGCCTTAACAATTCTATGATTGTACATGCAAATAGAGAAGTCAAACTAAGATTTTAGCTATACCCTTAGTTTTGAAAATCTCCAGCTTTCTAATGCTTGAATTTGCAACCTTGTCTCTGTGATTGTAAACAACACTTTGCATTTCTGTGATGTGTTATGCCCAAGAATTTGATAGTGTTCTATAAACATTTTTTTGTCATTAGTCATGAGAGTGGCCTTTTGAATTAAGTAGCTATTACCATTATTTCAGCTTTTGAAATGAATACATGTGGAGATCATACTTTACTGAGCATCAAACAGAACGTTGGTAGATCAGAACAGAGAGTCTCTGAACTTCTACATCCTGACCTGTGTTTTGACCTTCATCCACACTTCTTTTTCAGCTGAAAAAATCCTTTTTAAGATCACAGCATTGCTTTTGTGACTCTGGCTAAGGCTGTCTCTCATCCACAGTAAGTCTGAACAGGATGTTCATTAACCAGTAGCATCTCCAGTCAGCCAGGGGTTCACTGCAAAGGGCGAGATGAATAGTTTATGAATAGTAAAATGGTTTGGAAAGTTTGGATAATGGAAGTGATATCTTTTGTAACAGCGATCTGAATTACTAATGACAGCATCATTAAATTCTTGTTAGCTGAGTTTAAATTTGATCTCCTCGAAATAGTTTCTTATGTGTCTATCAGTAAAGGTCTTCTGTGCATCATGTTGCCTTTTGATTGAGCAGTCCCTGCCTGTTGGTAAGCTAATTACTTATATTTTCATCCTGCCTGGTAAACAGATCTCCCCTTGTTCTTATCACGGTTCACGCCTCGCTTGTTTTCTGGTAGACTGCTTTATTTCTGCTGTCAAGCTATAAAGGCCTCTTGCTATAAAGGCAAGAAATAATAAGCGTTAAAAACAAGTGCAGACTGAAACTTTATAGTCCTTTGGCTCTGTGCAGACAAAATACTTCATTAATTCAGAGCAAACAAATCTTCATTCTGCCTGCACTCACTCACCTTTTCACTCTGTTCCTCTCACTATGGCCTCACATCTCACTTTTACTGGTTCCAATTTCCGAAAAGGTATCTACAGTTTTTCCATCTCTAAATGCTTTCACAGAGCTTTTTCAGACCACTTTCCTTGGCTGTCTCCCAGCACAGATCTTTGTCCTCTCTAGACCCAGCCAGCTTGGTTGGGTGCCTTCCCTGGCAGTGTTTGAAGCCCCTTTGAGGAGCCAGTGGTGGTAGCAACAGCAGCAAAAGGGATTGGGCTTCATGTCCTGTGCTTTTGGCTAGCATGAATAATTGGGGTGTGTGTCACTTATGCTCCCAACCAACAGCAGTCCTGCACCACAATTACAAACTGCTTTGCCCAAATTACTCCTCCCTCACACCTCCTCAGAAACAGACCTTTCTTGACATCCTGTCTCTTCCCTCCTCTTTGCATCCTCTATCATGTGAACTGGACTGATGGATAGGCTGATTGTGTAAAGCAGCCTTTGCTGAAATAAGGGGTTCATTGAGGTGTAAAACCTGGTGTGAGGATCATATTTCTACCTATGAGCTTTGGAGTTCTGTCTTTTCCCTGCTCAGTGATGAATAGCAGGAGGAGGCAATAGGAGGAGTGGGAAGCCCTGCTGCTTTCATTAGGGGGAGAATGCTTACTGTGCAGTAAATTTCTCATATTTCCAGCTCATTCTGGAGCACGTTTGCCAAGATTTGAGAGTTATAGGCCTATAAGTCAAATACCTTGTGAAATAAGTGTTATTATTCTCCCATTTTTCACCTGAGCTTGTAAGTAGGCCTCCATATATCTTTGGGTCACTGTGCAGCACAGATTTCTTCCATGTTCTGTTCCTTATGTCAATTAAATTCCAGCAGGGAGGTGATGTATGAATGTTATTCATCAAAACAATCACATCCAGAACCTGGTGACGGTGCTTCAACAGAAGTTGTGTCACAGATGAAGCCTGCCGGGAAGTTTCATCAGAACTTATTCTGGCTGTACCCAGCCTTTCCTACAGGCAGCCCTACAACTGCTGCATCACAGCAGAGATCAGCATCTGTCAGGTGAGGCACATGGCCCACACTCTGCCACTGGACTAGACGAGCATTGTAGGTCCCTTCCAAACTCTAACTACCCTACCCTGCCCCACCCTACCCTACCCCACGCTACCTTACCCTACTCTTTTGTTGTGAGGGTGGTTGGCCACTGGAACAGGTTGTAGAGTCTTCGCCCTTTGAGATATTCAAAACCCCATCAAGCTTGGCCCTGAGAAACTTTTCTGCTCTGGTCTGGGTGGGAAAGCTGAACAAAACTGTCTGCAGAGGCAACTTCCAAACTTAGCATCTCTGCCATTCTGTGCCTCTGTGGGTCATACAGAGCTCTTGGGCTGGGGTCTGGCTGCAGATTTCTTCCATGAAGTGTGAAACAACCTTAAAACTGATTTTATTTTCTTAGAAATGGGAGAGAGCAGTGTTGTCCTTCAACACAGACTTCACTTGCTTTAGGTAGTTCTGGCTTTTTTAAGTTAGATGAAAGCTTATGGCCCAGCGTAGGCACAGATCCACTGATTTTTAGTGAAGGCGCTGAGGGGTTTTTCTGTGCTGTTATGACTGGTGTGGAAATATCCATCTTCACTGCTGCTTCACTGTGGTATGCTTCTCTGAACTTTGTACCTGACACTAGGTCACATAAAGAGGAAAATGCTCAGTCAGATCTTCTATATGCTCACTGCCTTTTCAGCAGGTTTGTGAGCTGAATATCAAGTTAGTTCCTGCTGTACTCTCTGCTACTATCCCAAAACAGCACCACCGTTTTTATCAGGTGCAGTGACTTTTTCAGATGCCTTTTAGCATTTTTCTACTATACCAACTCTCTGAGAGATCCAAGACAGGTAAAATGGTTTCATGACTCAGACACTTGGAAAATAAGTACTTGCATTACCATAGGACTATATTATCTTGTCTCAAGCCAACAAGAAGTAACACTTGATCAGCTGGTTAAATTCTCCCTTTCAAGCCCACACTAACCAAAGTGAGTTGTTAAAAGATAGAAGAAGAAATGAGAGACAGCCCGATGCCTGCTGTTTCAGAGGGGATATAAGGTAGGTTTCCTCCCAGCCTGTACACCACCCGCTTTCCCAAGCAGTGGCCTGTGAGTGTTGATGCCGTTTTGCTGTCACTAACCTGGCAATATGATGTTGTATGGACTCCCCAAGGCACTTTCAGACCAGAATCCCAGCTGGGGATAGACAGGTACAAGCATGTTCTAGCCAGATTCTCCCTTTGCCCTCATCTGCAAATGCCAAGGGCACTGTGGGCTGTGCACAGGAGCAGCCCTTGCCCACACACAACCTCTGGGGCCTCCCTGCTGAGGGGTTAGAGAGCAGGACTGAAAATGTGTCCTGAAACAGCAGCTGTGTTTCTTGACATCCAAGAAGGGCCACAGTCATCCTTTAGACTTCAGAGTCTGAGCAGCACTTTTCCTAGGGGATGGTATCCAAAAATGGCTTTCTAAAGTCAAGCTTCTCAGGGTGTGCTTAGGCATCAAAATAGGGTGTTTTTTTAAGAACAAATGTAGAATACTCAGTTTGATGTCTTCCCAAGCCAGGCACCAGAATGAAAAATAAGTGTTGAAATAACACCATGGTTTGTCAAGCTCTCTTACAGGTTGAGGTGAAAAAATAAATTGAGGTTAACAAGAGAAGTCAGCAAAGGGGGGAGGCAGGAAATTAAACCTTACTGTTCTCAGCACTTATTTAGTGAAAAAAAAATTAATAGCATTTTGGTTTTGAAGCAAACATATTTCACAAGGGTTCCTATCCACTATCAGCCACAGATATATTGCTTTGTCAGAAAGCTGGCAAGCCTCAACACAAGGAGCCCAGATGGGAATGCAGAGATGGAAAAATAAGCAAAATGTAGTCTGGCTTGGATCTTAAGTATGTATAAGGTACTGCCCAAGTATCTAATTATAGGCTGTATAGGGAATAACAACTATTGTTGAATTTTCTTGATATTCCCATCTGCATGTCTTCTGTTGCTTTCAGCATCAATAGGTTGTTTAAGCTGCTGTTTTCTGTGGTGGGTACCTGCCTCTGGCTGAATATACTCCAGACAGGATCAGCCCAACTATTTCAAATCCTTTGCAGAAGAGTAGGAGGGCAGCAGTCCTGGACCTGCACTTTGCCATCCTAAGGAAAACATCTGCAGGATTTGGGGGGTTTTTTTTCAGTTTTGGGGTTTGGGTTATTTTCAGTCTGAAGTTAAAGATACAGCCCTGTAAAGCTGTTTATTATTTTTAACACCCACAGTTACTGAAGTAGTCCTGCTTTTGACCACAGTTTAATACCAAAGAGGGCTCCCAGTATAACCATGGTCCAGACACATCATCCTTGCTGGTGTGGAGATGAAAGCCACGTCATTGCCTGTCAACAAGCCAAAGATGGAGTTGTAAGTGCTCACTGCATACTCTGTGCTCCTCCTGTCTTGAGTTTGGAGCCAATCACTGGGCTCAGCTCTCACACTGGCACCACCCAGAATCTCTGTGCTCCTCCCAGTCTGGCTGTGCTGGGATCCTGCCCTTGCTGGTCACAGTGGCTGACACTGAAGGGCTCCTTGCAGGCTCTGGTAGGGAGCCCAGTCTGACTCAAGTCAGGTCAAAGTGTGGCTGTAGTGGTACCCTGATAGTTCAATAATTTTGGAAGATTTCTTGACAAAAGCGTGATGAACCTGGGAGAGTGCTTCTAGTACAGAATCTGCAGAGAACACTGAAAATAAATGAAAAATGTATATTCATTGTTAGAGGTGAAGAAATGTTGTTTATTTTATATTCCTTAAATAAATATGTCTATAGGATGAAAGTGTCTTTGGAGAGACAGCATAAAGAGTAAAGGAGCTGCTTTCTTCCCTGTATGGAGAGTAAGGGCCAGAGTACAGAGCTGGTGGCTGAATGTACAGTGCCAGAAAAAGTTAAACCACTGAGAGAAGAGTGGTGGAGAACTCAGAGATGTAGGTACACAAAACCTGCTCGACTCTGCACTGAGACACAAAGTGAGACAAATGCCTGCAAGAAAACTCTTCATCCTTTTCTTGGCTCCAGCATTACTGAAAGAAGCTGGGCATTATTGTCCCTGGATGATATGAGAATACCATAGGTAAACAAATACGTGTGAAAACTTTGTTTCCAGTACTGTGCAGGGTCATGTAATTATAGAGCAGTATGTTTTCTTCAGCTCAAAAAGGCTTGTATGTGAAATACTCATGGCTATAAAAGGCAAATGCATTGGGGACTAAATGCCTGTTGTACAGAGTGCTTTGAATGCAGGAAACAGGTAACTTGTTTGACTGCTGATGACTACATATAAATTGCAAATACTAAGAATTAGGTGAGGTGCAGTTTCTTACTTTCTATCAGCATCTGCTTTTTTTTGCTTTCCGAAGACAGATAGGATGAGGAATGCAAGTAGCTTTTAAAGGGGAAGACTATAGGAATCATATGGTCTTCATACTGAATTCTGCATTATATGGCCACATTTTCAAATGGAGTTGCTCCTTTTGACAAAACCACCTGGGTTTTGATGTCACGATCTGGTATGAAAATGCCACTTTATTTGCAAGCCCAATGGAAATCTTCTGTCTAAGAGCACCATTTGTGGCTCTGGAGCCAGGTCAGGGTCCAGGAGCAACACCCCTGTGCTATACTCCCTCAAATGAACACCCAGCAGAGTCCTTGTACTCAGATTTTTATGAAGCTTAGTTTAGTCTAGAGCCAGTCTGTGACTCTGGTGAGCAATTGCTTGTCAAACCTCTTTCTGCAGGGCTTCCTGTCTGTCCTGTGTTAGGTTTCCTTCCCTGTCTGGAAAGGAGGTGGAGGGTGCACACTTAGCAGATGACACAAATTGTTTCTGTAGGTCTCAGAACCTGCAACTAAATGAGAGACTGCATTTTCTAGACACCACTAGATGGTGCCTCTGGATCGCTAATCCTGGGAAACAGTGATGCTAATCCAGGAAAACAAGCAGCTGCATGGCCAGCACGTTTAGGGAGGGGATTCTGCCCCTCTATTCTGCTCTGGTGAAACCCCTCCTGTGGTGCTGCATCCAGCTCTGGGGCCCCCAGCACAAGCAGGACATGATCCTGTGGGAGCTGCTCCAGAGGAGAGTAGTGAGGATAATCAGAGGGCTGGAGCCCTTCTCCTGTGAGGATAGGCTGGGAGCTGGGATTGTTCATACTGCAGCAGAGGAGGATCTGGGAGACATTATAGCAGCAGTTCAGTACTGACAGGGAACAGGTAAAAAAGATGCAGACAAATGTTTTGGGAGGACCTGTTGCAGCAGGATGAGAGACAATAGTTTTAAACAAAAAGAGAGTAAATTTATAAAAGGAATACTTTTCTTATGGTGAAGGTGGTAAAACAATGAAATAGGTTGCTCAGAGGGGTGGATGGATGCCTGAAAACGTTCAAGGCCAGGTTGGATGGGGCTCTGAGCATTTGATCTTGTTGAAGATGTCCCTGTTCATTGCAGGGCAGGGCTGGACTAGATTACTTTTGAAGGTCCCTTCCAACCCAAACTCTTCTATGATTCCATGGAGGTGAGTGGGGTGAATTGCACAGCTGAGGCAGCACCAAAGGGCTTGGTCCTGCCTGGGATCAAGGCAGGCAGTGCACACTCACCTGGACATGCAGAGCTGTCCCTTGGAACGGCCAGTGAAAATTGCTTTGTTTTCTTCCTTAAAAGATGCCTAAGCATTAAACCTCTGTTATGTGAGCTCCCCCAAAGAAGAAAAGATGCTTTAGAGAGAACTTTTGGTTCTGTGTAAACTGTGGGGTTTTTTCCTTTCAGCATAAAAGGAAATTCATACTTGCAAGAAGACCATGCAATTAGGTGAATCATGGGTGCAGAGGTGATCCCTGCATCCTGTGGCCTGTTAATGATCTGAAGGACTTAAATTATTCCATTAATAAACCAAGTGTAGTGAGAAGTATATCCAAAAGAGCTGGAGTACAGTTATGTTTGTAGTAACGATATTAGCTAAAACGAAAGCAAAAAAATTAGGATCATCACATCTATCAGGAAAAAAAAGTTACTTTTGAGCAGCTTAAACATCACCCTACACATTTTTTTTTAAATTTTAAAATAATATTTGCATTTCCTGGACCCATAATCTTCCATCAAAATATCAGTTTGGTCTGTAAAAAATTGAAGGCCTAGAATCTTTCTTGGTTAAAATAAATAATAAAATTGTGGTCAGAGTAGTCCAGACTTGTGTGTTGGATGCCTATCACAAGTCTGAGTCTGACCTTCTGACTTGGGGGCACAATGAATTTACTTTTCTACAGTCACTGTCCCTTTCTCCTCTGTGGCAGCGTTGCCAGCTCGTGTCGTCTTCGGTAGTGAAGGAAGCAGGGATGTGGAGAGTGTGGGAATGGATGGAGGCCCAGGAGGGGAAGAGCTGCATTGCCCTCTGCTTTGCTGTTCATATCAGGTCTGTTCCTGCCTGAGGACTGGTGTATTGTCAGAAATACGTCTTCAATGCTCAAGGACAGATTCTGGCTCATGTAAGTTACCTGGCGTTACCTACATCAATGAGTATACCCAAAGATTAGGAATAAAGCCAGAATGGGTCTGCCACTTGTCCAACAAATACATCTGCAAAACAGATATGTGTTTGACCATGTCTCACTGCACCAGGGCTCAGCCCTGTTCTTGATTTTGACCTATTTTCCTTCTCCTTTTCCTCTTCCTCTGTTGCTTACTCTCCTGCCACTGTAGTCATGCTGCTAAAACAAGTGTGTGTTCTGCTGGGGGATGAAAGCCTCTGTTCCCGACATGTCGTGCTCTGCCGCTGTGTTTCAGTGCTGTGGTTTATGCCAAGGCTGGTGGGGAGGAGAAGCCAGGTCTAGAAGCCCTTGAGGGAAGGGTGTGCTCTTTCCTGCAGTACACATGCAAAGACAGGATGTTGCTATGTTTAGCTTGGGTTCCTCTTGGCAATAAAACACTTTCTGTAAAATATCTTGCACAAACTTCAGGTGGAATGTTGAAAACCCATCCACAATACTGTGATTCCAATAAAGAATGTAGTGAAAGATCAAACTACTGTGTAGCATGGTGGGAACATATGATGTGAAAATGCAAAAAGCTCTTAAAATCAATTGGTTTGGGTAGTGAGCAGCAATCCAGCAATTAACAGGTCAGTAAAATGATAACCTATAAAACAGTAATGCTGTCACCTCTTTTTAAGTCCCTGAATGCTTTTATTTCATCAGTCTATGTTGCCTACATTTCCAAAAGGATAATTGGTGGTGGAGGAGGTCAGGAAAGTTCAGACAATGTTTGAGGTTAATTCTGGAAAATGTAATGTAGCAAAATCCATGCTTAGTAAGCTTGTATGAAAAAGGATTAATGTGCTGTTGGAATCTGCAAGGCAATGAGTCCACTGCTAGATGGCTCTCTAACCCAAGAGAAAATTGTGATGCACAGTGGTTGGCACCTGAAGTGAGACAAAATCTGGCAAAAAATTGAGTTCCAGCTCCCAGCAGTGAGGATAATTGGTTAATGGGGTGACTAATTGCAGGGAGGGCATGAGGTCTGTGACTTAAATCTTGATTAAAATCCTGGCTCTCACTCTCAAAGTGCTTTGCATCTCAAAGACTGGGCTTCGGCTGTGATTTCCACAGACATTTTAGGTCTACTCTGCAGAGGGCGAGCTTCAGCCTCTGAAATAAAGCAATTCTATAAGAGCAACTTCAGAGTTGGTAAGAAGTGTGGTTGTGTAGGAACTGAGTAAGAGTAAGGAATTGTGTGACATGGATGATAATATGAGTTTTGCATGGTGACATCAGTCACTAAAACATGCACAGTGGTGTTCCCTGGAGCTGAGGATTGCAGAGGAGGCAGTGCAGTTTCTGCTGTGCCTTGTTGGCTG